>NC_091117.1:223074376-223434376 GCF_040183065.1 Periplaneta americana
AGCCGAAAGAAAGCATCGTTCTTTTTCTTGTTCCTTCCGGTTGCCGCGTGATCTTTGTTTACACATATTGTGAGACTACTTGTTGCTACTTGTAAGGTAATTTCAACGTGTTTTATAATATCTTATTCACAGACTATGGTTTTATTGGTATTTATAGTGTCTATATATATATAGTATTTTGTAGTTATATTTAAAATGATTTATAAGATTCGCGTATATATGTATTAGTAATGCATACAATGCTAGTAGGGTTTAGGCCTAAATTACTATAGGTCATTCCAGTAATTATTGTGTTGAAATTACAGCATGAAGAGATTATCTAGAAGTCGTGCCCACAAAAAACGCCCCTCCAAAAGGACACGAAAAGCGCAGCATGCTGTAAAATGCAAATTTGCAAAACAGTGTGCTGCAGAAACTAGGCCTAACCTCTGTCAACCCCAGCCAGGTGTAATTAACCTCCCTGATTGCCAGGCAGGTCCATCTGCTGTTCATGAGCCTCAGGAAATGTCATCCCCCTCTTTATCAACAAGCACCAAGAAGCTAAAGATGTTTGAAACCACTTCTGCAGGTGAGATTGAACAAGCATTGCCTTCAGATTATTTGTTAGTTCATAAAAATGTGTGGGGTGAACTGTTAAAAAATCTGAAGTGTTATGAATGTGACAATAACGCTTTAGAATTGCAAATGAGGGAGAACAAAGGGTTTGCAACCAAATTAGTGGTAAAATGTACTGCCTGTGGTACAAACTGTGGTGAGACCTTCAGTAGCCCACAGACAAAATCTGATAGTAAGAGGCCACCATTTGAAGTAAATAAAAAAATGGTTGAGGCTTTTGTTAGCACTGGTTCAGGTCATTCTGCTATGCAGACATTCTGCTCTGTGGTTGGCATGAAAGGTATGGCACTTGGTACATATCAGTCATCTTGACAAAATTGCTAAAGAAACTGATTGCTATAACCAAAAAATCCTCTCCCGGTCTCGCAGAGCAGTACGAGAAGCTCATGAAGTATGTGACCCTACACTGAAATCCAGCAATGTAATGGACATAGCAGTGTCATGATGGTACCTGACATAAACGTGGCCATACTTCACTGTATGGTGTAGGGTTAGTAATAGATATATTGACAGGCCTAGTTGTTGATTATGAGGTACTTTCAAAATTTTGCCATGCATGTTCATTCGCTGCTGCTGATCTAGGTGAAAATTCCCCAGAGTACAAATTTTGGCTAGATGGTCATAAAAATCTGGGGATTGCAACAAAAATTACACAGGTAGCTCCAATGCTATGGAGATGGTTGCAGCAGAGAGGCTATGGTTGAGGTCTGAAAAAGAATGTGGCATGCGATACACTACAGTACTCTCTGATGGGGATGCAAAAACACACCTGCATTTGAAAACACTGGCTGTGTATGGAGCAGATGTTGAAATAAATAAAGAGGAATGCATCAATCATGTTGCAAAGAGAATGGGCACTGGCTTGAGAAAGTTAGTAAAAGAAAACAAATCTGAAAATGTTAAGCTTGGCGGGCGGGGCGTTGGAAAATTAAATGAAAAAGCCATTTCTGCACTGACAAATTATTATAGAGCTGCAATTGTAAATGGGATGCCTGATGTCAGAGCAATGCGGAGAGGGTTTGTTGCAACCTTGTCACATTCAGTGTCAACAGATGAAAAGCCTCGTCACGACAAATGTCCAACTGGACTCGACTCTTAGTGCTTTTATAATCATAGTAAGGCAAAGGGAGAGGAGCCTCAGAGTCACAAGAATATGAAACTCCAGTTATCAGAAGCAACACTAGAAGCAATTGCACCCCTTTGCGCACGTCTAACCAGTACTGAACTGTTGAGCAAATGTACACGTGGCGCTACCCAGAATGCGAATCAGAGTGTCCATTCTCTTCTATGGAGAAAATGTCCTAAAGGCACATTTGTCTCAAAAATCAAAATTAACATTGCAGTGGCAAATGCAGTTGCTGAATTTAATATGGGATGCCTGCAAAGTCAACTTGTAAAAATAACAATTGGGGAGGGGAAATTGACAGAGGTAGCAAAGAATATTCTGACTAGGCGAGACAGAAAGCGTACTCAATTGAGTGAATTGAAAAGGGCAGAGAAGCAAAAAAGGGCACGACTAACTAAAAAGCTGAAAAAAAGTACACGAGAAAAGAAAGCAAAGGAAAGGGAAGGCCAAACATATGGTGCTGGGCTGTTTTAGATATGTAAGTACATTATATGCATGTCTCATTTTAAAAAATTGCCTGTATCTCAAAACTACATTTTTATACCTTCAAAATGCTCTGTGACACATAATTTTCATCTGATTGTTTTCAAATTTGGAAGACACACACTTCGAAAGCTGCTTAAAAAACTGTAGTTTGCACTCTTTATGTAGAATTAAAAATACTCCCGTTACTGGATGTTGAATATCAAAATATGCTAAATTTTCAGCGGAATGGACAGTACATAATTAATAATTTTTTTTATTTCAACATAAAGTGATTGAAAGTTGAAATGACAACTTGGAATTATTAATAAGTGTATAATAAAGTAGGGAAAAAAAAATTACGGCCTATACTGAAAATGTGATTGACGTAGAGCATTTTGAATTTGCATATCATATCATAATTAAAATGTTGATAACTCAGAAACTATTTGTCCCATTGAACTGAAATTTTGCACAGAATGTTGATTTATTACATTCCTTTAGGGGTATGAATTTCATTAGAATCCGATAAAAATTACAAAAGTTACAATTTTCACTAGTCTCCCCATAATTGCTGTTTGTTAGTTTAGTTAGTTCATATTCATATTGCTTATTTATTATCGTGGCAAATTGCAGTTGTGTGTGTTTGTGTAGACTAAAATGCCTCCTACTCAGTCTAAACTTGGCGCAAAAACACTGCATAGCCAAACTCGGGAAGTTGTGAACAATATACATTCTTTCATGAAGAGTGAAGCAGCTTCTGGAGACTTTTTAATACCGCTGAAAAAGGTGCAAGAACGAATGAGTGCAGCAACTAAAGTGCCCGAAAGATAATTAAAGAAGGGAAACAGTGTGAGGAAGAAGGGACCTCTTTTGGAACGCCCGGTAAGTTCATCGTGTACCAAAACGCATCACAGATGTTGATGATTTTGATAAAAGAGTTATACGACAGAAAATTTATAATTTTTATATAAATGACAAAACAGTGCCCACTGTCAGTAAACTGCTACCTAAACTAAAAGATGCCATAAACTTTAACGGCGGTAGTACAAGTTTAAAGATCATTTTATGTGATATGGGGTTTAAATGGAAGAAGACAAGAAATAATAAAGCGGTATTACAGGAAAGGCATGATATTCGAGAACAGCGCGTATCATATTTACGCGCAATAAAGAAATACAAAGAAGGTAGGCCTCTAATATACGAGGATGAAACGTATATTCATAGCACGCATACAAGACCAAAAAATTGGAGTGATGACAAAACCTCAGGTTTACTGGCGCCTATTTTGAAAAGACTAGGCTTATTATTGTTCATGCAGGGGGTCCAGCGGGTTTTGTACCTGGCGCATTTCTGATGTTTAAATCGAACAGGAAAACTGGAGACTACCATCATGAAATGAATGCCAACAATTACCAGAAGTGGATAACGGAAAAGTTGATTCCGAATTTGCCCCCTAGATCTGTTTTTATAATAGATAACGCACCTTACCATAACGTGCAGTTGCATAAAGCTCCCTCAAGTAATTCGAAAGTGATATGCAGGATTGGCTTAGAAGAAACAATGTGCAGTTTCAGGAAAATATGCTGAAAGTGGAGCTTTACGGGCTCATTAAAGCACATAAGCCACTTCATAAAACTTACGTGATTGACAATCTCTTAGCTATGAATGGACATTGTGTACTCAGATTGCCGCCGTATTCACCTGAGCTAAATCCATTGGAATTGATTTGGGCAGATATCAAGCAGTAGGTAGCCGGTCAAAACACAACTTTTAAATTAGAGCAAGTGATGAAATTGTGCCAACAACGGGATGATGACATCACTGTAGAAAAATGGGAAAAAGTATGTGAGCATGTTGAAAAAATCGAAGATGAATATATTGAACAGGAAGGAATTATGGAAAATGTAATTGAAAGCTTCATAATTACGGGCGGAGACAGCAGTAGTGAAAGCGACGACGATGAAGATGATGATCACGACGACAATGGTGGTGATATATCTGGTATCGAAAGTTTGTCTGATGAGTAGATATATTGATTGCGTCTGTTTCTCTTCATTGCCATATAATTGAACCATGGATATCATGTTATGTTTATAATCAGTTTTTATTTATTATGATAACACGTGTGATGTGATAAGTGATACTGGACAACTGTGAGTGGAATGCGCCGTTCATCGCACATCCTGGAACCAACTGCGCATGATGATGTCACTACACGCTGCAGATCCCAGCCGAGGCGGTAAGTCACGTGTTTCTATAAACTCACTCTGTTGCTCAAGTAACCAAGCACACCGGCACAGAACGACCGTCCCAACTGTACTAATTTTCGTCCGTAGCGTAGATCACAGGATTGATGGACAGATAAACCTACGAACCTTAGGTCCTTCCATCATCCCCTATATAGCACTGGGGTACGACACATCATCTGTATACACGATCGTAATAGAACACCTACGCTACAAACAACTATGCGCTCGACGAGTTCCGGAGATGTCTGTTGACCACAAAGGTCCCCGAATGACATCAGAGCTGACGTCCCTCACTGAAGGTAAAGATTTTTTTAAATCAATTGTGATGGATGCACTCAAACTCGCCAAACAAACCGAAAAAGTTCAAAGAAACCTTCAACAACAGGAAGGTTATGGCTATCGTGTTTTGGGATCAAAAAGGTGTTTGCTTATTGAGTTCATGAAACCGGGGACTACAATCAATGCAGCTGTTTATTTACTGTCAGACTTTACAACGATTGCGGAGAGCCATTCAAAACAAAAGAGGCATGCTGACTTCTGCAATTCTTCTGATTCGTGACAACGCCCACCCTCACAGTGCTGCTGTAGCCCAACAGCTTCTTCAGCAATTTCGATGGGAAGTGTTTGAACACCCAGCGTATAGCCTCGATTTAGTGCAGAGTAACTTCCACCTCTTCCATGAACTGAAGAAGTGGCTAGGAGGGCAGAGGTTCCAGACTAATGAGTTTCAAAACAACGACAAGGCCCATCTCAACTCACTGGCGGCAACATTCTATGAAGAGGGAATTGAAAGCTCATCCACAGATATGACAAATGCCTCAATCTTCACGGTGATTATGTAGAAAAGTAACCATGGTTATACAGAACTTTTGGCAAGAGAAATGGTTTGGCAGTATGTGTGAAACTCGCTTGTTCAGCATGTGGGTATAATTCTGATGAATTATTCTCAAGCCACAAAGTTTCAAAATAGTTTGAAATAAACAGAACTGTCTTTGCGAGCCAAGAAATTGGTTGTGGCTATAGTGAATTGAACAGGTTATGTTACCTTCTGGGCTTGCCATGTGGCCTCAGTAAAGTAGTAGTAGTAGGGTTTAAGAAGGGCGCGTCAGCTACTATGGCTATTTGCGCCCTTATCTAAAATTCTTAACATAACAAGTACATAAATAATATAATAATCAGTGCTAAAAGAACTAAAAAGCGTTGTCACGATAAAATGAGGCACACAAATGCAGTAGACATAAGGTGATTTCTACAGAATCATAAAAGTGAGCAGTACTACCACACTAGGTGAGGTGGTATTCAAAACGAACAAATAAAACAATAAAACTAAGGCCACCGGAGATAACTTGTGAATCACATTTTCAAACTATAAAATTTTATGAAATATTCGGATGTATAGAGTCCGAAATATCAACAATGTAAAATCAAATATAAAACAACAAATGTAATCTCCGGATGTAAAGGGTCCGGAGGATAAGTAAAACGGATCAATAAAAAACTAAATCACCTTATCCAATCCTGTATTTGATAAAAATCTCAGAACTGCATTTGTACAATTAAAATCATTTCCAAGAGCGTCACGTAATGTCGGCCGAATTCCATATTGCCTCCGTGCATGGTCATATTTCCTGCAACGCAATAAAAAGTGTTCCACCGTAAGTGGAACATGGCACATATCGCACTCCGGCTGAGATTCGCCACGTAGGAGATGGCCGTGTGTGCCTCAGTAAAAATTCTTATCAAGGTCATATCAAGCATGTAAACAAAGTGGTGACACAACTTGCTTATGATACAATGAATGATGCTGCTAATGAAGCACGTGAAAATACTGGTAGCAATGAATTTGCAGTGTCAGTTGATGGAACGTGGCAACGGAGGGGATTTTCTTCTTTGTCAGGTGTTGTGACAGCCATGTCAGTAAAAACTGATAAAGTTCTCGATGTGGAGGTAATGTCCAAAAGCTGCATGTCTTGCAGAATGCATGCTAAGGAAGACAAAAACACCTAACATGGAACCTGTTGGAGCAGGTAGGCTCCTTTCGAGGTCAGTCCAAAATAGAGGATTACTTTATACTAAATATTTAGGAGATGGCGACTCAAAAAGCTTAAAAAATCTGAACTTGACCCATATGATGGGAAAGAGATAGTGAAATTAGAATGTGTGGTGCATTACCAAAAGCGTTTAGGCAAAGGTCTTCGGCAATTAGTAAAGACCAAAAAGATCAGTGGAAAGGAGAAACTGACTCAAGCCCTCATAGACGAACTTCAAAATTATTTTGGTATTGCCTTCAGGTCTAACACAGAGTGTAGACAAAATGAAAAGAGCTATCTGGGCCTCTATGTTCAATGTCGCAGCAAATGACAGCCAGCCCCTTCGTGCAAAGTGTCCACTGAAGACAGTTGGTGCACTTATCAAGTGGCCAAAGCAAAAGGCATCCTTTACAAGCACGAAGGTCCTGGTATTCCCATTGCAGTGATTAGGCAAATGAAACTGGTCTACGAAAGACTGACGGACCATAAGATGTTGCAGAAATGCCTGCATGGGAAGACCCAGAACATTAATGAGTCCTTCAATGGGATGATCTGGAAGAGGTGTCCAAAAGAAAACCAAGTGGGACATGCAACACTTATGATCAATGAGAATTCATTCCAAAAGTTGTCTTGGGTGAGGGATTGCACTGTTTTCAATCCTTCCACATTCCAGAGTAACATATCCAGATTAGTCAACTTGTTCGTTTCCTGGGAGTCCTGCTTAAGAGTGCTGATGGTAACGTTTCTCGCTAGGCTTTCAGAACTCTCTGTGATCCACAGCCTCCGCCTGATCTGCAGTAGGCGTGTCCGTGCTTGGGAGGTCGACTCCTGTTGGCCGTGTGCTCTGCCGAAACCGAAATGGCCGAACTAACACTCCCCTTGGCCAGAATTCTGGGTTTTCGGTGGCAGCTGAATGCTGAAGCGGCAGGCCTATCTTGAATGCCTTGTTTGTTCTCAGTGTGTTCAGATTTTCACATGTTATTTTCTCTCGAGGTATGCCTTTCCTTGCCAGGAAGGATATCAATTTATCCCTACCACTTTAGGCTGGCAGTGCATGGCTTCCATCATAAGCTTTGCGCACGATGAGGGTTACACGAGCCCTTAGTGGAGTGTACATGTGTGAGCGATACCATTTCAGCAAATGTCAGAAGAGAACAAACTCACTCATGGAATATTCCAAAAACTGATATATTACCAAATGCACATTTGTGCGCCGTTCTTCTTTATTAGAAGACTCTGCAAAAAACATGGGTAATTATGCAGAACTACAGAAGCTATTTTGTTATTTTTGGTGGTTTGGTAGTGTTTAGTATTGAATTTCGTTTATTAGTACGTGTATATTATGCATAGGTCAGTTACGGTTGAGGTAAAGTAGATTTTTTTAAATATGCAGAAGAATTGAACTTTTTTTTTTTTCGTGTTTGGAAGACTATGTTATTGAGTGCATAACTTTTAATGGCCGATTCATTTCTACTACATTTTTTTAATATACCGCTATTTTTAAAGACTCAGCGGCCATATTTAAATCTCCGTGCGCATCCTTTAAATCCGCTTCAGTGGGCGGTTCTCCGATCGCACATCTCAACATTCTGTGTGATGTATTTCAAATTCCGCGCAGATTCTTGTGATAGTATATGATGAACTATACACTTCTCCCATCTATTGGTTTACTGGCAATACAACTTGGAGCCGAAAGAAAGCATCGTTCTTTTTCTTGTTCCTTCCGGTTGCCGCGTGATCTTTGTTTACACATATTGTGAGACTACTTGTTGCTACTTGTAAGGTAATTTCAACGTGTTTTATAATATCTTATTCACAGACTATGGTTTTATTGGTATTTATAGTATCTATATATATATATATATATATATATATATATATATATATATATATATATAGTATTTTGTAGTTATATTTAAAATGATTTATAAGATTCGCGTATATATGTATTAGTAATACATACAATGCTAGTAGGGTTTAGGCCTAAATTACTATAGGTCATTCCAGTAATTATTGTGTTGAAATTACAGCATGGAGAGATTATCTAGAAGTCGTGCCCACAAAAAACGCCCCTCCAAAAGGACACGAAAAGCGCAGCATGCTGTAAAATGCAAATTTGCAAAACAGTGTGCTGCAGAAACTAGGCCTAACCTCTGTCAACCCCAGCCAGGTGTAATTAACCTCCCTGATTGCCAGGCAGGTCCATCTGCTGTTCATGAGCCTCAGGAAATGTCATCCCCCTCTTTATCAACAAGCACCAAGAAGCTAAAGATGTTTGAAACCACTTCTGCAGGTGAGATTGAACAAGCATTGCCTTCAGATTATTTGTTAGTTCATAAAAATGTGTGGGGTGAACTGTTAAAAAATCTGAAGTGTTATGAATGTGACAATAACGCTTTAGAATTGCAAATGAGGGAGAACAAAGGGTTTGCAACCAAATTAGTGGTAAAATGTACTGCCTGTGGTACAAACTGTGGTGAGACCTTCAGTAGCCCACAGACAAAATCTGATAGTAAGAGGCCACCATTTGAAGTAAATAAAAAAATGGTTGAGGCTTTTGTTAGCACTGGTTCAGGTCATTCTGCTATGCAGACATTCTGCTCTGTGGTTGGCATGAAAGGTATGGCACTTGGTACATATCAGTCATCTTGACAAAATTGCTAAAGAAACTGATTGCTATAACCAAAAAATCCTCTCCCGGTCTTGCAGAGCAGTACGAGAAGCTCATGAAGTATGTGACCCTACACTGAAATCCAGCAATGTAATGGACATAGCAGTGTCATGATGGTACCTGACATAAACGTGGCCATACTTCACTGTATGGTGTAGGGTTAGTAATAGATATATTGACAGGCCTAGTTGTTGATTATGAGGTACTTTCAAAATTTTGCCATGCATGTTCATTCGCTGCTGCTGATCTAGGTGAAAATTCCCCAGAGTACAAATTTTGGCTAGATGGTCATGAAAAATCTGGGGATTGCAACAAAAATTACACAGGTAGCTCCAATGCTATGGAGATGGTTGCAGCAGAGAGGCTATGGTTGAGGTCTGAAAAAGAATGTGGCATGCGATACACTACAGTACTCTCTGACGGGGATGCAAAAACACACCTGCATTTGAAAACACTGGCTGTGTATGGAGCAGATGTTGAAATAAATAAAGAGGAATGCATCAATCATGTTGCAAAGAGAATGGGCACTGGCTTGAGAAAGTTAGTAAAAGAAAACAAATCTGAAAATGTTAAGCTTGGCGGGCGGGGCGTTGGAAAATTAAATGAAAAAGCCATTTCTGCACTGACAAATTATTATAGGGCTGCAATTGTAAATGGGATGCCTGATGTCAGAGCAATGCGGAGGGGGTTTGTTGCAACCTTGTCACATTCAGTGTCAACAGATGAAAAGCCTCGTCACGACAAATGTCCAACTGGACTCGACTCTTGGTGTTTTTATAATCGTAGTAAGGCAAAGGGAGAGGAGCCTCAGAGTCACAAGAACATGAAACTCCAGTTATCAGAAGCAACACTAGAAGCAATTGCACCCCTTTGCGCACGTCTAACCAGTACTGAACTGTTGAGCAAATGTACACGTGGCGCTACCCAGAATGCGAATGAGAGTGTCCATTCTCTTATATGGAGAAAATGTCCTAAAGGCACATTTGTCTCAAAAATCAAAATTAACATTGCAGTGGCAAATGCAGTTGCTGAATTTAATATGGGATGCCTGCAAAGTCAACTTGTAAAAATAACAATTGGGGAGGGGAAATTGACAGAGGTAGCAAAGAATATTCTGACTAGGCGAGACAGAAAGCGTACTCAATTGAGTGAATTGAAAAGGGCACGACTAACTAGAAAGCTGAAAAAAAGTACACGAGAAAAGAAAGCAAAGGAAAGGGAAGGCCAAACATATGGTGCTGGGCTGTTTTAGATATGTAAGTACATTATATGCATGTCTCATTTTAAAAAATTGCCTGTATCTCAAAACTACATTTTTATACCTTCAAAATGCTCTGTGACACATAATTTTCATCTGATTGTTTTCAAATTTGGAAGACACACACTTCGAAAGCTGCTTAAAAAACTGTAGTTTGCACTCTTTATGTAGAATTAAAAATACTCCCGTTACTGGATGTTGAATATCAAAATATGCTAAATTTTCAGCGGAATGGACAGTACATAATTAATAATTTTTTTATTTCAACATAAAGTGATTGAAAGTTGAAATGACAACTTGGAATTATTAATAAGTGTATAATAAAGTAGGGGAAAAAAAATTACGGCCTATACTGAAAATGTGATTGACGTAGAGCATTTTGAATTTGCATATCATATCATAATTAAAATGTTGATAACTCAGAAACTATTTGTCCCATTGAACTGAAATTTTGCACAGAATGTTGATTTATTACATTCCTTTAGGGGTATGAATTTCATTAGAATCCGATAAAAATTACAAAAGTTACAATTTTCACTAGTCTCCCCATAATTGCTGTTTGTTAGTTTAGTTAGTTCATATTCATATTGCTTATTTATTATCGTGGCAAATTGCAGTTGTGTGTGTTTGTGTAGACTAAAATGCCTCCTACTCAGTCTAAACTTGGCGCAAAAACACTGCATAGCCAAACTCGGGAAGTTGTGAACAATATACATTCTTTCATGAAGAGTGAAGCAGCTTCTGGAGACTTTTTAATACCGCTGAAAAAGGTCCAAGAACGAGTGAGTGCAGCAACTAAAGTGCCCGAAAGATAATTAAAGAAGGGAAACAGTGTGAGGAAGAAGGGACCTCTTTTGGAACGCCCGGTAAAGTTCATCGTGTACCAAAACGCATCACAGATGTTGATGATTTTGATAAAAGAGTTATACGACAGACAATTTATAATTTTTATATAAATGACAAAACAGTGCCCACTGTCAGTAAACTGCTACCTAAACTAAAAGATGCCATAAACTTTAACGGCGGTAGTACAAGTTTAAAGATCATTTTATGTGATATGGGTTTAAATGGAAGAAGACAAGAAATAATAAAGCGGTATTACAGGAAAGGTATGATATTCGAGAACAGCGCGTATCATATTTACGCGCAATAAAGAAATACAAAGAAGGTAGGCCTCTAATATACGAGGATGAAACGTATATTCATAGCACGCATACAAGACCAAAAAATTGGAGTGATGACAAAACCTCAGGTTTACTGGCGCCTATTTTGAAAGGACTAGGCTTATTATTGTTCATGCAGGGGGTCGAGCGGGTTTTGTACCTGGCGCATTTCTGATGTTTAAATCGAACAGGAAAACTGGAGACTACCATCATGAAATGAATGCCAACAATTACCAGAAGTGGATAACGGAAAAGTTGATTCCGAATTTGCCCCCTAGATCTGTTTTTATAATAGATAACGCACCTTACCATAACGTGCAGTTGCATAAAGCTCCCTCAAGTAATTCAAAAGTGATATGCAGGATTGGCTTAGAAGAAACAATGTGCAGTTTCAGGAAAATATGCTGAAAGTGGAGCTTTACGGGCTCATTAAAACACATAAGCCACTTCATAAAACTTACGTGATTGACAATCTCTTAGCTATGAATGGACACTGTGTACTCAGATTGCCGCCGTATTCACCTGAGCTAAATCCATTGGAATTGATTTGGGCAGATATCAAGCAGTAGGTAGCCGGTCAAAACACAACTTTTAAATTAGAGCAAGTGATGAAATTGTGCCAACAACGGGATGATGACATCACTGTAGAAAAATGGGAAAAAGTATGTGAACATGTTGAAAAAATCGAAGATGAATATATTGAACAGGAAGGAATTATGGAAAATGTAATTGAAAGCTTCATAATTACGGGCGGAGACAGCAGTAGTGAAAGCGACGACGATAAAGATGATCACGACGACAATGGTGGTGATATATCTGGTATCGAAAGTTTGTCTGATGAGTAGATATATTGATTGCGTCTGTTTCTCTTCATTGCCATATAATTGAACCATGGATATCATGTTATGTTTATAATCAGTTTATTATGATAACACGTGTGATGTGATAAGTGATACTGGACAACTGTGAGTGGAATGCGCCGTTCATCGCACATCCTGGAACCAACTGCGCATGATGATGTCACTACACGCTGCAGATCCCAGCCGAGGCGGTAAGTCACGTGTTTCTATAAACTCACTCTGTTGCTCAAGTAACCAAGCACACCGGCACAGAACGACCGTCCCAACTGTACTAATTTTCGTCCGTAGCGTAGATCACAGGATTGATGGACAGATAAACCTACGAACCTTAGGTCCTTCCATCATCCCCTATATAGCACTGGGGTACGACACATCATCTGTATACACGATCGTAATAGAACACCTACGCTACAAACAACTATGCGCTCGACGAGTTCCGGAGATGTCTGTTGACCACAAAGGTCCCCGAATGACATCAGAGCTGACGTCCCTCACTGAAGGTAAAGATTTTTTTAAATCAATTGTGATGGATGCACTCAAACTCGCCAAACAAACCGAAAAAGTTCAAAGAAACCTTCAACAACAGGAAGGTTATGGCTATCGTGTTTTGGGATCAAAAAGGTGTTTGCTTATTGAGTTCATGAAACCGGGGACTACAATCAATGCAGCTGTTTATTTACTGTCAGACTTTACAACGATTGCGGAGAGCCATTCAAAACAAAAGAGGCATGCTGACTTCTGCAATTCTTCTGATTCGTGACAACGCCCACCCTCACAGTGCTGCTGTAGCCCAACAGCTTCTTCAGCAATTTCGATGGGAAGTGTTTGAACACCCAGCGTATAGCCTCGATTTAGCGCAGAGTAACTTCCACCTCTTCCATGAACTGAAGAAGTGGCTAGGAGGGCAGAGGTTCCAGACTAATGAGTTTCAAAACAACGACAAGGCCCATCTCAACTCACTGGCGGCAACATTCTATGAAGAGGGAATTGAAAGCTGATCCACAGATATGACAAATGCCTCAATCTTCACGGTGATTATGTAGAAAAGTAACCATGGTTATACAGAACTTTTGGCAAGAGAAATGGTTTGGCAGTATGTGTGAAACTCGCTTGTTCAGCATGTGGGTATAATTCTGATGAATTATTCTCAAGCCACAAAGTTTCAAAATAGTTTGAAATAAACAGAACTGTCTTTGCGAGCCGAGAAATTGGTTGTGGCTATAGTGAATTGAACAGGTTATGTTACCTTCTGGGCTTGCCATGTGGCCTCAGTAAAGTAGTAGTAGTAGTAGGGTTTAAGAAGGGCGCGTCAGCTACTATGGCTATTTGCGCCCTTATCTAAAATTCTTAATATAACAAGTACATAAATAATATAATAATCAGAGTGCTAAAAGAACTAAAAAGGTTTGTCACGATAAAACGGGGCACACAAATGCAGTAGACATAAGGTGATTTCTACAGCATCATAAAAGTGAGCAGTACTACCACACTAGGTGGTATTCAACACGAACAAATAAAACAATAAAACTAAGGCCACCAGAGATAACTTGTGAATCACATTTTCAAACTATAAAATTTTATGAAATATTCGGATGTATAGAGTCCGAAATATCAACAATGTAAAATCAAATATAAAACAACAAATGTAATCTCCGGATGTAAAGGGTCCGGAGGATAAGTAAAACGGATCAATAAAAAACTAAATCACCTTATCCAATCCTGTATTTGATAAAAATCTCAGAACTGCATTTGTACAATTAAAATCATTTCCAAGAGCGTCACGTAATGTCGGCCGAATTCCATATTGCCTCCGTGCATGGTCATATTTCCTGCAACGCAATAAAAAGTGTTCCACCGTAAGTGGAACATGGCACATATCGCACTCCGGCTGAGGTTCGCCACGTAGGAGATGGCCGTGTGTGCCTCAGTAAAAATTCTTATCAAGGTCATATCAGGCATGTAAACAAAGTGGTGACACAACTTGCTTATGATACAATGAATGATGCTGCTAATGAAGCACGTGAAAATACTGGTAGCAATGAATGTGCAGTGTCAGTTGATGGAACGTGGCAACGGAGGGGATTTTCTTCTTTGTCAGGTGTTGTGACAGCCATGTCAGTAAAAACTGATAAAGTTCTCGATGCATGTCTTGCAGAATGCATGCTAAGGAAGACAAAAACACCTAACATGGAACCTGTTGGAGCAGGTAGGCTCCTTTCGAGGTCAGTCCAAAATAGAGGATTACTTTATACTAAATATTTAGGAGATGGCGACTCAAAAAGCTTAAAAAATCTGAACTTGACCCATATGATGGGAAAGAGATAGTGAAATTAGAATGTGTGGTGCATTACCAAAAGCGTTTAGGCAAAGGTCTTCGGCAATTAGTAAAGACCAAAAAGATCAGTGGAAAGGAGAAACTGACTCAAGCCCTCATAGACGAACTTCAAAATTATTTTGGTATTGCCTTCAGGTCTAACACAGAGTGTAGACAAAATGAAAAGAGCTATCTGGGCCTCTATGTTCAATGTCGCAGCAAATGACAGCCAGCCCCTTCGTGCAAAGTGTCCACTGAAGACAGTTGGTGCACTTATCAAGTGGCCAAAGCAAAAGGCATCCTTTACAAGCACGAAGGTCCTGGTATTCCCATTGCAGTGATTAGGCAAATGAAACTGGTCTACGAAAGACTGACGGACCATAAGATGTTGCAGAAATGCCTGCATGGGAAGACCCAGAACATTAATGAGTCCTTCAATGGGATGATCTGGAAGAGGTGTCCAAAAGAAAACCAAGTGGGACATGCAACACTTATGATCAATGAGAATTCATTCCAAAAGTTGTCTTGGGTGAGGGATTGCACTGTTTTCAATCCTTCCACATTCCAGAGTAACATATCCAGATTAGTCAACTTGTTCGTTTCCTGGGAGTCCTGCTTAAGAGTGCTGATGGTAACGTTTCTCGCTAGGCTTTCAGAACTCTCTGTGATCCACAGCCTCCGCCTGATCTGCAGTAGGCGTGTCCGTGCTTGGGAGGTCGACTCCTGTTGGCCGTGTGCTCTGCCGAAACCGAAATGGCCGAACTAACACTCCCCTTGGCCAGAATTCTGGGTTTTCGGTGGCAGCTGAATGCTGAAGCGGCAGGCCTATCTTGAATGCCTTGTTTGTTCTCAGTGTGTTCAGATTTTCACATGTTATTTTCTCGCGAGGTATGCCTTTCCTTGCCAGGAAGGATATCAATTTATCCCTACCACTTTAGGCTGGCAGTGCATGGCTTCCATCATAAGCTTTGCGCACGATGAGGGTTACACGAGCCCTTAGTGGAGTGTACATGTGTGAGCGATACCATTTCAGCAAATGTCAGAAGAGAACAAACTCACTCATGGAATATTCCAAAAACTGATATATTACCAAATGCACATTTGTGCGCCGTTCTTCTTTATTAGAAGACTCTGCAAAAAACATGGGTAATTATGCAGAACTACAGAAGCTATTTTGTTATTTTTGGTGGTTTGGTAGTGTTTAGTATTGAATTTCGTTTATTAGTACGTGTATATTATGCATAGGTCAGTTACGGTTGAGGTAAAGTAGATTTTTTTAAATATGCAGAAGAATTGAACTTTTTTTTTTTCGTGTTTGGAAGACTATGTTATTGAGTGCATAACTTTTAATGGCCGATTCATTTCTACTACATTTTTTTAATATACCGCTATTTTTAAAGACTCAGCGGCCATATTTAAATCTCCGTGCGCATCCTTTAAATCCGCTTCAGTGGGCGGTTCTCCGATCGCACATCTCAACATTCTGTGTGATGTATTTCAAATTCCGCGCAGATTCTTGTGATAGTATATGATGAACTATACACTTCTCCCATCTATTGGTTTACTGGCAATACAACTTGGAGCCGAAAGAAAGCATCGTTCTTTTTCTTGTTCCTTCCGGTTGCCGCGTGATCTTTGTTTACACATATTGTGAGACTACTTGTTGCTACTTGTAAGGTAATTTCAACGTGTTTTATAATATCTTATTCACAGACTATGGTTTTATTGGTATTTATAGTATCTATATATATATATATATATATATATATATATATATATAGTATTTTGTAGTTATATTTAAAATGATTTATAAGATTCGCGTATATATGTATTAGTAATACATACAATGCTAGTAGGGTTTAGGCCTAAATTACTATAGGTCATTCCAGTAATTATTGTGTTGAAATTACAGCATGGAGAGATTATCTAGAAGTCGTGCCCACAAAAAACGCCCCTCCAAAAGGACACGAAAAGCGCAGCATGCTGTAAAATGCAAATTTGCAAAACAGTGTGCTGCAGAAACTAGGCCTAACCTCTGTCAACCCCAGCCAGGTGTAATTAACCTCCCTGATTGCCAGGCAGGTCCATCTGCTGTTCATGAGCCTCAGGAAATGTCATCCCCCTCTTTATCAACAAGCACCAAGAAGCTAAAGATGTTTGAAACCACTTCTGCAGGTGAGATTGAACAAGCATTGCCTTCAGATTATTTGTTAGTTCATAAAAATGTGTGGGGTGAACTGTTAAAAAATCTGAAGTGTTATGAATGTGACAATAACGCTTTAGAATTGCAAATGAGGGAGAACAAAGGGTTTGCAACCAAATTAGTGGTAAAATGTACTGCCTGTGGTACAAACTGTGGTGAGACCTTCAGTAGCCCACAGACAAAATCTGATAGTAAGAGGCCACCATTTGAAGTAAATAAAAAAATGGTTGAGGCTTTTGTTAGCACTGGTTCAGGTCATTCTGCTATGCAGACATTCTGCTCTGTGGTTGGCATGAAAGGTATGGCACTTGGTACATATCAGTCATCTTGACAAAATTGCTAAAGAAACTGATTGCTATAACCAAAAAATCCTCTCCCGGTCTTGCAGAGCAGTACGAGAAGCTCATGAAGTATGTGACCCTACACTGAAATCCAGCAATGTAATGGACATAGCAGTGTCATGATGGTACCTGACATAAACGTGGCCATACTTCACTGTATGGTGTAGGGTTAGTAATAGATATATTGACAGGCCTAGTTGTTGATTATGAGGTACTTTCAAAATTTTGCCATGCATGTTCATTCGCTGCTGCTGATCTAGGTGAAAATTCCCCAGAGTACAAATTTTGGCTAGATGGTCATGAAAACTCTGGGGATTGCAACAAAAATTACACAGGTAGCTCCAATGCTATGGAGATGGTTGCAGCAGAGAGGCTATGGTTGAGGTCTGAAAAAGAATGTGGCATGCGATACACTACAGTACTCTCTGACGGGGATGCAAAAACACACCTGCATTTGAAAACACTGGCTGTGTATGGAGCAGATGTTGAAATAAATAAAGAGGAATGCATCAATCATGTTGCAAAGAGAATGGGCACTGGCTTGAGAAAGTTAGTAAAAGAAAACAAATCTGAAAATGTTAAGCTTGGCGGGCGGGGCGTTGGAAAATTAAATGAAAAAGCCATTTCTGCACTGACAAATTATTATAGGGCTGCAATTGTAAATGGGATGCCTGATGTCAGAGCAATGCGGAGGGGGTTTGTTGCAACCTTGTCACATTCAGTGTCAACAGATGAAAAGCCTCGTCACGACAAATGTCCAACTGGACTCGACTCTTGGTGTTTTTATAATCGTAGTAAGGCAAAGGGAGAGGAGCCTCAGAGTCACAAGAACATGAAACTCCAGTTATCAGAAGCAACACTAGAAGCAATTGCACCCCTTTGCGCACGTCTAACCAGTACTGAACTGTTGAGCAAATGTACACGTGGCGCTACCCAGAATGCGAATGAGAGTGTCCATTCTCTTATATGGAGAAAATGTCCTAAAGGCACATTTGTCTCAAAAATCAAAATTAACATTGCAGTGGCAAATGCAGTTGCTGAATTTAATATGGGATGCCTGCAAAGTCAACTTGTAAAAATAACAATTGGGGAGGGGAAATTGACAGAGGTAGCAAAGAATATTCTGACTAGGCGAGACAGAAAGTGTACTCAATTGAGTGAATTGAAAAGGGCACGACTAACTAGAAAGCTGAAAAAAAGTACACGAGAAAAGAAAGCAAAGGAAAGGGAAGGCCAAACATATGGTGCTGGGCTGTTTTAGATATGTAAGTACATTATATGCATGTCTCATTTTAAAAAATTGCCTGTATCTCAAAACTACATTTTTATACCTTCAAAATGCTCTGTGACACATAATTTTCATCTGATTGTTTTCAAATTTGGAAGACACACACTTCGAAAGCTGCTTAAAAAACTGTAGTTTGCACTCTTTATGTAGAATTAAAAATACTCCCGTTACTGGATGTTGAATATCAAAATATGCTAAATTTTCAGCGGAATGGACAGTACATAATTAATAATTTTTTTATTTCAACATAAAGTGATTGAAAGTTGAAATGACAACTTGGAATTATTAATAAGTGTATAATAAAGTAGGGGAAAAAAAATTACGGCCTATACTGAAAATGTGATTGACGTAGAGCATTTTGAATTTGCATATCATATCATAATTAAAATGTTGATAACTCAGAAACTATTTGTCCCATTGAACTGAAATTTTGCACAGAATGTTGATTTATTACATTCCTTTAGGGGTATGAATTTCATTAGAATCCGATAAAAATTACAAAAGTTACAATTTTCACTAGTCTCCCCATAATTGCTGTTTGTTAGTTTAGTTAGTTCATATTCATATTGCTTATTTATTATCGTGGCAAATTGCAGTTGTGTGTGTTTGTGTAGACTAAAATGCCTCCTACTCAGTCTAAACTTGGCGCAAAAACACTGCATAGCCAAACTCGGGAAGTTGTGAACAATATACATTCTTTCATGAAGAGTGAAGCAGCTTCTGGAGACTTTTTAATACCGCTGAAAAAGGTGCAAGAACGAGTGAGTGCAGCAACTAAAGTGCCCGAAAGATAATTAAAGAAGGGAAACAGTGTGAGGAAGAAGGGACCTCTTTTGGAACGCCCGGTAAAGTTCATCGTGTACCAAAACGCATCACAGATGTTGATGATTTTGATAAAAGAGTTATACGACAGACAATTTATAATTTTTATATAAATGACAAAACAGTGCCCACTGTCAGTAAACTGCTACCTAAACTAAAAGATGCCATAAACTTTAACGGCGGTAGTACAAGTTTAAAGATCATTTTATGTGATATGGGTTTAAATGGAAGAAGACAAGAAATAATAAAGCGGTATTACAGGAAAGGTATGATATTCGAGAACAGCGCGTATCATATTTACGCGCAATAAAGAAATACAAAGAAGGTAGGCCTCTAATATACGAGGATGAAACGTATATTCATAGCACGCATACAAGACCAAAAAATTGGAGTGATGACAAAACCTCAGGTTTACTGGCGCCTATTTTGAAAGGACTAGGCTTATTATTGTTCATGCAGGGGGTCGAGCGGGTTTTGTACCTGGCGCATTTCTGATGTTTAAATCGAACAGGAAAACTGGAGACTACCATCATGAAATGAATGCCAACAATTACCAGAAGTGGATAACGGAAAAGTTGATTCCGAATTTGCCCCCTAGATCTGTTTTTATAATAGATAACGCACCTTACCATAACGTGCAGTTGCATAAAGCTCCCTCAAGTAATTCAAAAGTGATATGCAGGATTGGCTTAGAAGAAACAATGTGCAGTTTCAGGAAAATATGCTGAAAGTGGAGCTTTACGGGCTCATTAAAACACATAAGCCACTTCATAAAACTTACGTGATTGACAATCTCTTAGCTATGTATGGACACTGTGTACTCAGATTGCCGCCGTATTCACCTGAGCTAAATCCATTGGAATTGATTTGGGCAGATATCAAGCAGTAGGTAGCCGGTCAAAACACAACTTTTAAATTAGAGCAAGTGATGAAATTGTGCCAACAACGGGATGATGACATCACTGTAGAAAAATGGGAAAAAGTATGTGAACATGTTGAAAAAATCGAAGATGAATATATTGAACAGGAAGGAATTATGGAAAATGTAATTGAAAGCTTCATAATTACGGGCGGAGACAGCAGTAGTGAAAGCGACGACGATAAAGATGATCACGACGACAATGGTGGTGATATATCTGGTATCGAAAGTTTGTCTGATGAGTAGATATATTGATTGCGTCTGTTTCTCTTCATTGCCATATAATTGAACCATGGATATCATGTTATGTTTATAATCAGTTTTTATTTATTATGATAACACGTGTGATGTGATAAGTGATACTGGACAACTGTGAGTGGAATGCGCCGTTCATCGCACATCCTGGAACCAACTGCGCATGATGATGTCACTACACGCTGCAGATCCCAGCCGAGGCGGTAAGTCACGTGTTTCTATAAACTTACTCTGTTGCTCAAGTAACCAAGCACACCGGCACAGAACGACCGTCCCAACTGTACTAATTTTCGTCCGTAGCGTAGATCACAGGATTGATGGACAGATAAACCTACGAACCTTAGGTCCTTCCATCATCCCCTATATAGCACTGGGGTACGACACATCATCTGTATACACGATCGTAATAGAACACCTACGCTACAAACAACTATGCGCTCGACGAGTTCCGGAGATGTCTGTTGACCACAAAGGTCCCCGAATGACATCAGAGCTGACGTCCCTCACTGAAGGTAAAGATTTTTTTAAATCAATTGTGATGGATGCACTCAAACTCGCCAAACAAACCGAAAAAGTTCAAAGAAACCTTCAACAACAGGAAGGTTATGGCTATCGTGTTTTGGGATCAAAAAGGTGTTTGCTTATTGAGTTCATGAAACCGGGGACTACAATCAATGCAGCTGTTTATTTACTGTCAGACTTTACAACGATTGCGGAGAGCCATTCAAAACAAAAGAGGCATGCTGACTTCTGCAATTCTTCTGATTCGTGACAACGCCCACCCTCACAGTGCTGCTGTAGCCCAACAGCTTCTTCAGCAATTTCGATGGGAAGTGTTTGAACACCCAGCGTATAGCCTCGATTTAGCGCAGAGTAACTTCCACCTCTTCCATGAACTGAAGAAGTGGCTAGGAGGGCAGAGGTTCCAGACTAATGAGTTTCAAAACAACGACAAGGCCCATCTCAACTCACTGGCGGCAACATTCTATGAAGAGGGAATTGAAAGCTGATCCACAGATATGACAAATGCCTCAATCTTCACGGTGATTATGTAGAAAAGTAACCATGGTTATACAGATCTTTTGGCAAGAGAAATGGTTTGGCAGTATGTGTGAAACTCGCTTGTTCAGCATGTGGGTATAATTCTGATGAATTATTCTCAAGCCACAAAGTTTCAAAATAGTTTGAAATAAACAGAACTGTCTTTGCGAGCCGAGAAATTGGTTGTGGCTATAGTGAATTGAACAGGTTATGTTACCTTCTGGGCTTGCCATGTGGCCTCAGTAAAGTAGTAGTAGTAGTAGGGTTTAAGAAGGGCGCGTCAGCTACTATGGCTATTTGCGCCCTTATCTAAAATTCTTAATATAACAAGTACATAAATAATATAATAATCAGAGTGCTAAAAGAACTAAAAAGGTTTGTCACGATAAAACGGGGCACACAAATGCAGTAGACATAAGGTGATTTCTACAGCATCATAAAAGTGAGCAGTACTACCACACTAGGTGGTATTCAACACGAACAAATAAAACAATAAAACTAAGGCCACCAGAGATAACTTGTGAATCACATTTTCAAACTATAAAATTTTATGAAATATTCGGATGTATAGAGTCCGAAATATCAACAATGTAAAATCAAATATAAAACAACAAATGTAATCTCCGGATGTAAAGGGTCCGGAGGATAAGTAAAACGGATCAATAAAAAACTAAATCACCTTATCCAATCCTGTATTTGATAAAAATCTCAGAACTGCATTTGTACAATTAAAATCATTTCCAAGAGCGTCACGTAATGTCGGCCGAATTCCATATTGCCTCCGTGCATGGTCATATTTCCTGCAACGCAATAAAAAGTGTTCCACCGTAAGTGGAACATGGCACATATCGCACTCCGGCTGAGGTTCGCCACGTAGGAGATGGCCGTGTGTGCCTCAGTAAAAATTCTTATCAAGGTCATATCAAGCATGTAAACAAAGTGGTGACACAACTTGCTTATGATACAATGAATGATGCTGCTAATGAAGCACGTGAAAATACTGGTAGCAATGAATGTGCAGTGTCAGTTGATGGAACGTGGCAACGGAGGGGATTTTCTTCTTTGTCAGGTGTTGTGACAGAACTTTATCAGTAGAAACTGATAAAGTTCTCGATGTGGAGGTAATGTCCAAAAGCTGCATGTCTTGCAGAATGCATGCTAAGGAAGACAAAAACACCTAACATGGAACCTGTTGGAGCAGGTAGGCTCCTTTCGAGGTCAGTCCAAAATAGAGGATTACTTTATACTAAATATTTAGGAGATGGCGACTCAAAAAGCTTAAAAAATCTGAACTTGACCCATATGATGGGAAAGAGATAGTGAAATTAGAATGTGTGGTGCATTACCAAAAGCGTTTAGGCAAAGGTCTTCGGCAATTAGTAAAGACCAAAAAGATCAGTGGAAAGGAGAAACTGACTCAAGCCCTCATAGACGAACTTCAAAATTATTTTGGTATTGCCTTCAGGTCTAACACAGAGTGTAGACAAAATGAAAAGAGCTATCTGGGCCTCTATGTTCAATGTCGCAGCAAATGACAGCCAGCCCCTTCGTGCAAAGTGTCCACTGAAGACAGTTGGTGCACTTATCAAGTGGCCAAAGCAAAAGGCATCCTTTACAAGCACGAAGGTCCTGGTATTCCCATTGCAGTGATTAGGCAAATGAAACTGGTCTACGAAAGACTGACGGACCATAAGATGTTGCAGAAATGCCTGCATGGGAAGACCCAGAACATTAATGAGTCCTTCAATGGGATGATCTGGAAGAGGTGTCCAAAAGAAAACCAAGTGGGACATGCAACACTTATGATCAATGAGAATTCATTCCAAAAGTTGTCTTGGGTGAGGGATTGCACTGTTTTCAATCCTTCCACATTCCAGAGTAACATATCCAGATTAGTCAACTTGTTCGTTTCCTGGGAGTCCTGCTTAAGAGTGCTGATGGTAACGTTTCTCGCTAGGCTTTCAGAACTTTCTGTGATCCACAGCCTCCGCCTGATCTGCAGTAGGCATGTCCGTGCTTGGGAGGTCGACTCCTGTTGGCCGTGTGCTCTGCCGAAACCGAAATGGCCCAACTAACACTCCCCTTGGCCAGAATTCTGGGTTTTCGGTGGCAGCTGAATGCTGAAGCGGCAGGCCTATCTTGAATGCCTTGTTTGTTCTCAGTGTGTTCAGATTTTCACATGTTATTTTCTCTCGAGGTATGCCTTTCCTTGCCAGGAAGGATATCAATTTATCCCTACCACTTTAGGCTGGCAGTGCATGGCTTCCATCATAAGCTTTGCACACGATGAGGGTTACACGAGCCCTTAGTGGAGTGTACATGTGTGAGCGATACCATTTCAGCAAATATCAGAAGAGAACAAACTCACTCATGGAATATTCCAAAAACTGATATATTACCAAATGCACATTTGTGCGCCGTTCTTCTTTATTAGAAGACTCTGCAAAAAACATGGGTAATTATGCAGAACTACAGAAGCTATTTTGTTATTTTTGGTGGTTTGGTAGTGTTTAGTATTGAATTTCGTTTATTAGTACGTGTATATTATGCATAGGTCAGTTACGGTTGAGGTAAAGTAGATTTTTTTAAATATGCAGAAGAATTGAACTTTTTTTTTTTCGTGTTTGGAAGACTATGTTATTGAGTGCATAACTTTTAATGGCCGATTCATTTCTACTACATTTTTTTAATATACCGCTATTTTTAAAGACTCAGCGGCCATATTTAAATCTCCGTGCGCATCCTTTAAATCCGCTTCAGTGGGCGGTTCTCCGATCGCACATCTCAACATTCTGTGTGATGTATTTCAAATTCCGCGCAGATTCTTGTGATAGTATATGATGAACTATACACTTCTCCCATCTATTGGTTTACTGGCAATACAACTTGGAGCCGAAAGAAAGCATCGTTCTTTTTCTTGTTCCTTCCGGTTGCCGCGTGATCTTTGTTTACACATATTGTGAGACTACTTGTTGCTACTTGTAAGGTAATTTCAACGTGTTTTATAATATCTTATTCACAGACTATGGTTTTATTGGTATTTATAGTGTCTATATATATAGTATTTTGTAGTTATATTTAAAATGATTTATAAGATTCGCGTATATATGTATTAGTAATACATACAATGCTAGTAGGGTTTAGGCCTAAATTACTATAGGTCATTCCAGTAATTACTGTGTTGAAATTACAGCATGGAGAGATTATCTAGAAGTCGTGCCCACAAAAAAACGCCCCTCCAAAAGGACACGAAAAGCGCAGCATGCTGTAAAATGCAAATTTGCAAAACAGTGTGCTGCAGAAACTAGGCCTAACCTCTGTCAACCCCAGCCAGGTGTAATTAACCTCCCTGATTGCCAGGCAGGTTCATCTGCTGTTCATGAGTCTCAGGAAATGTCATCCCCCTCTTTATCAACAAGCACCAAGAAGCTAAAGATGTTTGAAACCACTTCTGCAGGTGAGATTGAACAAGCATTGCCTTCAGATTATTTGTTAGTTCATAAAAATGTGTGGGGTGAACTGTTAAAAAATCTGAAGTGTTATGAATGTGACAATAACGCTTTAGAATTGCAAATGAGGGAGAACAAAGGGTTTGCAACCAAATTAGTGGTAAAATGTACTGCCTGTGGTACAAACTGTGGTGAGACCTTCAGTAGCCCACAGACAAAATCTGATAGTAAGAGGCCACCATTTGAAGTAAATAAAAAAATGGTTGAGGCTTTTGTTAGCACTGGTTCAGGTCATTCTGCTATGCAGACATTCTGCTCTGTGGTTGGCATGAAAGGTATGGCACTTGGTACATATCAGTCATCTTGACAAAATTGCTAAAGAAACTGATTGCTATAACCAAAAAATCCTCTCCCGGTCTCGCAGAGCAGTACGAGAAGCTCATGAAGTATGTGACCCTACACTGAAATCCAGCAATGTAATGGACATAGCAGTGTCATGATGGTACCTGACATAAACATGGCCATACTTCACTGTATGGTGTAGGGTTAGTAATAGATATATTGACAGGCCTAGTTGTTGATTATGAGGTACTTTCAAAATTTTGCCATGCATGTTCATTCGCTGCTGCTGATCTAGGTGAAAATTCCCCAGAGTACAAATTTTGGCTAGATGGTCATGAAAAATCTGGGGATTGCAACAAAAATTACATAGGTAGCTCCAATGCTATGGAGATGGTTGCAGCAGAGAGGCTATGGTTGAGGTCTGAAAAAGAATGTGGCATGCGATACACTACAGTACTCTCTGATGGGGATGCAAAAACACACCTGCATTTGAAAACACTGGCTGTGTATGGAGCAGATGTTGAAATAAATAAAGAGGAATGCATCAATCATGTTGCAAAGAGAATGGGCACTGGCTTGAGAAAGTTAGTAAAAGAAAACAAATCTGAAAATGTTAAGCTTGGCGGGCGGAGCGTTGGAAAATTAAATGAAAAAGCCATTTCTGCACTGACAAATTATTATAGGGCTGCAATTGTAAATGGGATGCCTGATGTCAGAGCAATGCGGAGGGGGTTTGTTGCAACCTTGTCACATTCAGTGTCAACAGATGAAAAGCCTCGTCACGACAAATGTCCAACTGGACTCGACTCTTGGTGTTTTTATAATCGTAGTAAGGCAAAGGGAGAGGAGCCTCAGAGTCACAAGAACATGAAACTCCAGTTATCAGAAGCAACACTAGAAGCAATTGCACCCCTTTGCGCACGTCTAACCAGTACTGAACTGTTGAGCAAATGTACACGTGGCGCTACCCAGAATGCGAATGAGAGTGTCCATTCTCTTATATGGAGAAAATGTCCTAAAGGCACATTTGTCTCAAAAATCAAAATTAACATTGCAGTGGCAAATGCAGTTGCTGAATTTAATATGGGATGCCTGCAAAGTCAACTTGTAAAAATAACAATTGGGGAGGGGAAATTGACAGAGGTAGCAAAGAATATTCTGACTAGGCGAGACAGAAAGTGTACTCAATTGAGTGAATTGAAAAGGGCACGACTAACTAGAAAGCTGAAAAAAAGTACACGAGAAAAGAAAGCAAAGGAAAGGGAAGGCCAAACATATGGTGCTGGGCTGTTTTAGATATGTAAGTACATTATATGCATGTCTCATTTTAAAAAATTGCCTGTATCTCAAAACTACATTTTTATACCTTCAAAATGCTCTGTGACACATAATTTTCATCTGATTGTTTTCAAATTTGGAAGACACACACTTCGAAAGCTGCTTAAAAAACTGTAGTTTGCACTCTTTATGTAGAATTAAAAATACTCCCGTTACTGGATGTTGAATATCAAAATATGCTAAATTTTCAGCGGAATGGACAGTACATAATTAATAATTTTTTTATTTCAACATAAAGTGATTGAAAGTTGAAATGACAACTTGGAATTATTAATAAGTGTATAATAAAGTAGGGGAAAAAAAATTACGGCCTATACTGAAAATGTGATTGACGTAGAGCATTTTGAATTTGCATATCATATCATAATTAAAATGTTGATAACTCAGAAACTATTTGTCCCATTGAACTGAAATTTTGCACAGAATGTTGATTTATTACATTCCTTTAGGGGTATGAATTTCATTAGAATCCGATAAAAATTACAAAAGTTACAATTTTCACTAGTCTCCCCATAATTGCTGTTTGTTAGTTTAGTTAGTTCATATTCATATTGCTTATTTATTATCGTGGCAAATTGCAGTTGTGTGTGTTTGTGTAGACTAAAATGCCTCCTACTCAGTCTAAACTTGGCGCAAAAACACTGCATAGCCAAACTCGGGAAGTTGTGAACAATATACATTCTTTCATGAAGAGTGAAGCAGCTTCTGGAGACTTTTTAATACCGCTGAAAAAGGTGCAAGAACGAGTGAGTGCAGCAACTAAAGTGCCCGAAAGATAATTAAAGAAGGGAAACAGTGTGAGGAAGAAGGGACCTCTTTTGGAACGCCCGGTAAAGTTCATCGTGTACCAAAACGCATCACAGATGTTGATGATTTTGATAAAAGAGTTATACGACAGACAATTTATAATTTTTATATAAATGACAAAACAGTGCCCACTGTCAGTAAACTGCTACCTAAACTAAAAGATGCCATAAACTTTAACGGCGGTAGTACAAGTTTAAAGATCATTTTATGTGATATGGGTTTAAATGGAAGAAGACAAGAAATAATAAAGCGGTATTACAGGAAAGGTATGATATTCGAGAACAGCGCGTATCATATTTACGCGCAATAAAGAAATACAAAGAAGGTAGGCCTCTAATATACGAGGATGAAACGTATATTCATAGCACGCATACAAGACCAAAAAATTGGAGTGATGACAAAACCTCAGGTTTACTGGCGCCTATTTTGAAAGGACTAGGCTTATTATTGTTCATGCAGGGGGTCGAGCGGGTTTTGTACCTGGCGCATTTCTGATGTTTAAATCGAACAGGAAAACTGGAGACTACCATCATGAAATGAATGCCAACAATTACCAGAAGTGGATAACGGAAAAGTTGATTCCGAATTTGCCCCCTAGATCTGTTTTTATAATAGATAACGCACCTTACCATAACGTGCAGTTGCATAAAGCTCCCTCAAGTAATTCAAAAGTGATATGCAGGATTGGCTTAGAAGAAACAATGTGCAGTTTCAGGAAAATATGCTGAAAGTGGAGCTTTACGGGCTCATTAAAACACATAAGCCACTTCATAAAACTTACGTGATTGACAATCTCTTAGCTATGTATGGACACTGTGTACTCAGATTGCCGCCGTATTCACCTGAGCTAAATCCATTGGAATTGATTTGGGCAGATATCAAGCAGTAGGTAGCCGGTCAAAACACAACTTTTAAATTAGAGCAAGTGATGAAATTGTGCCAACAACGGGATGATGACATCACTGTAGAAAAATGGGAAAAAGTATGTGAACATGTTGAAAAAATCGAAGATGAATATATTGAACAGGAAGGAATTATGGAAAATGTAATTGAAAGCTTCATAATTACGGGCGGAGACAGCAGTAGTGAAAGCGACGACGATAAAGATGATCACGACGACAATGGTGGTGATATATCTGGTATCGAAAGTTTGTCTGATGAGTAGATATATTGATTGCGTCTGTTTCTCTTCATTGCCATATAATTGAACCATGGATATCATGTTATGTTTATAATCAGTTTTTATTTATTATGATAACACGTGTGATGTGATAAGTGATACTGGACAACTGTGAGTGGAATGCGCCGTTCATCGCACATCCTGGAACCAACTGCGCATGATGATGTCACTACACGCTGCAGATCCCAGCCGAGGCGGTAAGTCACGTGTTTCTATAAACTTACTCTGTTGCTCAAGTAACCAAGCACACCGGCACAGAACGACCGTCCCAACTGTACTAATTTTCGTCCGTAGCGTAGATCACAGGATTGATGGACAGATAAACCTACGAACCTTAGGTCCTTCCATCATCCCCTATATAGCACTGGGGTACGACACATCATCTGTATACACGATCGTAATAGAACACCTACGCTACAAACAACTATGCGCTCGACGAGTTCCGGAGATGTCTGTTGACCACAAAGGTCCCCGAATGACATCAGAGCTGACGTCCCTCACTGAAGGTAAAGATTTTTTTAAATCAATTGTGATGGATGCACTCAAACTCGCCAAACAAACCGAAAAAGTTCAAAGAAACCTTCAACAACAGGAAGGTTATGGCTATCGTGTTTTGGGATCAAAAAGGTGTTTGCTTATTGAGTTCATGAAACCGGGGACTACAATCAATGCAGCTGTTTATTTACTGTCAGACTTTACAACGATTGCGGAGAGCCATTCAAAACAAAAGAGGCATGCTGACTTCTGCAATTCTTCTGATTCGTGACAACGCCCACCCTCACAGTGCTGCTGTAGCCCAACAGCTTCTTCAGCAATTTCGATGGGAAGTGTTTGAACACCCAGCGTATAGCCTCGATTTAGCGCAGAGTAACTTCCACCTCTTCCATGAACTGAAGAAGTGGCTAGGAGGGCAGAGGTTCCAGACTAATGAGTTTCAAAACAACGACAAGGCCCATCTCAACTCACTGGCGGCAACATTCTATGAAGAGGGAATTGAAAGCTGATCCACAGATATGACAAATGCCTCAATCTTCACGGTGATTATGTAGAAAAGTAACCATGGTTATACAGATCTTTTGGCAAGAGAAATGGTTTGGCAGTATGTGTGAAACTCGCTTGTTCAGCATGTGGGTATAATTCTGATGAATTATTCTCAAGCCACAAAGTTTCAAAATAGTTTGAAATAAACAGAACTGTCTTTGCGAGCCGAGAAATTGGTTGTGGCTATAGTGAATTGAACAGGTTATGTTACCTCCTGGGCTTGCCATGTGGCCTCAGTAAAGTAGTAGTAGTAGGGTTTAAGAAGGGCGCGTCAGCTACTATGGCCATTTGCGCCCTTATCTAAAAACCTTAATATAACAAGTACATAAATAATATAATAATCAGTGCTAAAAGAACTAAAAAGCGTTGTCACGATAAAATGAGGCACACAAATGCAGTAGACATAAGGTGATTTCTACAGAATCATAAAAGTGAGCAATTCTACCACACTAGGTGGTATTCAAGACGAACAAATAAAACAATAAAACAATAAAACTAAGGCCACCAGAGATAACTTGTGAATCACATTTTCAAACTATAAAATTTTATGAAATATTCGGATGTATAGAGTCCGAAATATCAACAATGTAAAATCAAATATAAAACAACAAATGTAACCTCCGGATGTAAAGGGTCCGGAGGATAAGTAAAACGGATCAATAAAAAACTAAATCACCTTATCCAATCCTGTATTTGATAAAAATCTCAGATCTGCATTTGTACAATTAAAATCATTTCCAAGAGCGTCACGTAATGTCGGCCGAATTCCATATTGCCTCCGTGCATGGTCATATTTCCTGCAACGCAATAAAAAGTGTTCCACCGTAAGTGGAACATGGCACATATCGCACTCCGGCTGAGGTTCGCCACGTAGGAGATGGCAGTGTGTGCCTCAGTAAAAATTCTTATCAAGGTCATATCAAGCATGTAAACAAAGTGGTGACACAACTTGCTTATGATACAATGAATGATGCTGCTAATGAAGCACGTGAAAATACTGGTAGCAATGAATGTGCAGTGTCAGTTGATGGAACGTGGCAACGCAGGGGATTTTCTTCTTTGTCAGGTGTTGTGACAGCCATGTCAGTAAAAACTGATAAAGTTCTCGATGTGGAGATAATGTCCAAAAGCTGCATGTCTTGCAGAATGCATGCTAAGGAAGACAAAAACACCTAACATGGAACCTGTTGGAGCAGGTAGGCTCCTTTCGAGGTCAGTCCAAAATAGAGGATTACTTTATACTAAATATTTAGGAGATGGCGACTCAAAAAGCTTAAAAAATCTGAACTTGACCCATATGATGGGAAAGAGATAGTGAAATTAGAATGTGTGGTGCATTACCAAAAGCGTTTAGGCAAAGGTCTTCGGCAATTAGTAAAGACCAAAAAGATCAGTGGAAAGGAGAAACTGACTCAAGCCCTCATAGACGAACTTCAAAATTATTTTGGTATTGCCTTCAGGTCTAACACAGAGTGTAGACAAAATGAAAAGAGCTATCTGGGCCTCTATGTTCAATGTCGCAGCAAATGACAGCCAGCCCCTTCGTGCAAAGTGTCCACTGAAGACAGTTGGTGCACTTATCAAGTGGCCAAAGCAAAAGGCATCCTTTACAAGCACGAAAGTCCTGGTATTCCCATTGCAGTGATTAGGCAAATGAAACTGGTCTACGAAAGACTGACGGACCATAAGATGTTGCAGAAATGCCTGCATGGGAAGACCCAGAACATTAATGAGTCCTTCAATGGGATGATCTGGAAGAGGTGTCCAAAAGAAAACCAAGTGGGACATGCAACACTTATGATCAATGAGAATTCATTCCAAAAGTTGTCTTGGGTGAGGGATTGCACTGTTTTCAATCCTTCCACATTCCAGAGTAACATATCCAGATTAGTCAACTTGTTCGTTTCCTGGGAGTCCTGCTTAAGAGTGCTGATGGTAACGTTTCTCGCTAGGCTTTCAGAACTCTCTGTGATCCACAGCCTCCGCCTGATCTGCAGTAGGCGTGTCCGTGCTTGGGAGGTCGACTCCTGTTGGCCGTGTGCTCTGCCGAAACCGAAATAACACTCCCCTTGGCCAGAATTCTGGGTTTTCCGTGGCAGCCGAATGCTGAAGCGGCAGGCCTATCTTGAATGCCTTGTTTGTTCTCAGTGTGTTCAGATTTTCACATGTTATTTTCTCGCGAGGTATGCCTTTCCTTGCCAGGAAGGATATCAATTTATCCCTACCACTTTAGGCTGGCAGTGCATGGCTTCCATCATAAGCTTTGCACACGATGAGGGTTACACGAGCCCTTAGTGGAGTGTACATGTGTGAGCTATACCATTTCAGCAAATATCAGAAGAGAACAAACTCACTCATGGAATATTCCAAAAACTGATATATTACCAAATGCACATTTGTGCGCCGTTCTTCTTTATTAGAAGACTCTGCAAAAAACATGGGTAATTATGCAGAACTATAGAAGCTATTTTGTTATTTTTGGTGGTTTGGTAGTGTTTAGTATTGAATTTCGTTTATTAGTACGTGTATATTATGCATAGGTCAGTTACGGTTGAGGTAAAGTAGATTTTTTTAAATATGCAGAAGAATTGAACTTTTTTTTTTCGTGTTTGGAAGACTATGTTATTGAGTGCATAACTTTTAATGGCCGATTCATTTCTACTACATTTTTTTAATATACCGCTATTTTTAAAGACTCAGCGGCCATATTTAAATCTCCGTGCGCATCCTTTAAATCCGCTTCAGTGGGCGGTTCTCTGATCGCACATCTCAACATTCTGTGTGATGTATTTCAAATTCCGCGCAGATTCTTGTGATAGTATATGATGAACTATACACTTCTCCCATCTATTGGTTTACTGGCAATACAACTTGGAGCCGAAAGAAAGCATCGTTCTCTTTCTTGTTCCTTCCGGTTGCCGCGTGATCTTTGTTTACACATATTGTGAGACTACTTGTTGCTACTTGTAAGGTAATTTCAACGTGTTTTATAATATCTTATTCACAGACTATGGTTTTATTGGTATTTATAGTGTCTATATATATATATATATATATAGTATTTTGTAGTTATATTTAAAATGATTTATAAGATTCGCGTATATATGTATTAGTAATACATACAATGCCAGTAGGGTTTAGGCCTAAATTACTATAGGTCATTCCAGTAATTATTGTGTTGAAATTACAGCATGGAGAGATTATCTAGAAGTCGTGCCCACAAAAAACGCCCCTCCAAAAGGACACGAAAAGCGCAGCATGCTGTAAAATGCAAATTTGCAAAACAGTGTGCTGCAGAAACTAGGCCTAACCTCTGTCAACCCCAGCCAGGTGTAATTAACCTCCCTGATTGCCAGGCAGGTTCATCTGCTGTTCATGAGCCTCAGGAAATGTCATCCCCCTCTTTATCAACAAGCACCAAGAAGCTAAAGATGTTTGAAACCACTTCTGCAGGTGAGATTGAACAAGCATTGCCTTCAGATTATTTGTTAGTTCATAAAAATGTGTGGGGTGAACTGTTAAAAAATCTGAAGTGTTATGAATGTGACAATAACGCTTTAGAATTGCAAATGAGGGAGAACAAAGGGTTTGCAACCAAATTAGTGGTAAAATGTACTGCCTGTGGTACAAACTGTGGTGAGACCTTCAGTAGCCCACAGACAAAATCTGATAGTAAGAGGCCACCATTTGAAGTAAATAAAAAAATGGTTGAGGCTTTTGTTAGCACTTGTTCAGGTCATTCTGCTATGCAGACATTCTGCTCTGTGGTTGGCATGAAAGGTATGGCACTTGGTACATATCAGTCATCTTGACAAAATTGCTAAAGAAACTGATTGCTATAACCAAAAAATCCTCTCCCGGTCTCGCAGAGCAGTACGAGAAGCTCATGAAGTATGTGACCCTACACTGAAATCCAGCAATGTAATGGACATAGCAGTGTCATGATGGTACCTGACATAAACATGGCCATACTTCACTGTATGGTGTAGGGTTAGTAATAGATATATTGACAGGCCTAGTTGTTGATTATGAGGTACTTTCAAAATTTTGCCATGCATGTTCATTCGCTGCTGCTGATCTAGGTGAAAATTCCCCAGAGTACAAATTTTGGCTAGATGGTCATGAAAAATCTGGGGATTGCAACAAAAATTACATAGGTAGCTCCAATGCTATGGAGATGGTTGCAGCAGAGAGGCTATGGTTGAGGTCTGAAAAAGAATGTGGCATGCGATACACTACAGTACTCTCTGATGGGGATGCAAAAACACACCTGCATTTGAAAACACTGGCTGTGTATGGAGCAGATGTTGAAATAAATAAAGAGGAATGCATCAATCATGTTGCAAAGAGAATGGGCACTGGCTTGAGAAAGTTAGTAAAAGAAAACAAATCTGAAAATGTTAAGCTTGGCGGGCGGAGCGTTGGAAAATTAAATGAAAAAGCCATTTCTGCACTGACAAATTATTATAGGGCTGCAATTGTAAATGGGATGCCTGATGTCAGAGCAATGCGGAGGGGGTTTGTTGCAACCTTGTCACATTCAGTGTCAACAGATGAAAAGCCTCGTCACGACAAATGTCCAACTGGACTCGACTCTTGGGGTTTTTATAATCGTAGTAAGGCAAAGGGAGAGGAGCCTCAGAGTCACAAGAACATGAAACTCCAGTTATCAGAAGCAACACTACAAGCAATTGCACCCCTTTGCGCACGTCTAACCAGTACTCAACTGTTGAGCAAATGTACACGTGGCGCTACCCAGAATGTGAATGAGAGTGTCCATTCTCTTATATGGAGAAAATGTCCTAAAGGCACATTTGTCTCAAAAATCAAAATTAACATTGCAGTGGCAAATGCAGTTGCTGAATTTAATATGGGATGCCTGCAAAGTCAACTTGTAAAAATAACAATTGGGGAGGGGAAATTGACAGAGGTAGCAAAGAATATTCTGACTAGGCGAGACAGAAAGTGTACTCAATTGAGTGAATTGAAAAGGGCAGAGAAGCAAAAAAGGGCACGACTAACTAGAAAGCTGAAAAAAAGTACACGAGAAAAGAAAGCAAAGGAAAGGGAAGGCCAAACATATGGTGCTGGGCTGTTTTAGATATGTAAGTACATTATATGCATGTCTCATTTTAAAAAATTGCCTGTATCTCAAAACTACATTTTTATACCTTCAAAATGCTCTGTGACACATAAGTTTCATCTGATTGTTTTCAAATTTGGAAGACACACACTTCGAAAGCTGCTTAAAAAACTGTAGTTTGCACTCTTTATGTAGAATTAAAAATACTCCCGTTACTGGATGTTGAATATCAAAATATGCTAAATTTTCAGCAGAATGGACAGTACATAATTAATAATTTTTTTTATTTCAACATAAAGTGATTGAAAGTTGAAATGACAACTTGGAATTATTAATAAGTGTATAATAAAGTAGGGAAAAAAAAATTACGGCCTATACTGAAAATGTGATTGACATAGAGCATTTTGAATTTGCATATCATATCATAATTAAAATGTTGATAACTCAGAAACTATTTGTCCCATTGAACTGAAATTTTGCACAGAATGTTGATTTATTACATTCCTTTAGGGGTATGAATTTCATTAGAATCCGATAAAAATTACAAAAGTTACAATTTTCACTAGTCTCCCCATAATTGCTGTTTGTTAGTTTAGTTAGTTCATATTCATATTGCTTATTTATTATCGTGGCAAATTGCAGTTGTGTGTGTTTGTGTAGACTAAAATGCCTCCTATCCAGTCTAAACTTGGCGCAAAAACACTGCATAGCCAAATATGCAGAAGAATTGAACTTTTTTTTTTCGTGTTTGGAAGACTGTTATTGAGTGCATAACTTTTAATGTACTGTGATTTGATTGGCTGAAATGTTGTGTGTTCTTATTGGGTGATTTGTCTTCTGGTATGATTGGATGGTTGTATGATTGTAGTTTGTCGTAGCTGATGCGTGTATTATTCTCATCTTGTAGGTGGTCTATCACTGTGAGCTGTAATGGATGAAGAATTTCGTTTTTTATCTGTATAGAGTTTAGAGAGGATGATACTGAATACTATTTCGTGAATCACGGTAATCTTAAGGATTGCACGATTTGCGAAGTGTGTTGCCATGAGTTGAGAGCAAATAAGACGGATCTGAACTTCCGTTGTGGGAGATTATACCGGAAGTATGCGAAACGGAAGAAAGTTGGTCGTTGTGGTACCTTTCTGGCACGTAGTAAACAGAGTGTTGTGGACTTTTTCGTTTGGTTGCGTCATTGGATATTTCGGAGAATATATGTTTAAGTGTAAATATCTAATGGAAGAGAGAATGTGTGCATTCTTTAGAGCATCTGCAGTCGTGTATCCTCCGAATTATTAAGGTAAGGTTCATCATGTTTGACATTGACGAATTTGTGAAATTGATTCAATCTTTGTGTGGCTATTTTGGTTAGGTTTGGTTAGTTTAGGTTATTTCTGCTTATATTTGTCCTCTTGAAAAAGAAGTGAAAATTAAGGTTTTTGATAAAAAAAATATTACATTAAGTTTTTGCGGTTTATGTTGTTTTCCTACTTTTGTTTTTAAGTTTTTTTGAAGAAGGGGGTAAAAATGTAGGGTTTTGGGAAAGAATACAATTTAAAATCGCTTCTGCAGCTGTTATGCATAATTACCAAAACATGCAACACTTTGTGTGCCACTACAACCGTGGTCCTGAAGTGGAGCTGGACATCCTAAGGAAGATGGGAATTGAGCCTGGACTGAATACAACTAAAGGCGTATCTTCTTCGAAAGTTGTAAAAGATATAATGAAGAGAAATCAGGCTACACCAGAAGCGAGAAGCTGAAGAAGATATCTGAGAGGAAGAAAAAAAATTAAGGTGGATCGCGAGACTACTACTGAGGGTGTAACATATGAAGCAGGAGGATTTTGACAGCCTAACTTTCAACTGCCATTTCCCATAAATACAGTTTCTTGACATATTGGCTTAAGGAAAGCATATCTCATCTAAGAAAAAAAGATAGACATGATTCTGGTATCATTTTGAAGCTTGGAATGTAATCTAGTGCATGAATCAAATAAAAATTTGATCTACATGTTCACAGTCCCGTTAAAATTTTTTTTCTTCAAGGCTGCACACTTTTTTTGTCGAATATTTTACAAAATTTAAGATATTTATGATATATTACAACAAAATGTTATTCAAAGTTTATTCTGGCACTAGACAAACATTTTTCTTATAAAACAGTGAAGGAATTTTCAAAATACCTTCATTAGGAAAGAGGGTATCATGTTTACCATTTTAATTTTTTTAAACAAAACAAATATTATTATAAACAATTCCAAAGAACAATTGTTTAAAAATAGTTAAATCTCTTAATAACAATGTATTCTTGTAGCTAAAAATATTGAGAGCCCTAAATTTTGCCTAATTTAAATTTTCACCCCCTAATGTATACATATACCATTTCCTTAAGAAAAAACTGAAAATGGTGAATTTTCACATTTTTTTTTTGTTTATTTCTGTTTTTATGAATTCGTGTTCTTTGTTTTCGTCGTATATTTTGAAGCACGTCTTCCGGGAATAACTCAAATTTTACTGGCTATTGTGTGTGATTAGTATTTATATTAGTAGTAATTTATTTAAATATGGGAAGAAACAAATACAAAGTTTAAAAAAAAATGTGAGCAAACCAAAAAGTGGAAGTGTTGTAATGCCAATAGGGCCGACCTGGGTGGCGCAAGCCGTAGAGGCACGCAATGACTCTGTGGCTTGGTCCGAAGGGTTGTGGGTTCGAGGCCCGCCTCGGGCATGGGTATTGTGTTTAGGAAAAAGAAACAGAAAAAGAAGAAACCTGCAAAACAGGAATCTTTAGGAAAACGGCCTCTGGCCGGTAAAAATTAAAAAAAAAAAAAAAAAGTGAAGTAACTTCCCATGTAAATAAAAACAATGAAGATTGTGAAGTGAGCAGTTCACAAGAAAAAAAAACTAAAAAGTACAGAAGAGTATCATAATATATTAACTCAGTGTTCTGAAAATGATGTAAATGAAATATTTAATTTAAACATATTACATCATATTTTTCTAAACTATACATGTTGTAACCAGTGTGGTAAAAGAACATTAGAACTGAAAATTAAAAGAAAAAAGTTGGACTAGATGCTGAAATGGAACTGAATTATACAGTATGTGAATTCAGTAAGTCATTTTGTAGTTCACCTGTATCGGAAAAGGAATCCCCAGTTCAGAATTATACCCCTGTGTATGACTTACGAGCAATTGGTAAGGAACCAGCAGCAGGTAATGTCCTCTGTGGAATATTGAATTTACCTCCTCCATCAGCAAAATTTTCAAAATACAATGTTAAAATTGGGGATATAGTTGAGGATGTTGCCACAGAGTATATGAAGCAAGCAACTGAAGAAGTAGTGGCAGAAAATACTAATGTTCGAGATCTGTCAGTTTCTTTTGATGGCCCCTGGCAAAACAGAGGCCACACTTCCTTCAATTGCATAGTTAGCTGTACCAGTATAGACAATGGTAAAATATTAGAAATTGCAATCTTGTCTAAACACTACAGATGCTCTAATAAAAATAAAAATGATCACTTGCAAGACTGCCAGGCCATTTACAGTGGAGGCTGTGGGGAATGGAAGTGGCTGGAATTGTAAAATTATTCCAGCACTCTGAAACATGAAGTAAGTTGAGGTATGTTAACTTATTTGGGTGATAGAGATTCCTAAGCATACAAAACTGTAAATGAATTGAAAGCTCAAGAAAATTTTGAGTTAGGCCTTAATATAATTTCGATCTAATGTTTTTCCATCTAAGTAACATGTAATATACAAATTGTGTAAAAAAAAAAATTATATAAAGCAGTCTGTACTTGGGTACCCATGGGTATCTTAAAGATTGTCACAGTACACACGAAGACCTTCAAAGCTATTCTTCTTGTCAAAAAGGATCACATACATATCTTGAGGCCTTTCAAACCTACATACAATGCAGCGTGTGACGAGTGGATGAGCAAGTATGGGAAAATGGGGTTGCAAATCATAGACAAAGTCGTCTGTAGATTGGTAGAAACTGCGTTCACAAAAATTTACAGGATAAAATTAGCTAAGTCACGATTCCAATGTAGAGGAATATATCCCTTTAACAGGAATATTTTTTCAGAACTTGATTTCCTATCAGCATCATACACAAGGAACGTATGGACATGGCAAACCTTCAGCAGAGACAACAAATTTCAAAGTCAATTCTTTGCCACCCCAGTGACACTTCCGAAAATTCCAGTGGTTGACATGGCTGTTCCTTCGACATCTAGATCTACAGACTTCCAAGAGGCCAAGCTAAGATCTCTCTTGTAGCTGTTGATTTGTAGAGGAAAATCGTTATCAGAAAAATGAGAGGAGAAAAAATTACAATTCTAAAATCCACCACCTTTAAAAATATGTTAGAAGAAAGAGGAAATCAAGCAACAGAAGAAAGAAAAGGATTGTGTGGAAACAATCAACATTGCACGTTATGATGTACTACAAGACTTAATAATTGGTCCACTACTATTCTTAATTGCAATTAATGACCTTTCTGAATTCATTAAAATTAGTTAGTGGGGTTTAGAAAAGGGCGCGTCAGCTACTCTGGCTATTTGCGCCCTTATCTAAAATTCTACAAAAACAAACAAAAAAAACACACCACTATATACAACATTTATCGAAATATTGATTTAAATAGTTAAACTGGTGTAATAAGACTCTACGTAAACTGGCGCTAAGTTTCTATTTTCGGATAGCATAAGGTGGCCATTTTCGGATATCCGAAATCTTATCTTTACAGATGGCTCCAGGACGTAGGAAATGCTGGTCCGAAGATGCTACGTGAAGAGCAGTGCAGGCAGTTAGAGATAAGGAAATAGGATTTCTGAAAGCATGAAAATTATTCAATGTTCCATGTTCAATACTGGACAACTATATCAATAATAAATGCAAGGATCTGGACACAATATTCAAAACAAAAATTGGCAGGAAATTTTCTTTAGGGGAGGAATTAGAAAATCAACTAACTACCTATTGTAAGGTCATGGAATGAGCGTTTCCTTGGACTTCGTTTAAAGAATATTAGGGTTTTGGCGTATCAGCTATAAAAAATAGCATTTAAATACTGTGATATGTGAGGAATAAAAAATACAGAAGTTAAAAACCCGACACCTGACTGCAAATGCCTTATTTTTAATTTTCTGTAGTTGCTTGTAAATGTCAAACATTGCCACGCCCCCCTCACTGTGGCAGTGCTTATAATTTGTTTCTGTCTCTCCAAATACTTTTCAGCTAAATTTCTAAACATACTCATATATGAAAGGGAATTTTTCGCTCTTTCTATTGGTACTACCTGCGTGATGGGTTTACTTCCAGAAGTTGGTATCTTTCATTGTTTTGTTATGGTTGATGTGTATTGTTTGCTTGTGAACCTTGTGATACAAAATGGGAAGAATAAAGAATCAGCGGAAATTCCGTCCAAATCAACATAGTAAATTAAAGAATGTTGTGGAGAGTTGTGTAAATAATATTAGCGTAAGTTCTAGTGATGTAGCTCCTCGTGGTGATGAGGTTATAGGCCTACAACATGTAAATAATGCTTCTTCATCAAGTAATGTAAATATACCTAGTGCTTCTGCAAGAAAACTGTCATTATTTTCAGAAGAATTGTTCAGTGTATATAGTGATAATAGTAGTAAGAGAGTGAGAAGTAGATTTCAGTTCCTTGATATTGAACTGCTGTCTAATGCAGTAGCTGAATTTATGCAGTGTAAATATTGTTACAATGTGAAGTGATATATGTTGCTCAGAAAGTGAACAATAGGAAAGGTTTAGCTAGTACATTATTTATATGTGACAAATGTGGAAAAGAACACAGTTTCTCAACTTCAAAAATGATTGAAAACAGTCATGAGATAAATTTGAGATTTGTTTATGGAATGAGGTGTTTAAGAAAGGGTTATGCTGCAGGGAGAACATCATGTGCCACCCTGAACACCCCAGCTCCTCCTTCCAAATTTCATAAAATTATGGAACCTATAGTTCAGTCAATAAAGACAGTTGCAGAAGACAGCATGAAGGAAGCAGGAGAGGAAGCTGCTCTAGAAAATGGTTCAAGAGAAATAGCAGTGGCTGTCGATGGATCGTGGCAGAGAAGAGGTCACACCTCCCTCAATGGTGTTGTGACAGCTACAAGTGTCGACACTGGGAAAGGTATTGATGTTCAGTGGTAGATCAAGTTTTGTGCCGTTTATTTTCGGCACTCTGTGTTTCTTTCTTTCCTTTTCTTTTTTCTTCTTTATTCATGTCATTTTTCTGTTGTTAGTTACCCATACTTCTCATAGATGGCGTCCTATCCGCCATTTTAGGTCTCATTCTTCCTTCTTATAGATAGCTTGTTCTTCTTTCCGCCATTCTTGGTCTCTTACTTCTCACGTATAAGGAGCGAATTTAAGTTATCACGTGGTATGGGCTTTGGTATTTCATTGGCTGTTCTAATTAATTATTAAGTAGCGTCGGTTTGCAGTGAAGGGCGGTGGACGCTCGAAGAGTGTGATTGTGGGACGGCCATTGAGAGCTAGTATTTTGGTTTGGGGGTGATCTGTGATGAAAGATTTGCTGTAGTCGAGGCTCAATCTCTAACTACGTGTGAAAGCATGGCGGGGCTGCAGGGAGTTAGAGTTGTGCGATTATGATGGCATGAGAGTTGGAGAGAGACCATTGTTGGTTGTTTTCGAGGCTGGTCTGCCTACTATCATAGAAAAAAGTTGGACTAGCTGCTGAAATGGAACTGAATTATACAGTGTGTGAATTCAGTAAGTCATTTTGTAGTTCACCTGTATCGGAAAGGGAATCCCCAATTCAGAATTATACCCCTGTGTATGACTTACGAGCAATTGGTAAGGAACCAGCAGCAGGTAATGTCCTCTGTGGAATATTGAATTTACCTCCTCCATCAGCAAAATTTTCAAAATACAATGTTAAAATTGGGGATATAGTTGAGGATGTTGCCACTGAGTATATGAAGCAAGCAACTGAAGAAGTAGTGGCAGAAAATACTAATGTTCGAGATCTGTCAGTTTCTTTTGATGGCCCCTGGCAAAACAGAGGCCACACTTCCTTCAATTGCATAGTTAGCTGTACCATTATAGACAATGGTAAAATATTAGAAATTGCAATCTTGTCTAAACACTACAGATGCCCTAATAAAAATGATCACTTGCAAGACTGCCAGGCCAATTACAGTGGAAGCAGTGGGGAATGGAAGTGGCTGGAATTGTAAAATTATTCCAGCACTCTGAAACATGAAGTTGAGGTATGTTAACTTATTTGGGTGATGGAGATTCGTAAGCATACAAAACTGTAAATGAATTGAAAGCCCGAGAAAATTTTGAGTTAGGCCTTAATATAATTTCAATCTAATGTTTTTCCGTGTGTCTGTACTTGGGTACCCATAGGTATCGTAAAGATTGTCACAGTACACACGAAGACCTTCAAAGCTATTCTTTTTGTCAAAAAGCATCACATACATCTGTTGAGCAGCCTTCCCCTCCTACAACACACAATCTCCAGCCTCTGGATCACGCAGTCATGCATACAATGCAGCGTGTGAAGAGTGGATGAGCAAGTATGGGAAAATGGGGTTGAAAATCATAGACAAAGTCGTCTGTAGATTGGTAGGAACTGCGTTCACAAAAATTTACAGGATGAAATTAGCAAAGTCACGATTCCAATGTACAGGTATATATCCCTTCAACAGGAATATTTTTTCAGAACTGGATTTCCTATCAGCGTCATACACAAGGAACGTGGCAGAGGACATGGCAAACCTTCAGCAGAGACTACAAATTTCAAAGTCAATTCTTTGCCACCCCAGTGACACTTCCGAAAATTCCAGTGGTTGACATGACTGTTCCTTCGACATCTACATCTACAGACTTCCAAGAGGCCATAGCTAAGATCTCTCTTGTAGCTGTTGGTCTGCAGAGAAAAATCGTTATCAGAAAAATGAGAGAAGAAAAAATTACAATTCTAACATCCACCACCTTTAAAAATATGTTAGAAGAAAGAGGAAATCATGCGACAGAAGAAAGAAAAAGGATTGTGTGAAAACAATCAACATTGCACGTTATGGTGTACTGGAAAGGTTAATAATTGGTCCACTACTATTCTTAATAGCAATTAATGACCTTCCTGAATTCATTAAAGTAAGTTAGTGGGGTTTAAAAAAGGACGCGTCAGCTACTCTGGCTATTTGCGCCTTTATCTAAAATTCTACAAAAACAAACAAATAAAGAAAAGCAATAAGGTAGCCGTGTTTCGGATAGGCCTAGTGGGTCGTTATCGACCCATCCCATAAATTTTTACCGAAGTTCCTTATGCTTACAACATCCCTCTGACTCAATATATGTGAAACCAAATTTAAAAAAAATAATAATCTGGGCATAAATGGGTTAATTTAGCTGAACTCGTTATAGGTATATGAGGGTCATTGTTATTACAGATGCCAAAGAAACATATGAACAAATCTTCCGAATCATTTTCGTGGGATGAGGACGATTTAATCATGGAATAGCAGATTACAGGAATGGAATGTTCTACTCTGTATGAACATATCACGGGGGCTGCCAAATCTTGTAAAAGGGGGCCGAAAGCAATGTTTTCAGAATACGAGCTGACCTCCCTTCTCATAAATGCATCTAGAAAAGGATTCCCAGTAACCACAACCGATGTGAGGTAGACAGTATTTGACTATGCAGAGATGTGTGGATACGAACACAAGTTCAATAGGGAAAGCCAAGTGTGCTGGAAGAAAGTGGCTGAAGGGTTTCATGAAAAGGAATCCCAATCTTTCCATAAAGACTAATGAGGGACATTCTTTGTCCCGAGCCCAAGGTTTGAACAGAGACGCTGTTTCGGATTTTTACAACCTTCTCCATGATATGCTCAAGTACGACCTCTTAAACATTCCCAAAAAACATTTGCAACGTGGACTAGTCACGCCTCTCTTTGAACACCAGACCAAACAAAGTAATCAGCGTGAAAATAGGGACTGCGCTATTACCAATAAATAGAAGGGAGAAAATGTGACTGTGGTAGCATGTTGCAGTGCAAGTGGCAGCTACATCTTGCCGTTTGTTAACTATAAAGACCTAAGGAGAAAAGAAGAATTTAGCGACGGATTTACACCAGGATCTACATTTGCAATGACTGAGAGTGGTTATATAAATGAGACTTTTCTTCTGTGGTTGGAACATTTCCAGAAGAACAGGACCCGGGGTAGAGTCTCCTTACTGTAGATGGCCATGCCAGTCACTGTAAAAGTATCCATGTGATGGACTTCCGCGAGAAGAATGATATTATTCTTGTCTGTTTACCAGCACATTGTACTCATAGACTGCAGTCGCTTGACCGGGGTTTTACAAGCCATTAAAGGCAAATTACTTTGATGAAGGTAAGAAATGGTTAAAAAATAATCCTGATCGCAATTTCAACAAAATACAATTTCCGAAAGTGTTTTCAGCTGCATGGTCCAAGACAACTACGGTTGGTGTTGCAGTTAATGAGTTCCGGTCATGTGGGACTTTTCCTTGGAATCCGTCATTCCCAATAATGTTTGTGCACCATCAGAAGCTCTTGCTGAACGCAAAATGTCCCCGCGAGCTCTCAAATTTGAAATGGGAAATTTTTCCATATTCTTCAGACCTTACTCCCAGTGATTTCCACCTGTTTCCCTAAGTTACGTTGCATCTTGGTGACAAGCAGTTTCAAACTGATGAAGTGAAATCTGCAGTGAACACCTGGCTACAACAGAATATGGCATGGTACAACACTGGCTTGCAAAAACTGTCAACACGGATCAAAAATGTTTGGAGAGAATGGTGACTATGTGGAGAAATAACAGGAGAGTTGTAATGTCCAAATACAGTCATTAAAAAAAAAAGTTAAGCATATTTCCAGTTTACCCACCAATATCTAGGCCTAATATTTATGTTTCTCTTGTGTTTACTAACCCAAACTCTTTCGTCAGCGCATCACTAGGGAAAGTCCAATCACGGCTAGTAAACAGCCCCAGTAATCTGAGTCAAGTTCAGTCACTGTGTGCTTTCTAGTGCAGTACAATGCCTCGGAACACTCTTTCAATGGCAGACCACATCAAAATTATCACTTTGATGGAACAAAACATGAACCAAGTTGACTTTCATAACATTCATCACGTTAATCAAACTGTTGTCTCCAATTCCAGAAAATTCCAGGAAACCCATTCAGTAGCAGATCGACCTCACGAGGGCTGTCCATGCAAAACACCGCCAGCTTAGGACCAGTAAATAAGGATATCTGCACATAGGAACTCTACAACCTCCGCTCCAACTATATCTACAAACGATGTAAGAGTAATGGAACGGAGAAAAATTCTCTCTGGCGCCGGGATGCTGATGCTTTATCCACTAAGCCACACCGGATACCACCCCGACATCGTATGATGACGCAGAATATCTGCATGGAAATATCATATGTACTTCGGTACATTAAAATAATATATATGATATGTAAATCACTTCGTGATTTAAGACGGCGCTTATTCCGTCGGATCCCGGCCAACTAGTCACTCATAACGAGTGCACCTCAGCACATGTGTGGACTTCGGTCCTACGTTCATAAACATCTATGTCGTAGTGCAGAGGGCGGCCACTAGAGGGAACCCAAAAGGTGGAGCTTAATCTGACACAATTCTGCCCGACGCCGGGGTGGTATCCGGTGTGGCTTAGTGGATAAAGCATCAGCACGTAGAGCTGAAAACCTGGGTTCAAATCCCGGCGAAGGAGAGAATTTTTCTCCGTTTCATTACTCTTACATCGTATGATGAAGCAGAATATCTGCATGGAAATATCATATGTACTTCGGTACATTAAAATAATATATATATATATATATATATATGAGCCATTCCACGAAAATAAGGAAAAAGACCAATAATTTTTTATATTTATAATAGCATTTTTTCAATTAAAGAACATTAGTTTGAACCCTAAACTCTTATTTTATAACTAAATTAGAATTTTTAAAAAATACCAATGTTGTTTTTTTGGCTAAGTGTTTGCGTAGCTGTGTGCAACTGAGTTTCAGTTGTCAATAATGCCAACGTTTGCAGCATTGTAGCAGCTAAATAAACAAGAAGCCATCTTTAGTTTTGGAGGGAATGGAGACGGTGAATGTTGATTAGTTCCATCCTGATACAAAAACGTTTATAGGTAAGTTGATTTTGTACATATCAGCAGGTACATAATAACTTAACAGTGTGTAACATCCGTTACAAAAATTAAACAAAAGTTTTTATAATGCAGATAGAACTGAAATCTCATAAGCCAATCTTTGTAAAAGTAAGCATATGGACATGTTCTTTCTATTTACACCTTAAAGAAGGATTATTTCTGAATATGTAATAAAATAGTACTGTAACGGATGTTACATTGCACTGCCATACACATATATTACCGTATCCAATATTATCCTAAAAGATCATATCAATCTTAATTTTGAAGAGAATAATTTTGGTTATGTTAGTACTTGAGTCAATGGCATTACTGTCAACATCAGTTCATTGTTTTGTTATTATTTATTGTTATTTAGTAATTTATTATTTGTTGCAATGACCCCAACACCAACTTATAAAAATAGAATGCAAAAATGCAGAGCTAAGAAGAAGGAAAATGTAGAAAAGTGGAAAGAATACTTGGAAAAAGATCGTCTGAGGAATAAAAGGAATCGAGAACGAGAAAAGGTCGCTTGTGAAAATTATGACAATGCTCTAAAAGCAAGGAGGGAGAAAATTAGACTGCGAGTTCAGGCATGGAGAAGAAAGAAAGCATTGGAGAAAACAAATAATGGTTTACTTCAAACTCCACTTGGAACATATAAATGTAAAAATACTCTTCACAAAGCTGTTTCTAAAGCCTGCAGAGCTCTTCCTTACAGCCCTAACAAAAAGAAAGCAGTCCTGAACCAGTTAGTTAAACAGTCATTTGGTGCTGCATTATTTACTGTTAAGAAACCACCTGCTACTAGAAGACACTCTGTGGATGTTAGGACTGTGAAAGACTTTTATAATAGTGACGAAATTAGCTGGCAGACTCCAGGGACGCGTCAGTTCAAATCTGTAAAAGATAAGGAATGCGATCTCGTAAACAAAAGCGTTACCTTATCATGAACATTTCTGAAGCTCACCAAGTTTTCCAGGAAAAATTTGATGTCAAAATTTCAAGATCTAAATTTTATGACTTGAGACCAGAGAATGTGTTTCCAGTGGCTACCACACCTCATAATGTCTGTGTTTGTCTTCTTCATGCAAATTTTTCATTTCTAATTGATAATGTCTCTAAGTTCATAAATTCTGAAACTCCAATGACACACAATACACTATTGAATACAATGTGTTGCAGTTTGGATAGTGTACAGTGTATGACAAATGATTGCAATAAATGCCATTATGATGTTTCAGTGTTTCTTAAACCTGACACTGACCTTTTGCAAGAAGTGAAGTGGAAGAAATGGGAGAAGAACAACAGTGGGCAATTAACATTGGCCTCAAAAACATCGACTTTAAAATCAATTTTGACAGAAATTAACAACAGTTTGCCAGCCTTCAAGTGCCATGTTTTTGTTCAGAAACAGCAAGCCAAGTATTTTGATGAGAAGAAAACTGGTTTAAAGCCAGGTGAAGTAGTTCTTCAAGTGGATTATGCCGAAAATTACAGCCTTATTCTTCAGGATGAAGTGCAAAGTGCACATTGGCAACATCCACAAGTAACATTATTTACAGCATGTTTTTGGCATGAGAAAGGAATTTCATCCTATGTGGTACTAAGTGATGATTTAACACATTCCAAAGAATCAGCTTGGTTATTTTTAAAATCTATTGTTTCAGACTTTCAGAAGGAGACTGATTGTTCATTAATGACACACCTGTACATATTTTCTGACAACTGTGCAGCCCAGTTTAGAAGCAAATTTACTGTGCACAATTTGTTACTTAGCTGATGACTTAAATGTTGTGTATGTTGAATGGAATACTTTTGCACCAGGTCATGGCAAGGGAGCAGTCGATGCTATTGGTGGACAAGTGAAGAGAACAGTCTGGACAGCTGTCAAATCAAGATCTGTTACATTGAGTACTTGTGAAGATTTTTATAATTGTGCAAGAGAACTAAGTCCTACAGTCAACATACTTTATGTTGCAAAAAGTGATGTTGATAGCACGGCTTCCTTCCTGAATGAAAGATGGAAGGATGTACAAGAAATCCATGGAATAAGAAAATTTCACCATTTTCAGAAGGCAGATAACAATTTTATCTTCTGTGGCCTCACTGCTGGTTCTCATTTGGAAAAAGTCCAAGTTACTAAATCAACTACCAGCAATTCCCGGAGGCGCTTATTTTATAATGAAGTGTATACTGACTCTGAAGAAGAAGAAAAAGAAGAAGCTAGCATTCCTCCAAATACCATCTCCAGATTCTTCCTTGACTGCCACTGAACTGTTACCATGTAATATTAACCCAGGAAAATATGTTTTGGTGACTTTTGGAATAAGTAGGCCTAATAAATTTGATCAGTACAGATATGTTGGTATATGCCAAACTCATGTTGACGATGATGACAAAGTTCGCGTTGTGTTTCTGAAGCTACATGGGAAGACAGGTAGATTATTTAAAATAGATGAACGTGATGAAAAGTACATCAGGTATGAACAGATAGTAAAAATTATATCACCACCTAAAATAGTAACAAAGGGAGCCAGGGTCTTTTATGAGTTCACTAATCCTGTCGATGTATATGAAAAAAATGTTTAAAATTGTGAGATTAATAACTTGTAATGACAAAAAGTGATCCCAAGAACTCATTATTTTAAGTTGTTTTATTTTGTATGTCTCTATTTGTAGGCTTCCATGCATATTTTATATAAACTTGCTGTTGTAACATCCGTTACACTTTGTAGGTAACATCCGTTACAAAGAATATTAAATAATTTTTCTTCATATTTAAATATTTCTGTGAGTTCAATATTTACCAGACCTCTTTCAAACCTTCTGCATCAGCTCACCTATAATGAGAATCATCATTGGCCAAAGTGAACAGAGTTTTTAAGAAAATGGATACTAAGTGAAGTAACACTTTCATTTATTGTAACATCCGTTACAGCTATTTTTTTTATGGGACTCCTATATGGTTTGTACTTTTAGGTTCTTGTTTTCAGTAGTCAGACAAATTAATACTCAAGTGAATTAGGATGGCAAGAATTGATATTATGTATTAAACTTTAATAAATATTGAACTATATATGAGTAAAATTGTAACATCCGTTACAAATGGAATGGCTCATATATATATATATATATATATATCTCTACAAAGCTTCAAATGGGTAAACGAAAGGCTGGGTATTATACAAAGAGAAAGAAATTCGTTGATAATCGGTTTACAAACAAAATAAATGCAAGCGAAGAAGCACGTGTTTCACCTAACCTGTGCAGTGCTTCAGGAAAGAAATTCGCAGCAAATCAGGAAGAAACTGCTTGTGATGTAGATAGTGTGAACATGATTTTTAATGTGAATATACTATTTAGAACCCTAGAAAAGTGTCTGTGGTGTTTGTGGAGCTAGTGAACATATCAATGTAAATAAAGTAGTAGGTTTAGGATGTAAAGTCAATATAGTGTGTAGTGAATGTGTAAATGTAGAATCCTTTGACAAATGTACAAAGTTAGGCACAAAAAGTAACATTTATTCAATAAATAGACAAGTTATATATGCTATGAGATGCCTAGGACAAGATTTAGTGGGTTGAAAGATTTTTGTGGACTGATGGATTTGCCAGCTCCTGTAAAACAAAGTACTTATGACCTGGTAACTAGACATCTTGTCCGCTACGTCTGCAGTTGCAAATGAATCTGTAATAAAAGCTGCAGAAGTCTAACAAACTCCAGACATATAGCTGTTTCTTATGATACTTGGCTGACTAGGGGACACTCTTCACTGCAAGGGGTATGTACAGTGATTGGTGCAAAATCAGACAGAGTACTTGATACACAAGTGTTATCAATATCATGCAAGGGTTGTGATCGATGGCAAATAAAGCTGACACTGTAGCTTATAGTGAATGGTGGGAAAGTCATGAGTGTGAATGCACTATTAACCACAAAGGCTCATCTGGTAACATGGAAGTAGAGGGAATGAAACAAATTTTCAATCGCTCTCTTGCAACACACAATGTTCGGTATGTGAACTACATAGGTGATGGAGACACAAAAAGTTATAAAGCAGTTTCAGAATCACAACCCTATGGATCTGGTGTTACCATTAAAAAAATGGAATATGTAGGCCATGTTAGAAGAGAATGGGGACTAAACTGAGGAAAAAGAAGTATATGGCAGGAAAAAAACTCAGTGATGGTAAACCAATTGGTGGCAAAAACAGACTTACTGATGCTGTTATCAACACACTGTGTATTATGGGAATGCTATAAGGGCAAATAGTGAGTCTGTTGATGCTATGAGACAGGCTATATGAACCATTTGGTATCACAAAAGTTCAACTGACAGCAATCCTGTTCATAACTTCTGCCCTAAAGGTGAAGATTCATGGTGCTCCTATCAACGGGCAGTACATGAGGGCACCATCAGCCAGTACCGGCATAAAAAAAATTTACCACTTGCCATCATGAACACCATAAAGCCAGTATTTAAATCTTTGGTTAGTACTGAGTTGCTAAACAGATGTGTTGGTGGATATACTCAAAATAATAACGAATCGTTGAATTCTAAAATTGGGAAAATTTGCCCCAAAACTGGTTTTGTTGGTAGAAGAATAGTGGAAAATGCTGTTTATGGTGCTGCCATGACCTTCAATGATGGTATGCAAGCAAGAATGAAGGTGCTACAGAGGCTTGGTATCGTCCCTGGAAAGTACTGCCATGCTTCAGTGAATGAACTGAATGAGAATCGTTTCCGCTTCGCCAACAAAAGGATCCTGGAATCAACAGAGGCAAGAAGATGCAGAAAGAAGCTGCGACTGGAAGAGGAATCCAGAAAGGCGAGTGAGGAAGGTCTAGTTTATGCAGCAGGAGAATTTTAATATCTTCCCACACATTAGGTATGTTTACTGCTCATTTCCCATAGCTTTTATTTTTCAGAACTGTTTTAATGATAACTCGACAAGCTTTTAAGATACTGCAGTGAAATTTTATATGAAACTCTCTTTCATACTTGTGAATAATATTACCTAGTCATTGCTTAGACATTTATAGTTTATTTAAAAAAAATAAATAAAAATTTATGTAAAAAGAGATGAAAATTTGAACTTCTCAGAAGAAATTGAAATTAAAAATATTTGTGTGCAGATATTTCAATGATTGTATGTAGTTTTGTTTATGTGACATTTACGAATAATTTAAAAAGAGAATCAGTGCACTAGAAACAACAACTTAATTCTGATGATGATTATTAATATTGGCAATAGTTACAAAAAATTTAAAAATAGTTCAGGATAGTAGAAGTAGTGAGTATTGAGCATACCAAAATAGGTGAAAGAATGAATTGTTACTGAGAAAAAAATTTATATATATTGTAGTCATTTTAGTATTGAAACCTGTATATCCCCCTTAGATGTCACACTCACCTTATTGTTCGAATGACTAATAAACTTATAGAACATCAATAATTGTAACCTTCATCTGAACACATCACTAATGGCTTTGAAATTTTACTTAACACACACATACAATTTCATATTTGAAACTTTATAACATCAAGAGATTCAGTGTGCTTATCACTTTCAATGACTGTTAGCATGAAATTTTATAGAATGTTTTATTATATGGGAGTGACTTGGAGACAAATTTTGTGTCATGTTGGTTTTAAACAGTTTCATTAATGTGTGTATATGTATATATTTCTTGCATTTCACTTATGTTCAATTGGTCCATTTTGTAACTCCACCTGAAGATGATTTGACAGAAATTATAAAACAATTCTTTATTGTCATGGCTGTGTAGTGACAAAGAACAAAGTTGGTCATACTAGCAACTGCGTTAAGAACTTTGATGGAGCAAGTGGAGCAATGGCAGTTGAAGGAGCAGTGAAGATTTTCAAGAGATCTTTAGAAGAGAGGGGTGTAAAGTATTCCACTTATCTTGGAGATGGAGACAGTAGAGGCTTCCAACAAGTTGTAAATGAGAAACCATATGGTGAACATTTTAAAGTTGAAAAATGGTCATGTTTAGGACACATACAGAAGAGAATGGGCAATCAACTGAGAAAATTAGTGTAAGATATGAAAGGACAAAAACTACCTGATGGTAAGAATCATTGGAAGTAGAAACAGACCAAAGACACAATTGACTTATTGCAGCTTATCATGGTCATGTTATCAGAGATAATACAGATGTAAATAAAATTAAGCAGGCTGTGTGGACGTAATTTCCACAAGTTTTCAACAGACAAGCAACCCTACCACCAGCTGGGCCCTAAGGAATCAGATTCTTGGTGTTAATGCAATGTGGATGAATCTACATATAAACATCATGGATTACCAGCAGAAGTGATGATAAAATTGAAGCCAATGTAGAGACATCGTTCATCCAGACCTTCTGAAAGTGTACACGGATTGATACAAAATCCAAATGAACCCTTCAACAATTTTGTGTCGTTGATGGTTCCAAACACTGTGTTTATGGGCTTCAAAACTTTGAAAACAGGAGTTTATAACGCAGTAATCAGTTTCAATGTAGGCAACATAGGACGAGCTAGAGTGTTACAGAATTTAGGTGTAGCACCAAGTTATAATTCATTGACATTTCTCAGAGAGTTAGATGATATTCGAGTGGCAAAGGCAGATCAGGCTGTGGAATTGATGTCCAAGACAGCAAAACAGAAGAGAAACCTCAAAAGAAGAGGAGAAGATGCGGAGGATGCCAACAATTCAGATTATTGGGCTGGAGAATTTTAAAGTTATATGTAAACTTTAAATGCAATTTTCTCAGTTTTAATTTTTTCAATACCCAAGTGCACTTCACTAAGAAACTACTGATAGGAGGCTGAAATTTTGTATGCTCCTTCCCTAGACAGAGCTCTTCCTTCGTAGGCGAAAATATGTGTATAAACTTTCAAAATTTTCTCATGTTCAACATCAATGAAATGAGTATTGGCTTTGGTTACTTTTGCTTTCCAAGCAGATAGGAGTACTGGCTCAGTACAGCTTCCCCTTAATACTATTTTTAATTTCATCCCACAATTCCTCCACTTCGGTTTTTTCTTCCCACATAATCTTAAGATTTCCTGGCAGTTTCTTTACGTAATTTTCTTAATTGCTGAAGTTTTCCAACATCCCACCATGTTATTGCATTACTTCGAATATTCTTAGTTTTTTTTCTTTACTCCTATCTTTGTTCTAACTAGTAAATGGTATTTATTCTGTGTTCACTCTCTTAGATTTCTTACATCAATAGCAGATGAACAATGTCTCCTGTCTACCATGATATAATCCATTTCACTGTATGTTTGTTTATTCAGAGAGCACTAATTAGTTTTGTAAGTATTTTTGTGTCCACACCTGTGGAGTAACGGTCAGCGCGTCTGGCTGCGAAACCAGGTGGCCCGGGTTCGAATCCCGGTCGGGGTAAGTTACCTGGTTGAGGTTTTTTCCTTGGTTTTCCCTCAACCCAAGCTGAGCAAATGCTGGGTAACTTTCGGTGCTGGACCCCGGACTCACTTCACCAGCATTATCACCTTCATTTCATTCAGACACTAAATAACCAGAGATGTTGATAAAGCATCGTAAAATAATTTAAAAAAAAAGTATTTTTGTTTATCTGGAGAACACCAATTAGTTTTGCAAGTATTTTTGTTTTTGGACACCAGATACTTCCAATTCCCAAATTTCTTCTATTGGCAAAATATGCCATCATTCTGCCATTATTGTTGTTATACTGTTTACCACATTCAGCTGCCAGATATAATTCCTTTTCTATTTTTACGTTAAAGTCTCCTTCATGTTGTAGCTCGGTTTTGTGCCAAATACGTTTTCTTATTCATTGTAGAATTGTTCTTTTATAGTATCATTCTTTTCCTTTGTTGGGGCATGCACTGATATTGATGTTACATAATCAATCAATCTTCCTAATGTATCCAGCTGTTTGCTGACAACATAAAGTCCACCATAGTCCACCGCAGTCCATTCAGTAGTTGTTTTTTACGAGAAATGAGGGGTATTTTGATTGGTGTTCATTATAGATGCCTGTTGCTAGTAGCCAGAGGTGGGGTGTAGTCAATATATACGGCAACTGGTACTGATGATTTTAATTTACTTCTTTTGTGGTTTATGTATGAACCATATAGAAGAATGTGTTCCAGATCTTCATCATGATTATTACACCACAGACAAGTAGGATTATCAGAAATGTGAAATCGGTGTAGGTACAATTGAGTGACAATGTGACCTGTTCTGGCTCTTGTTAAAAATGTTTGAAAATGTCTGGGCAAGTTGTTACATCATAAAAAAAAAAAAGGTAAAGGTATCCCCGTAACATACCATGAAGGCACTTGGGGATCATGGAGGTAGAGCCCCATGCTTCCATGACCTCAGCACTAGAATGAGGTGGTGTGGTTGGCACCACGCTCTGACCGCCTTTTACCCCCGGGAAAGACCCAGTACTCGATTTTATAGGAGGCTGAGTGAACCTCGGGGCCGTTCTGAAAGTTTGGCAACAAGAAAAAAATCCTGTCACCAGCTGGGATCGAACCCCGGACCTTCTAATCCATAGCCAGCTGCTCTAAAAGTGTCCTTTAACTCTTAGCAGACATATTCCTTTGTTAACAGGTTTTAAATCGATAACATTATCCTTACTTATTTTACTTAAGTAAAATCCAGTCCACCTCACTGTAAACCATTGCACATTTATATTTTTGAGTTGTTCCAGTCCCAAGCCATGTAGGGCACATATATCAATTTTGTATGTTATTTGCTCAGCACATTCTGTAACCACTCTTGGTTTGTATATAAAAAAAAGTTCCACTTCACACAAATTATACTTAGTCCTTTACCATGGCTGTGGTCGATTTTCCACACAGCATCCTTTCTGAGGATATTTTGGTTTCCCAACAATGGCATTTTTAATGGCGTAGTTTGCAAGCCACATGCCCAACCCCCAGCATGGGAGACCAGGGATACTTGATTCTGGAGACCAGAGTCCTAGGAGGCTGCCATCACCTCTTACCCCTTTCCAGTTTGTCACCTCAGAACCACGGGTGCTGCCGTTGACCTTCTAGAGGTTTCTTTGCCACCTATACAGATAAGGAATCTGCTGCCAATTCATACCATTCTGGCACAACTAATCTCAGGTTATCCCCAAGCAGCCATGCCAGAACCTCCTTCTCTCGTTTGCTCGCTGACCCAGTCTGCCGAAGGGATTGGTTACCACAACCTTGGACTGGGTTACTCAGCTTAATAGGGTCCACCACGTATAGGTGAGAGCGGAGTAGGAGAGGAGAGGCTATGTGATCTCTCTTGATGAGATCATATTAGACGCATCACTCTCCCTTGGACCCCGATTACTGCAAAAAGGTACGGTCACATGTCGCTACTTTTGCAGCGATGCAGTACAAAAAACTGCGCAACTCTCGTACTGCGACGTGTGAACGGTGCAACCCGAAAAGTAGCGGCTGCCGAACCTGCTGCCCGCTACTTTTCCATGCTGCGCGCAGCTTAAAAGTAGCGACGTGTGAACAGGGTTCTCAGGGTTGCAGCCGCAGCATTTTTGATATCGGTTTTGTTGAAACTTTTGCTACAGTTGCGACCAGTGTTGCCACCCATATGTGCCAATGATACTTTTATTTTTTGGATGTATTTTAATGTTAGTTGTGATGAAAATAAATTATTTGTAACAGTTATTAAATGCACAACACAGTCTGAGCATATTTGCTGACGATATAATTCACTTCTAAAATTTTCTGTAGCGGTTTCAAACAGGAGGGTTGCCAACATTGATTACATGAATATGCTGTTGGTTATCATTTAAGTATATAGGCGTTTTTAAAAGCTTTATAGTAAAAATAATGCCAATTTCTGAATACTAGTTAGGACAGAAAAGCAAATAATAGATAAGTAAGCTTTCGCATGAGTTTATTAATAATGCGAACATAACCACAAAATGTATATTGAGAAGTCAACACGGAGATGGAAACCCGCAGCATGACTGCAGCTGCAAAAGTAGCGCCTTGTGTGTGAACAGACTCGCAACCTCCAGATGCAACTTTGGAGCACTTGGGTTGCGCAGTACGAAAAGTAGCGAGCAGCGCACTACTTCTGGCTTAGGTGTGAACACGACACGCAACTTTTGCAGCTGCAGTACAAAAGTTGCGCAGCAAAAGTAGCGACGTGTGGCCGTGCTGTAACAGTTCATCCTTGTGAAATGGTTCTGTGACAACTGTTATGCACATACAAATGTAAGTCACGTTTCCTGCGAAACCACATCAAGACAATCATTTGAGGCCAATATGAGAATGGTATCTGCTTTTGTGGATACTGGTAAGGAATATTCAACCATGGGGGGGGGGGGGGGGACTAAGGGAATGTATGTGATAAGGGAATCTACAATGCGCATTTATTGGTTAGGGTAAAATAAAATGGAGTCCTGGTTATGGCACATACAGATGTGAACCATGACACAAGTACTGATGACGTCCTGGGCATAGCTGTCATATGAAGAGAATGGAAGCAGGCTTGAGTAAGTCACAAAGGAGTAGAGAACAATTCCAGTGCATCAAAAGCCAGCCACTGTACTGCAGGCAACCCCAGAGAAGTACGAGGGTTGTTTGAAAAGTTCATTGCATAACATAGAATTAAACTAGGATTATTCTGAAACAATCATTTGTAAACCTGACATCCACACACTTGGTCCACTAGTGCTGCTCTACCTTCTTCATAAACAGAGTCCTCGGGGTCTCCAATTCATTTGACAAACATATTACCTGACATAGAATAAAACTAGGATTATTCTGAAACAATTTTTTATTTCTCAATATAATCCCAACCGAAATCCACACACTTGGTCTACCAGTGCCACTATACCCTACCTTCCTTGTACAAAGAGTCCTCGAGGTCTCCAAGAACGCCTTCTGTTACATTAATGTTAATCACGAGTCTCCAAACATCCACGAGAACTATCAGACAGACAAAGAAACTCGTGGACTATTACACAAAAGCTTTAATTTTACTTTGTAGTTTAATCTTATCTGATATTTTGTTTTGTTTAGCTATTATTGTTATAATAATGTAATATGATTTGTCGGGAAGATGATGTATGAATGTTGTATCGATTATATTTATCAATATCTATGTTAAACGATCATTGCATTATTGAAAGATTGTTATGAGGATTCCTGAATTTAAATAAAATATGTCTGTGAAATTTACATGGCTCATGTTTATTATTTAATATTACAACTAGCTTCAGCACTTTAGAATGATTTTGCAATTCATTTTGAATACACAACAACTTTGAGAAATTAAGGTCTCAAGGCATAATCTTAATTTACACATTATGACGTATATACATCTTTTGGACGGTGAAAAGGCGTGTAGTAATGAGAAAACAAGAACATGGGCACAAACAAATCAGCTGGTATAGATCAAAGACTGTAAGCATCTCTTCACATAATATATCATATAGATTTCAGTTTTATTATTTTATTAGTGAAGACCTGCAATTTTATATATGTACATGCATTGTAATCACACGTGTTTTTTTAATCAATTGACAGTATCTTCTTTACACAAGAAAAGAGATATATTGATGTCCTAAATTATGTTGTTTTTATTATGTTTTATGCTCATTAATGTATACTGTATTTTGATTGTAGAGACATATGTACTTATTAGAGATGATATTGCTGCATAAAATGTTGTATCTGATGATGTCGGCATGACCAACGAAAACATTAATACAGTATTAAATTATGTGATATAAGGACTTGTACCTTACACATATAGAAAGTAAAGTCATTGACTGAAAATAAATATTTCGTATTATACTTTAGCATGAGTTATGTTGCTTCCGGCTCAATCTATGGTGAAGTATGTGACAGTAAATAACAAAACATGTGAAGACCAGAAGGATCATCTGCCTTCAATAGTTGGATACACTTCAAGATGCATCTGTAACAGAAATGAAACAGCTTATGTTTAGTGCATTGCCTTAGAAATCTCTAATGTTAAAATCAGACAAACGCACTGACAGGAAATTTTCGGGGGGGGGGGGGGGGGGGGGACCACATGACAATCTCTGCACCAACAGAGAGGGTGAAAAACCTTTAATGACTGGCAAGTTCCTCCAACCAAGGTGTTTATATTCGACATAGGTGGTTTTTTCTTCATATGGCAATAAAAACGTATAGATGACAGGTCACATTAATTCTGGAAAATGGTTGTGTGATTTTGATTTAAAAGAAGGCAAACAGAAAAGAAATGCTTTTTCTTTTTTTCTTTTTGTAGATATCACTTGCCATAATCACCAGCTGAGATTGGAAAATGACACAGTGTGTTTTTTACCTCCAAATACAACAGCAAATCTACAACCACTATACTCCTCGCCATGTGTTGGTAGCACGAAATAATCACGTGTTTATAAGAACCAATCAAATTCAATTCAGTGTGTTCTGTTGCAGTAGATAGTTTCTCTTGTAGTAGCTCTATTTGTTTTATTATTTCTTGAATTCTAGTCTTAGTAGTTTCATTTTGTGGTAATACCGATAAGCTTATATTATTTAACTATAGCAATTTTTTTATTTTCCACCTTTGCTTATCTTAATGTTATTAATTTACATTAATGTTTTATATTATTGCTCTTACATAATTTTACACTGTCCGACACGGACTTTTATAGTGAATTTTAACAGAATCTTAACAAGTAACTAGAAACACTGAATTAAGTCAATTCATAGCTATGATCAACTTTAGTAGACTAGGAAATCATGATAAGGTCTATGCATTTTGAAACAACCCACAACACAATACGAGGCTAGGTTTTCATCACACATGTTGACATAATATCCTAACATCTGAAGATGATACAACAAAAGTATCGAAAACGTTAATGTAAATTAATAACATTAAGATAAGCAAAGGTGGAAAATAAAAAATTGCTATAGTTAAATATAGTCTTAGTGTTAAGTCTAACAGTAAGAATTAACACTAAGCAGACCTAGAACACAAGTGCTGATAAAACCCACTCCCTCTTTCCAACCCAGGTTGATCCTCTTACAAAGCTTCTCTCGTAGGTGGAGAACTGTAACAATACGATGAATGATGTAACAGCACTAGATCAGGAACTTCTTTCAAATGAAAACATGTAACTAGATTCTGATGTCAGCTTACAGCAAACCTGTAATCAATAACGTAAAAACAAAAAAAAAACTATCAGAAGAATTGCTCAAAATTTGTGCATCTGAAACCGTCATCAAAATAAATTTATTGCTCAAAATTGTAACAGAAGGAAAGGCAGCATTCTACGAAATTTTTACTCTAAAATTTGGAGCAAATTAATGCCAAGTCATACAAAAAAAGAACTAATTTGTTAATACCACTTTCTTTTATCAAGATCAAGAAGATGGAAATGATGTGGGCATTTAAGCATAGCAGATGCCAGAAAGAAGAGGGCTTTGGTAGACTGCTGCCTACCTAAAGATAACCTGTTATTCCTCCTTCAATTCACAAAAAATTTGAAAAGATAAAACACTTGTTTTTAAGTATTCCAAACAAAAATTTCCCATTACTGTTATATTTAATTCAAAACCTTTGCTTACCAATTAAGACTTTCTTATCATTGTGAATGAATTGTCAATGTTCGTGTTTTAGGGTGGAATTCATAGCCGTCACTTATAAAATGAGTGAACCCTTAAGTAATAAGTGTTTGCTTATAATAAGGGAACCCTTAAGTCAATTCCGAATTCAAAGACAACACTTATTTTCACGTAATGAGCACTCACTTAAAGATGCCGGACATGACGTCATAACAAAAGCTGGCTCTCATTGAACTAATCGAAAGCAGCTCTGCATGTGGGGTTGCTATAACAACGAGTTATCAATATTATTGTACTGAATAAGTTATATACAGCAATAGTTTCATGATATGTTAAATTCTAGTTGCATGGTAGTTATAGTTATAATCAGATATCATACTAATTGGAACACATGCTCTGTAGTGGTGAATTTCTTAAATAAATTAATTAAACCTATTAGACGTACTATATAATACTGTATACTGAATTTATTAACATGGTGTTATACTGTATTTACTCTGTAATTTGCCAATCACAGCTACATTTTTCATTTTTGGCTATGATATCTATACTTAACTCTTTTTAATTTATTTTTATTTGGTATTTTTCATTTATATCTACAGCCTATGTGTCTTTTATTTAGGTAGTATCTATTTGTTTTTTTTTTTTTCATTTTTTATTTTCAATTTGTAATTACACTTGTATCTTGCATTTGTATCTGTTTTATTTTTTTTCATGTTATATGCAATTCTATTCTCCATGTCTCTAATATACCTCTTTGGGACAAGTATATTTTCCTCATTTCGTTCAGCAAACTCCACAAAATCTTCAAAATCATTCTCAGTATCCATTTTGAAAATGAGTGGTCACTTAAGGGTACAGATCAGCTCACTTAAATAATCACTCATTATGTGAATGAGGGTGAACTATGAATTATAAATGAGTATAAGTAACCACTTACGGGTTCACTCATTTATAAGTGATGACTATGAATTCCGTCCTTAATGTCCATTATCCAAATCCCTATATTTCAGAACCCTACCAGCAATCAGAGCAGTCTTCGGAAAATGTTTTCTTGTTGTCAAAATTGTTCCACAGTCATACAGTCCCTGAAACAACGATTTTGACAACAGAGGTAAACCACAAAAAAAAAAAAAAAAAAAACGGTGAATGTTACTTATGTCCCGCCCACTATAGGAGACATAGGCCAGTTTTACACTAATCCTAAACATTTAGTATAACTCGTTGCTTGTGTAGGCAGTCTTTTACATTAGATTTGCGAAAATTGGTTTATAGTGCAACATTGGCAGTGATAAAAGTGTGAAATATTCGGGTGAAACGAGCGTTGAGCGACTTCCGCCGATTTTGGAATAGACACCGACGCACTTGGACTGCCAACATAGAAAACAAAAAATCACACTCAATCGCTTTCACCTTCATCTTGACGGGATAATAAAAGCCTAAACTAACCTAACCTATGTGCGTCGGTGTCCATTCCAAAATCGGTGGAAGTTGCTCAACGCTCATTTAACCAATATTCGTTCAGTGGGCGGAGGATATTCTACATTGACCAAAAAAACTGATCAAAGAATAAACAATATCCTAAATTTTAAAAAGATTGTGCCAACTCTAAAACAGTTCTCTCACACAAAGGGCTATCTCGACCATCTCCTTTACCTTCAAAGACTTGAAAATTTAACATATATCCTGTAACTGCACAACAAATTACAAATACTTTGTACCCACGCTTTATAGATTTGAGTGGCATGTATTGTTTCGAACTACTTCTGTCTTTGAAAGTCACCATGCTCTCATCAATAGAGAGTACCTACTATGATGGAATGCATTCTTAAAAAACTGTATTCAAATGAACTATCTATCATAGTCGTATCTTACATAATTTGTCGTAATTAGGTTTGTTTCTCTTGGGCATGGTGTTATCGTTCAAATGAATGAACCGCAGTAGTTTCAAAAATCGTTTGAGGGACATTATATCAGCAATTCTTTCCACATGGAAATTGGGATTACAAGACCAATATAGTAATGAGTAGTTAAAGATGGTGTCATGTGGAAGCGATGTGCTGGAGCTGTAATCTAAAAACAGTGTTTCTGTGCGTAACTAGTTCACTCGTGGGTGAAGAAGCTGAATATCTTAAAGTGGACTGTACAAAAAGTGTATGTGAATGTTAGCACTGTCTGAAGTCCTGTGATAGTTATGTAATTCTATTAAATAATAAGTTGATTCTCAACAAATCACCGCCTTCTGGAGTTGAAGTAGACTGTTGCTGTTGTGGTGCATGGCGCTGCCAACTGCTGGCACAGAATTGCACTGCTTCCTGGATCGCCGTCTGGGCCGGGAAGAAACCGTATGCATGTACTTACATAAAGAAGTAGTACTCATGTGTCACTCATTTCAGCATAGGGTAAAGCCTCATGAGTGTTTGTTCAACAGACCACAAGAATAAGGATTGGAGTACCAGGTTCAATAACTGTGGACGCAGTAGTAGTGCCTGACTGAAATTGATACACATATTAACTGATGCATCTATGGCAACTGGACACGGCATACTAAAATCCTATCTCCAAAGATTTAGGATAATAAATGATGCCACATGCTCCTGTCTTCAAGAGGCCCAAACTGTGGATCATCTAATATACAGGTGTAGAAAACTTCAGCAGCAGAGGGACATCTTCAGACATCAAATAGTAATGAATCATGGAAAGTGGCCAGTTGCTCAAGATCAACTCATTTTGAAACACTACAAACAATTCAAAACATTCATACAATCAATAGACTTTAACACATTATAAACATGAACACAAATAAGTACAACACTTTGTAAACATCAACCCAAATAAGCATACAATTATAAGATTTTAAATTGTGGATCTGTGATGTACAATTCAAATATGACTCCGTCTATTGCAATAGTGTATTGTTAAATGACTGTGAACATGTATGTAACGTAAAAATAGCATATAAATATATTAAAACACTTGTACAACGTTGTCTTGTAATGTATTTAAGCATAAGCTAGCTTATCATCCATTGTATAGAGTAGACAATTTTATTTAAATTTGTGGACTTGTAATGTATAATATTTTAATTGTGAATTTGTAAGGTGCAATTTAAATTGTGGATTTGTAATGTATATTTTAAATTGTGAATTTGTAAGTTACAATTTAAATTGTGGATTTGTAATGCATATTTTAAAATTTTGGATTTATAATGTATAATATCTGAAATTTTGAATTTGTAAGGTACAATTTAAATTGTGGATTTGTAATGCATATTCTTAGATTTTGGATTTGTAATGTATAATATTTTAAATTATGAATTTGTAGGGTACAATTTAATTGTGGATTTGTAATGTATAATATTTTAAATTGTGAAATTGTAAGGTACAATTTAAATTGTGGATTTGTAATACATATTTTAAATTTGTGGATTTGTAATGTATAAATTAAATTGTGGATTTGTAATGCATATTTTAAATTTGTAGATTTGTAAAATATAATATTTTAAATTGTGAATTTGTAAGGTACAATTTAAATTGTGGATTTGTAATGCATATTTTAAATTTGTAGATTTGTAAAATATAATATTTTAAATTGTGGATTTGTAATACATTTGTTAATTTTGAATTTGTAAGGTATAATTTAAATTTGACTCTATCTATTACAATAGTGTATTGCTAGATAACTATGAACTATTCTACATATATCAAATTCGATTAATAATATAAACATAGTATGTCATATTGCAACACTTGTACAAAATTTTTCTGATAATGCATTTAGGCATAAGCTTTGTAACTGGCGAGCGGATTGATTCTATATAGTACGTAGATAATTTAATATTGTGGATGTGTAATGTGTATTTGTAATGTATTAATTAATTGTGGATTTGTAATGTACTTAAGCATAAGATTTATAATTGCTAGTTGATCATATATTGTGTAGAGTAGATAATTTTTATTTATTTGAATGTTTGGATTGTAATATCTATTTTAACCGACTCTGTATATTGCAATAATGTACTGCTATATGAATATCAACTATGAACTATGAAATATGTAACATAAACATAGCATGTAGTATTGCAAATATTGTATGCAATGGAACATGCTGTTTTAGCACAATAAAAAAAAAAGACCAATAGTCTAATACTTGGCAAAGAATGAAACCTCATTATGACAAGAATCCCAATGAATGCTTTCAATTCTTCCAAAGTAATGTCTAATGAATTTCCCTTCTGTGCAGCATATTTATTCGATTCATTGACAATATTTCCTAAGATGGTTTCAGTGATGAAAATCAGAAAAATTTTGAGAGCAGAGTCCAAATCAAAACAGGTATTTGACCCAAAAAGTTGACAATAGGAAAAATTAATGAAATTGTTTGGAGAATTTGCTTTTTTTTCGTAAAATTATGAGCGGGGGAAAGGGAAGAAGAGTCACATTCTGATTCACTCTATATGAATCTGAACTGGACGTACCCTAGCTGACGATTCATTATCTTGAATGGCTAAGGCCCGGTTTTATAACCGAGAGTTTAACTGAATGCGCCGTCTTACAGATTCTCGGTTGAGTTGAACGGTAGTTGAATAGTTGGTATCACTGGAAATATATAGAAAAGAAAACGATCGCTGCAGTTTGTTTACATTACTGTGTGAATATGGCTGATCCACGTGGAGAATGCACAAAGCGAAGTGCGAATTTTTCCGACAGAGAGGTAGAATTGTTAGTCAACTTAGTTAATAAATATAGTGGGATAACAGAATGTAAGAAAACAGATTCAACTACATGGAAAGCTAAGACGGAAGCGTGGGAAAAACTGAGCAATGACTTTAATTCGTGTAGTGGCGGCATCCTGAGATCCGCGAAAAATCTCAGGATGAAATACGAGAACGTAAACAAATGCAGCAAGAAGAAATTTTCTGAAGAAAAGCAAGAAGTATATGAGACTGGTGGTGGCACACCAACTACTGTGCAAATTACACCAGTAGACCATATAATTAAAAATATGATGGGAGACAATGGCACAGGTTTGGAACCTATATAAGACAATGATGTAATTGATGTAGCTGGATCATCTCAACAACAGAAATGGGAGAGTTGAGGGAGCCTATTTCAGCACCCTTACTCCCTAGAGTTGAAATAGAAGAAGTAGAATATGCTGAGGCGGGCGACACTGTTACTCAAGGTAAATCTAATTTTTTATTTTTCTAGGCATTGTGAATGTTAAGTAATTACTTATTTATTAATTTATGAATATGAGATAATTCTCCATAAAAGTCACACCAAAGTAGGCACAATTTTCTTTGTTTTATTGGCGTCTGTATTGGCCTGTAGTGATAAATTTATATTCATGTGATTTTTAGTTTGCAGCCATAAATACTTCAACATAAAAATCGTTTGATACTTATCTTATACCTTTATATTCTAATCCACTATTGTAATAGTCCCCTCCCTCCACTGTTACAAATATAACACTTCAGAGATCAAGGACGCAATATTTTTCTAGTAATTTGTCCTGGACCCGTCGCATTTTATGTTGGTAAGTAACAAGGGGTGGGGGACGGGGGATACAATCGCGCATACAATATACAGGTGAGAATCAAACTATTTTTATGTTGAAAGTTTTTGTGGCTGCAAATTAAAACACGTGTTCATCACTGTATGCATCTCACTGAAGGCAGCGAAGTAAAAGGAAATTGTATCTTCTTTGGTGTAGCTTTTCTGTAAAGATACCAAATATGTGATTGACGACTACGGCTATGACCTTGTGGAGCTTAACAGGGAAAGGGTCAATGTTTGAAGATATGATGAACAACGAAATGAAGGTCACAGCTGATCTCGTCATTCATTATCATAGTCCTGTGTTGCACCTTCACTGAAATTAGATTGTTTTCTGTGTCTGTAGAAAGAGCTACTGGAAGCAGAATTGCAAAAAGAAAGAAGAGTGATTTAACAACAGATTGCAGAATAAAATACAGCAAGCTATCGGACACACAATTGAAATTGATAGAGCTACAGAAAGATGTGAAGCAGGGCATAGCTCTCAGGAAAGAAGAACACAAAAGAAAAATGGAATACATGAAAAGTGAATTCGAAATGACGCAGGAAAAATTGAGGCTAGAAATTTCGTTTTTGAAAAAAAAAAAAAAATTGAAGTAAAATTTAACCTTTGCCTTGGTTAGTAGTGTATTTCCTCCAATAAATCCAATCACCATTCACAAAATAACAAGGTATTCGAATAATCTACATCGATATATCTCGAAAATATTTGTCACTACAACTTTTCAAATGCCGATTTCAAATAACATAACTCATAACCACTCCGACCATCGATCAACATGACAATCAACCCCTAACACCTAACCTTTTCAAAATACACACTGACATCTAACCTTTCCAAAATATACCTAAAGTAAATTCTAACCTTTTCAAAATATACCTAAACTAACGTCTTTCAAATACACACAACTAAAGTGACGTCTAACCTTTCCAAAATATACCGAAACTAACGTCTTTCAAATACACACACCTAAATTGACGTCTAACATTTCCAAAATATACTCAAAGTAACGTCTAATCTTTCCAAAATATAGCCTAAACGTCTTTCAAATACACACACCTAAACTAACGTCTAACCCAGTCAGCACTCACTGAAATGTGAAATGGGTAAGCGGTGCCGTCCCATGTGCACCATCGTGCAGCAGGAAGAGGTAGAGAGCATATCCACTAGGAGCTACGAGTGCACCATGGTGCACTGTGTTCTCTGTGGGTAAGAGACGCTAGCCCCAGGGTGCTCTGCGCTGACGACCCCTGATCTAACCTTTCCAAAATGTACCTAAAGTAACGTCTTTCAAATACACACACCTAAACTGACGTCTAACCTCTCCAAAATATACCTAAAATAACGTCTAATCTTTCCAAAATATACTTTAACGTCTTTCAAATACACACCTAAACGTCTAACCTTTCCAAAATACACCTAAGTAACGTCTAATCTTTCCAAAATATACCTAAACTAACGTCTTTCGGTTTCATCATTTTTACGTACATAACGACGAATAAAAACTAACATGCCACATAACATTATTTTAAGAAATACAGGAAACAAGCATGAATAATATTCACCATTCTTAATGATCGGGGATAGAAGAAAAACGTATGGAATAGAAATTACATACAAATGTGCGTGTAATAAACAATAAGCAAACCATCTTCGATTAATAATTTCAAAACAACATGAATATAGCGTGGATTGTGTAGGAAAATAATTTCTTATATGTTGCTTCCAATCTGCATCATTGTTAACTTATGAAAACAAATGAAAATTAACATGGCATATGAACACTATTTGAAGAAAGATAGGAGATATTAAGTAATATTCATCGTTCTTAATGATCTTTGGATGGAAAATAACAATGAAATAAGTATAAAATAGAAATTACATACAGGTGAGCATATAAAAAACAGTAAGTAGAATTATTTATTTTTATTAATAAGCTTAAATTACTCCAGGTTTAGTGTGTTGTGTAACAATAGACAATGGAATCGTTCACAGAAGTGAACTATAAATGATGTGAATCGTTCAGTGCATCCATCTTGTTGTGTAACAATAGAAGTGAACTATAAACGATGTGAATCGTTCAGCGACGACTTCTTACAAACCCGTCTTTCAAATACACACACCTAAACTGGCGTCCAAGCTTTCCCCAGAAAAAAAAAACCTGAAGTAACGTCTTTCAAATACACACACCTAAACTGACGTCTAACGTTTCCAAAAAAAAAAAAAAAAAAAAAAAATTTGGAAACCAGGCTTAAATAATTTAGCACTCTAAGCCTGTGTTACCACACTTCAAACGCCCCATGACACCTGACGTCATCACATTCGATCCCTACTAACACGTTCCACCATTACAGACAAGTCAGTCAATCCGTGTACACAGTTGCACGTACACCATTATAGACAACAGCCAAACCGTGTACACAGCTCTACGTAATGAACAAACAGCAACCAACAACGTTACACAAGCCGTCTTCAAAACAACAAAAACTTAAAAGGCACGTAAGTAATATCACCCACTAAGATACAAAATCATCTGATAGCTACACAATATACGCACATCACGTAAAACATTTAAAATAAATCATAATATTCGCAACACGAAAATGGCGTCCCACTACAACCGTCACATTTCGTAACCTCTGTACTATAACACGACCAAGTCCAATATTACAATATAACGTATGAAAACAACTTCATTCTCTCAAAACAAAATACGCTTATCAATATTATGTAACTATTAAATCCGTACAAAATCACAATTTGCCACTGCCTTTAAACGGAAGCGCGTCCTTTTTTTGGTTTTGAAGTGAATATGTCGCTTGAAAATCTCAGAGGCCGAAAAACAAACTGCAATGAAAGAGTCCACCACTGTGTATGACAGATTGTTGCAGTATCTAACCAAGTGGTACGATTTTAGTTACAATAACATATTCTCAGTTATATGTGTTCTTGATCTATCGAGCCCATCACGGTTCTCATTTAATGACTTAGTTCGCGTAGCAAAGAAATTGCAAATTACTTTCGAGTTCGACGGAAATGAACTCTACAATGAGTGGTCAATTTTAAAGGAAGTGATAACAACACTGATGCAAGACAAAGATAAAAATCAGTGTTGCAAACTTTGGATATCTTTTTTCGAAAGATCTACGGCCCCCTAATATGCGACATGTGCTAGCAATTCCAGTAAGTAACGTGCATGTGGAAAGGGTGTTTAGTGATGTCAACAGAACTAGTGAAAGCAGAAATTTCTATTAAAATGAACTAGAGTGTAAGCTGTCAGGAATTCTACAAAATAGCCTTGGAAAACACGAGACTTCTAAAGTCTGCAAGGTGCTCCAAGAAATATAAATTTTAAGGTAGGCCTACGTCTATTCTTAATACAGTAAAGCTTTGATTAATGCTGAATGTTTAACAATTTTACAACTTTTGTATGTGAGGCTCTGAAAAAATTAACTAACATGCATTTAAGAGAGCATATTTTTCTGTGCCATTCCTAAAAATTTCACCACGAGTGGATTTTATTTGAAGGAGAAATAAATTACTAAAGTCTAAAAATCTGGCATTAAAAGTAGGAAACTTGCTGAAAACTATTTTTTTTTTTTTTTTTTTTAAGATTTCAAATATTAATTTTCCATCAAATCAAATCCGATATTGTTGAATTTTTATCCGATCCTTTAACTTGCAATACAAAACGAAATATAATTATAATGGAAATAATAATAATAATAATGGATGCCCTAGTTAATTTTATGGGCATCGTAAATCCCCGGGTTTGGCGATAGTTCAACCTGGCAACCCTAGACTACATCCTTCCTTCATAATTTTGTATATGTACTCGTCCTCCATCTTGCGCATACGAAGTTAGATGCAGACTGCTGTTCTTATGGGTACATTAAGTTCGTAAACAAGGGACGTTTTATGGGACTGCCCAAGTACCGGTTATTAAAAGTTAATGTACTCATGAGTGCACAAAATGTAACGCATTTGTTTCACATGGTAATCACCCTTGCAGAGTTACCATCAGACAATTATTTACAATGTTATACAACTTGATTACACAACTTTTTGCCTTTATGGGTATATCACTTCGGAATACAAAGTGTGTGTGTGCTTTCACTTGTTAATCTAATAATTTAAATCCAACCAGAAGGCGTCTCCTAGGAATTTACCTAATAAAATGCAAACACGCAATTACATTACAATAGACAAAACGCATCTAATACCTCTTGTAAATTTACTTACAATATATCCAGCAATGGCGTATTTTTCACCACTGCACAATTTCCTAAATCTTCCGAATTCTTAATAAATAGACATTGGGATTCCTGCAAGAAACCATGAACTCAATCATTTGCAACTTAATTGCACAAATTTTATGAAATTCGTTACCTTCGAACATAAAATACTTTAATACTTCAAGTTCGTTACTAATTCACTCAAATTCAACACTTCACTGCCACGCCATTATATTCAGGCGTCACCAGTGTTGCCAATTCGATTCTTAAAAACCTGCTGTTAAACCGTACAGAAACCGCTAAATTGCTATATTGTCAATGTAAAATTAGATTATTTTGCCGCTGAGAGTGCTAAAAATATCCGCTATATCCCTATATCAGCAATATAAATTTCATAAATTTTATCCGTTAAACACCGAAAAACGCTAGATCTAGCGAGCAAACCGCTGAGTTGGTGACACTGGGCGTCACACCAACACATCAGAGCAGTGTTGCTAACTCTCACAGTCGTCAGACTGGTCTTGCCAAAGAGTATGGAATAGAAACAGTTTTGGACTATCTCTCTCTTTCTAACTCGTTGGTTTTGGTGGCAATTCGCCTTGATCCTGCCCAGAGCCTTCTTCAGTAACTGTCTTGTCCTGAGACTTTCGTTTTTATTGTCATCGTTATTACTTGTCACAACTTTACTGGTCACATATGTGTCAGAAATTTCTAATAATCTATAAAATTTCAATATGACACGAAACACCATTTAACTCAAAGGGCAAACCTGCTAATACGAATATGAATATACACACAGTTTGCTTACAACATTCTGGACTTTGGTCCTTTTCTATAGTAATGTTATGGCGAAGGAAGGTACTTTGAATAATATCCCCCCCCCCTTGTACTAGGAAAAAATTTATTTTCGATTTCGACCCGGCAAATCGATGACATAAAGAGTAGGAAAAAACATATTTGAAAAATATTCCGAAAACTTCTTGGAAGCAAATCAATTCCTAAACTCCTCGCTTGCGGAACAAAATGATTTCAGATTTTTTTTACCATTTAATCATATTCATTCGAAAGATATAATCAAGAATATTAGAACTAGATATAACAGAAGAAGAAATAAAAGAAAATGCGATAACAGCTTAAACATATTACCGGTACACTGTTATTCAAAATGTGTATACATGTTAAAAAAATAGTTATGGACGAAGAAGGATTTCAAAACTATGTCCCTACTAGAATTTGCTTAATAACTTTTCGCTCACAATTATTACTGGCTTACCTAAAATTATTATATAGCCACGGCAGTACAATGTAATGTTCACACAACATAGGCATCACATTCTCAAAATCACTGCAAAGTAGAAAAAAAATTAATTGTAAGAGAAAAGTTATGAACGAAAATGAAAGATTCTAAAAAAATTAATAAAAAAAATGTTTTTCAAATATTTTGGAGCAACAGTAACAAAATATAAATGACACCCGGAAGGAAATTAAATGCAGAATAAATATGGAAAATGCCTGTTATTATTCGGTTGAGAAGCTTTTGTCATCTAGTCTGCTGTCAAAAAATCTGAAAGTTAGAATTTATAAAAGTTATATTACTGGTTGCTCTGTATGGTTGTGAAACTGAGACTCTCACTTTGAGAGAGGAACAGGGATTAAGGGTGTTTGAGAATAAGGTTCTTAGGAAAATATTTGGGGCTAAGAGGGATGAAGCTACAGAAGAATGGAGAGAAAGTTACACAATTCAAAACTGCATGCATTGTATTCTTTGCTCAGGATAGGGACCGATGGCGGGCTTATGTGAGGGCAGTAATGAACCTCTGGGTTCCTTAAAAGCCATAAGTAATACAATCTAATGTTCATACAATAGCTCAAAACCACTGCAAATTAGAAAAATAACTAAAACGTAAGAGAAAAGTTATGAACAAAAATTAAAGATTCTTTATTTCTAAGGACAGTACAATGTAATGTTCATACAACATAGGCATCACATGCTCAAAATCACTGCAAAGTAGAAAAAATTAAAAATGTAAGAAAAAAGTTATCAAAGTACACCACATTAAATCTATGTAAAACTTCCAGTGCTCAATATCAGTAATGAACTCTCACCTGTGTGTAAGATCTCGTTTCTTCTATTTTTTTATGAGTAAGGAACCTTGATACAAAGGTTCCAGTGAAGTTGGTGGAATAGGGACAGGTATAATATTTCTCCCACACGGTTTCTTGTGAAATGAATACACGACCTATGACTGTAGAGTTCCATGATATTTCTGCACATAAACAGAAAAGGGATCATCTTGCGAACATTTAAGCCACATTCTGGGCAAATCGCAATATAGCGAATGTAAAAGCTCTGCCCACCACCCCTTCCACTTTTCCCCTACTAGCTCAACAGACACTGTACGTGATAGGCTAGTGTTGTGTTGAATGCACATTTAATGTGGGTGCGGATAACTTCCCCTACTGGCGTTTGCTGTATTGCGATTTATCCCACATTCCTTCTGTTATTTTAAATTCTTTGGGGTGAGTGACATTCTTGTCCAACATATCAAAATTTTTTAAGTCTTCTGATTGCATGTAAGTAACCTGCAATGGATTGGTTGGACCAGCAGCCACTATCACTTCAACCCATTGGAATGGTACATAAACTTTAGCACTCCATTATTTTTCTACAGTGCAAAATATCTGTTGCAGGATAGAAAATTGTGTTCACTGGGGATATTGTGCAGCACCAAATCGTAATAATAAATCATCTGATGGAATTAGAACATTCTTTTTTCCAAGAGATAAGCAGAGAAAACCTGCTATTAATTCACTGGTAACTACTTCTTCACTCATACTTCTCCTGCCAGATCTGCCTCCATGTATGTCTCACATCCAAGATCAATAATGCTGTCGGTAATTTCGTCTACAATCTCCCTAATTACTTTAAATTAATTAACTAACTACATCTCTCCCCCCTCTTCGTAATTGAGCCATCATATAGCCAAATGGCTTGTCTCAAAATTGAGACGATTCAACAAGGCTCAGGACAACAATCACCTCCTACATAATAGCCAAATTGGCTAGTCTCTTATATGAGAAAACTCATCCTGCCTAAGGTATTCCGTGGTTTTCCTCAGGCATAAGACAAATGTCGGGATGAGCCCTATAAGAAATGGGCCACGGACCTATATGCCCTTCCCCATATATATTCCACCATTATTATAAACGATGTATGCCCTAGTTCAGATAATATAAGTAGTCTATTAAATATACGAGGTCACTCAATAAGTCGCAAATTGAAAGGACAGGGACCTCTCAAATTGCAGATTAGATTACACGGCGCTTCTTCCGACGGCCTTTACATGCTTTGTCATCGAACAACAGATGACGGCGTCTTGCCATTCTAACGGCAAACACCAGCCAACTCCTCCTCGCCCCGTTCCGTGATCACTTGATCAATCTCAGCCCCCCTCGCGTATGTGGTACCTAAGAGGTTACGTCCAATTTCGGCTTCCCCTTCAAAATTTTCTAGAGCTCCTTCAGAGGAGCAGCGTAACCCGGAGTGAGACTAGTGGCCAAGAGGCTTGGAGCTCACATATTTAGTTTTGTACAGCCCCCAACCCCTTGCAAGGACGCGTTTTGCGTACCTTATAAAATTTTCCTCCCAATTCTCCTTCGATTTTTCGATTTTCGATTTCGTCTACAATGAAAGTAAAATGAAATTAAATGTATAAAACATTATCTTCGTCAAACATAGCTCTATTTATACACAAATTATTTTCCACTGAATTCCATATGGTTATGGTATGGGTCTACAATAGAGCAAATTAAATTATCTTCAAGAAACAAATTTATAAACAGATAACTTTCTACTATTCACGTTAATGTAGGTTATGTTACAGATCTACAAGACTGCAGTGACTTCAACACATAATAGGTCTATTAACTTTAAACTTACAATTATACTCTGCATCAAAGTCAAAGGTATTTGGCAGTGGATCTATTTAATCTTGAGTAACTGCAAGTACTTTTGCAGTACTATCATCATAAGAAGGCACAGCAGCTCCTCCTTCAGTTCGAAATCCTTCTAGCTTTTCGTTTGCATGTGCTTTCTTAACATTCCTTTTTAGGTTATCATATCCATATCACCTTCTGATAATCCATGCAGAATTGTGGGGATCTGTTCTTTTCCAAGATGACAATGGGACACTATATCGTGACCGACTCTGTTCGATTATCCATTGCCAAGTAGTGGTCTCGATTACTTGTGTGGTACTTTTCATGTTTTAGGGCTGATTTCACCAAACATATTTAACTTTAATTGTCACTTAAAAGAAAAATGCGTTTCACCAATGCAAATTGGGCTTTAAGCTCCCATTAAACTACATTTCAATTAATTGGTCAATATTTGTTGCATTAAAAAACAGGGTGGACAGCCAGTTTTATCTACAGAAGAATAAGAAAAACTTATGGAGAGACTTGTCATAACAACCAAATTTCTTGGCTTAAAAATCGATAATGTGTTAAATTGGAAAAATCATATTAAAGAAATTACCCCCAAACTAAATTCAGCTTGTTTTGCTATTAGATCTATGCAAAAGATAGTAAATATCAATACCTTAAAAACAATATACTTTGCATACTTCCACTCGGTAATGAGTTTTGAAATAATATTCTGGGGAAATTCCACAGATAGTAACAGTATATTTCTATTACAAAAAAAGAGTAATTAGAATAATAGTAGGTGCCAAATCTAGGGAATCGTGTAGGACTATTTAAAAAAAAACTACAAATAATGCCCATGGCTTGTCAGTATATCTTTTCATTAATAATCTTCCTCGTATGTAATCGTGAAAACTTTGTAACTAATTCAACAGTTCATAGCATAAATACATGTCAAAAAATGACTTTCATACTCCATCGGCAAGTCTATCGTGCTATCAAAAAGGAATGCGTTATATGGCAGTAAAAATTTTTAATAGCCTCCCTATCGATATAAAAAATGAAACTCAAAACATAAAATTATTTAGGTCCAAATTAAAGAAGTACCTAATTTCTCACGCCTTCTATTCTGTGGGTGAATTCATGACATTCAATAACACTTCATGAAATTGATACTAAAACTATGTGTTGTACTAGTAGACTATATTGTAAATCTCGTCTGTATATATTTCATCTAGACTGTGACTATAAATTAAGATTTTATAATAGTATTAAGTTTTTTGACTTATTCCATATTCTAGCTGTAAGCATGTATGAATACCATGGAATGTTAATAAATACAATACAATACAATACAATGTGCTGAGTGAAGTTATCCAAGGGATATGTATGATTTAAGGATGCTAATTAAACATTATCTTGATGCTTCTGGAAAAACTGTTAAAAGGTTTGCCAATAATACACCAGGGTAAGACTTTGCCATAAGTTTTCTGAAAAGTCCCAATGACAGATTGTCATTTAGAGTGTGCCAGAACATAAAATGAACAAGAACACAAGTCTGCCAGCCATAGTGTCGTCAAGGAATATTTTGACAAGCTGGAGCGGACGTGGGCATCAGTAGTACATGTCGCACGGAGTCGAACGCAACTACGTGATCTCCCTCCCTCCACACCCATAGCTGTTCACCATACCGGGGTACCTGTCAGACCGGTTGAGGTACTGGCAGTCAGCGGTGGATTTCAGTAAAAAAATTTCGCTCTCTAAGGAAGCTCCTGAAGTTAAAAAGTCGAAAAATATTACTTCCACAAATAATGGAAAAATGGATTCTTTTGTTGCGAAGAAGGGGAAAGTGTTAGGTGCTTATTATGCTACAAAATGTTACTGGCAGCGAAGAAGAGCAACGTTCAAAAGTAAAATATCCACATCTTCGGAGTTTTGTTATGAAAATTGCTTCTATGTTTGGCTCAACCTATACTTGTGAACAGTTGTTTTCTCAGTTGACCATTGTAAAATCGAAATCAAGATCACGCATTTCAGACGAAAATTTATTCCATCAGCTCACAATTGCAATGTCTGACATAACTTCAAATTTTGAAAAACTTGCTAATTTACGTGACGAAGAAGAATAAATGAATCCCTTCTTTTAAGGGCATAAGTTAATTGACGTAAATTGACAACAAAGAACTACAGTAATAGGTTTAAAAATAGCCTAATTGTTTTTTTCTGTTTCTTAGTAATGTGCTTGATATTTTGTTAAGAATCTGTTTTTTCATAAGTTCCTTAATTTTATTTTCTAGTGATGCAAATTAGTGATTGATGCCCTTTCAGAACAAATAGGTTCAGATTATGGCATTACATTTTAACTGTTGTGAAATTGTACGTTTTATGTAATTTTATAAGGTTTTTACAGTAATTGTTTAAATTAGAAATACAGTTATGTTTCAGCTTTTTGTAAAATAGTTTGCATTTGTTTTGGAAAATTTGTTTTCTTTCATTGTCATTCATAAAAATAACATTCAGAAAACTGTGTATCTTTTTGTCCTGCTTAATTGATTAACTTTCTGTGTTTCAATACTTCACGCGATCCACCGCTGAGTATTACGTTAACAGGTGATGCGTGTTGCAGCAATCAGAGTAGTGTGGCGCATCTCTTTAAATGCCCACGTCTAAGCTGGAGGAAACATTGACTGATGTTCCTTCTTCTAACATTGTAAATTGCGATGAGACAAATCTGTCTGATGATCCTGGGAGAAAGAAGATAATGGCCAAGCAAGGAAGCAAATATCCAGAAAGAATAATGGATCAGAGTAATCTGCAACTTCAATCATGTCTGCAGCTGCTGCAGATGGGACTCTCCTCCCCTTATATGTTGTGTATAGAGCAACAAACCTATACCATCCCTGGACGGAAGGAGGACCCAAAGGCACTCTATATAATTGCATAAAGTCAGCTGATTCGACTCATTTTGTTTTGATGATTGAGTTAGGTGCATTGCTCTCCCATACTTTGCTAAGATGAAAGGGAAGAAAGTAATGATTGGGGACAATCTGTCCTCACATCTTTCAGTTGAGTCGATAAAGATAATAATAATAATAATAATAATAATAATGTTTTATTTTCGCTGGCAGAGTTAAGGCCATAAGGCCTTCTCTTCCACTCAACCAGCCTTAATCAATACAATACATAAATTTAAATTACAAATATTTACACTATACTTAAAAGGTTCTCCAGCAATATTCTTCACTACACATTAATTTAAATTTAGTTAAATCTATAAGGTAAAGTAGTAACTTAATTTATGAGCTAATTTATTTCAATGAATTATAATTAATTTAATATTTGAGATAGCTAGTAAAATGATGAAAATTAATTTAATATAAGCTTACTAGGACTATGTTACAGGGAGAATATATATATTTCTATTTCTATAATGAGAATATTAATGTAATTGCCATTAGAGGTTTTGTAAATCTATTTAGAGAAATTAATGATAATAATAATAAGAATGGACAGATGTTAGTTTCATTATAAGTAACAAATATTAATCAGCAATTCATCTAAGTAAGAATTTATGTAATTTTGACCTAAATGAAGTTATTGTCCAACAACCCCTTATATCACTCGGAAGCGAGTTCCAATTTCTAGCAACTGAAGATATGTTCGGACCAGAACATAAGTTTTATATTTTTTTGCCAAGCAACTCCACACATCTAACACAGCCACTAGATGTGGCCTTCTTTGGGCTATTGAAATCTGCTTGGAGGTCAGTGTTGGAAGTTTGGAAAAAAGGTCCTGGTAGGAAAGAAGCAAATGTGCTTGAAGATGTATTTTCTCGTCTACTTGCGAAGCAGCTTGAAAAAACAGATTTAAAAAAGTCTGAAAACATCAAGGCTGGTTTCAGAAAGTGTGGGTTCCTCTCAACTCTGAGAAAGTTTTGAAATTGATACCAGCATCAAATAATGATTCAAGAGAATGTGACGCTGCCATTGATTCAAGCTTTGTAACCATACTAGAATCTATGAGATATGATTCTACAATGCCCAGACGAAATCTGAAGAAGCTTCACATTGAACCTCGCAGAAATGCCACAGTTCCAGATTCCTCAGATGAGGCAGATGAACCAGAATGTTCTGCAGGACAGATTCCTTCTCAACATTCTGCTTTAACTGTTGAATCAGAGAGAGAAAAAGAAGAGGAGATTGAAAATTCGACGAATATAACAGTTACCGGTTTGGCTGAAAATGAACACCCCCTTTTCAAAAAACGATGTAGAAAAAGGTGACTGGGTGCTAATTTCCTTCCCATGTGACTCATCAAAAGCAGCATCAAGTAAGGAGAGGGATCGCTGATTTATTGATGAAGTCATTAAAAAAACAATGACAGAAGTTACTAGAAGATTTCTTCAGCACAAGCCAACTAAAAACTTAAACGAATATATTATTATCCAGATGTCTGAGATGAGTGTGACTGCAAATACAGTCAAGTGAAAGCAAAACTGGAGAACCCGGAACAATATGGCAGAGGTCGCCTAAAGTTCAAACTAAATTGGCATACTTTATGATTAATCATGTGTGCATTTCAAGTTTTTTTAACAATTATTTTGTACTTCAAAACATGAAACTATATTTATTTATATTTATCTTCATTTGTAATGTTTACATAAAAAGTAGGATAGTTCTGTTCGCCTCAAGTCATGCAGATTAGAAACACAACAGTATTATATACACGTGTTTCTATTCACCCCACTTGCACATAAAAAGAAACAAGTATTTTTTTTTGTTTTAATTTCCAGATGTCCAATATTTAAAACACGAATTTTTTTTTACCATATAAATACTCGGTTATTACCTATAAATTGCTGCAAAAAGAATTGATTTATGATTGTTTTACACTACCCAGGATACTTTAAAGTTAAAAAGTCTTTCTATTCACCCCATTTTACGGTGCTAAATTATTAACGGATCAGAAAACGTTTACTACATGAAATGACGCACCTGTCATATTGAATGGTGTTCAATTTTTTTAACAGAAAATGTTAAATCTGTCTTTTGTGCCACAAGTTGTGAAGTCGAGCTCTTTCTGCGTTAGAAGTTGTTAAGTTATGATCACTGCAATTTGCCAGCTGACTTCATTGCAGTTGCAAAATGGCAGATGGGGATAATGGTCCAAGAGATGGCTCCTTAATTGAATGGCCATTAAGAGGATAGTCATTCCAAATATAATCTTATTGATGACTCAGAATCTCTTATGTGGGCAATAACAAAGCGTGTTGGAGCAGAGAAGAATGCAGTTCAATCCCTGAAGATGGCAGAGCTAGTCATCAAAAGCTTCGAAACAACATTCCAACTCAACTGGCTGAGAACCCAACAAGAATTATTCCATGCTGAAGTAATATCCCTCAAACGATTTTTAAAAATACTGTGAATCATCAATTTGAATGATAACACCATCATACCCAAGAGAAACGAACCTAATTACATTAAGCTGTATAAAGTACGACCACTAATATTTCATTTGAATATGGTTTTCAAGAATGCATTCCATCCTAGCAGGTATCTCTTTATTGATGAGAGTATGGTGGCTTTCAGAGGCGGATGTAGTTTGAAACAAGGCATGCCACTCAAACCTATAAAGCATGGGTACAAAGTATTTCTTATTTACTGTGCAGTTTCAGGCTATATGTTACATTTTCAAGTGTACTAAGGTAAGGGAGAAGATGGTTAGACAGCCCTTTGAGTGAGAGAAATGTTTTAGAGTTAGCCAGGTATTTTCAAACTCTAGGACATTGTTTTTGATAAATTTTTTTGTGGTTTGCCTCTGTTGTCAAAATTATTGTTTCAGGGAATGTATGGTTGTGGAACAATCAATCAATCAATCAATCAAACTCCTGTATCTCCTCATGAGGAGCATAGGGCATTCACAAAGTGCCTCCATCGGACCCTATTTGTAGCCAACTTCTTCACTTTGCTCCATGTTTTCCCCTCCCTAGCAATTTCCTCCAAAACTGTTCTCTTCCATGTATTTTTTGGCCTTCCTCTTGTTCTACTACCCTGGGGGTTCCAATCCAAAGCCATTCTTTCTACTGCTCCATCTTCTTTCCTGAGTGTGTGCCCTATCCAATTCCACTTTCGTCTTTTGATTTCTATTGTGATTTCTTTCTAATTTGTTATCTTCCATAGTTCTGAGTTTGTGATTATATCTGGCCATCTAATTTTTAAGATTCTTCGTAAATATCTATTAACAAATGTTTGCAGTTTATTTTGTATAATTTTACTTGTTTTCCATGTCTCACAGCCATATAATAAGACTGATTTCACGTTACTGTTAAAGATTTTAATTTTTGTAGATCTAGATATAATATAAGATTATTTTATTTGTTCGTTTTGAATACCACCTAGTGTGGTAGAATTGCTCACTTTTATGATTCTGTAGAAATCACCTTGTGTATACTGCATTTGTGTGCCTCGTTTTACCGTGACAACGCTTTTTAGTTCTTTTAGCACTCTGATTATTACATTATTTATGTCTTTGTTATATTAAGAATTTTAGATAAGGGCGCAAATAGCCATAGTAGCTGACGCACCCTTCTTAAACCCTAACAATTTTGACAAAAAGAAAATATTTCCCGACGATCTCTCTGGTTGCTGACAGAGTTATAAAATATGGGATTCTGATTTTGATATGGCTGGGGATATCTCTGTATGTAAATTGAGAAACAGAGAAAAGAAGGTAGTAGGTGTTGCATCCAACATGCATAATCCTGAACACATTACCTTTATGGCAAGAAGAAATAAAGAAGGAAGATATTACATGTCCACAAGCAATTGCAGACTATAATAAACTTTGTGGTGTGGTCCACCACATTTATTCTTTTGCTTTTTCCCGACATCTTTCCCGCAGTTTTGTACTTCATATATATTCTTAATCATTTGCTGGTAGTTCTGTTATATGTTATCAGAGTGCGTTGTGTTTCCTTTATTTTGTTTTTTTTTTATTTCCTTTTTTTTTTTTTAATAGGATGCGTTAGTTTACCTTTATTCCACCTATCATATTTGTTGTTTCTTTTTTTACTCTGAGAGCTGCCATTTCATTTGCTGTTTCGTAATATAACGGCTCCTGACTTCCGGGTTGTTTGTCCCGGGGGTAGAGACCGGAGCAAGTACGGCGGGGGAGTCGGGAGGATACTTCTGCGGCGAGCGGAACTTTGCTGCGCAGTGGCCGTAGTTCTAGGCATATGGGGCGCCTTGTTACCTATGGAGGGTGATAGCACGGGTCTCGGCGGTTGGCGGCTGATTACATTACGCACGCGGTGTGTCTGTGTTGCCCGACACCAAACTTCATAAGGATATTCAGCCTTCAATATGGTATCATCGGTATATTCGCTGCAAGTTCTACAAGCCAAGGAGTTAATTCTTGGTGCCGGTGATTGGAGCCGGCCTGCTTATTCCAACATTACTATTGATCTACTAGAACTGGCGACTAACATCTTCATTATGGCTTACGCCAGAATATACACTAGGCTATCACTCTGACTGTAAGTGCTGGATGGAGGTAACTAGTGTGTGTGACCCAACGCATAAGCTCTTAATCGAGTGTACTACGCCAAGCTACATTTCCTTTTATGGCGTATTTGTGAATCTGCAGTCGGGTTTTCTTCATTTTTGGGACTCCTGCGTGGTTTGTCATTTTGGGTTGGCCTTTTAGTGGTTAAATTATTAGCTTTGTATTGGGTTATTCATCTTTTATGGTTAGCTTTCTTATTTATTCAGAGTTGTGTTCAGGGTAATTGTGTTAATTTGGTTAGATTATAAGTTTTTGTAGGTATGGATTTTATAGGATTTTGTTAGGGCACTCGCACTTGTAAGAGTTATATGAAATACTAATTTTACATTTGTAAACCTTTATAGTAACTTGTTATCTAGCACGCTAGCACATAGTCTATTAATGTGGAATATTCATAATCTGTCTTCAGTTTCTGTTTTTATATTGTATTGGAATAATGTTATTAAATGTGTAAGTGAAGTCAGAATTTCAGGCAGTCACTAATTACCCACTATGGATTCCCTTGGCTTCTTTATTTATTAGCAAGTTACGCGATCACAAACCAAAACCCCTACCCACAACTTATAGGTCGAGTTGATAAATTAGATTGGTATCACTCCACCTATGACATAACTTGAAAATCTAGACTAGAGTGGATGAAGTTATTTTATTATGTTGTAGATTCTGCAATTGTCACTTCATTTCTATTGTTCAAAGAGACCTGTGTTCTTGCAACAAGGAAAGACGAAAGTTATCTTGAATTCACGAATACATTTGTTAACGAATTGATTGGAGACTGCTCCTCTAAATAAAAGAAAGCCCTAATCCTAATCCAAGTGTTATTGTTACAAAAGCGAAATTTAAGAAAAGATCACCTGGCATGCACAATGTTCAATTTAGTAACGTATGTGATCATATGCCAGTTCCTGGGACTTGTACATGGTGTGTATTTTGCAGCACCAGAAACAAGCCGAAATGAACTTCAATATGTTGCTTCATGTGTAACATAGTCCTCTGTAAAATATGTTTTGTGCCTTTTCATAGTAAAAAATAATGTGTAGTAATTTTCATCCATAACACTGTATAGTAATGATAATTTACTTACTTACTTACTTACAAATGGCTTTTAAGGAACCCGAAGGTTCATTGCCGCCCTCACATAAGTCCGCCATCGGTCCCTATCCTGTGCAAGATTAATCCAGTCTCTATCATCATATCCCACCTCCCTCAAATCCATTTTAATATTATCCTCCCATCTACGTCTCGGCCTCCCCAAAGGTCTTTTTCCCTCCAGCCTTTGCTGTGGTCGTGCCAGAGAATCAGTCCTATCCCGAGGCTTATTGTAGGGATTCGTAACAAGCTGTTTTTTTATGGTGATGGGTTGTTAGCCCTTCGCCCAACCCCCAAGCTGGAAGACCACCCCTTATCGGCTGTCCACGACTGCTTATTCAATATATTCGCAGCTACCCTCCATATCTGGAGGCCATCTCCTCTATCCGCAACCTGAGGACGCGCCATGCCGTGGTGATAATTTTGTAACAAAATTGGTAGCGGAGGATGAGAGAAATCCTCCACCACCATTTGATAAACCATGAGTAAGAAAATTCACTGGTGACTGAATAAGTACTGCGAGATAGTTCCATTTCCGTTGTGCAAGAGTGCTTTGTCGAGTGAGAACAAAATCTAAAATAATCTGTTTTTATCTTATTTTGTGATGTCATCTGAAGTGAAGTAAATGCAGTTTAACTTTTATACAATTGTTATAACGTATTATCAAATCTTGATTAATGACATGTACATTCTACCATTCCTTTGCATGGTTAGATTTCTTGGTTAGTTAGTTAGTGGGGTCTAAAAAGGGCACGTCAGCTACTATGGCTATTTGCGCCCTTATCTAAAATCTTTTACTAAACACAAACACAATACAATAACCAGAATACTTAAAAGAACTAAAAAGCGTTGTCACTGTTAAAATGAGACAAACAAATGCAGTTTCAACAAGGTGATGCATAAAAAACCATAAAAGTAAGAAGTTCTCAGACCCCAAGTATTATTTAAAAAGAAACAACAAAACAATAAAACAAATGCCACCAGAAATAAATTGTCTGGCACATTTATAAAATGCACGGATGTAAAAGGTCCGAATGTCAAGTTTGTTACAATCATATACTAAGGAAAAATGTAACCTCCAGATGTAAAGATTTCTTGGTTAGATAGAATTTGGAGCACAGGCTGTTTCTACATTAGTGGAGGGGAGGGGGAGGTTATGGCACCATGGGTGGCAGTATTCCCACCTCGCAATGATTAGTGGTAATGGTTCGTATCTTTTCTTTACAGATGTCTTGAAACAGATTTGGAAGTACAGATGAGGTGAAATAGACTAAAGACGAGTTACAGAAAGCTATTAAGGCTGTGAACGAAGGCCGTTCAGTGCAATATGCATCTAAAATATTTAATATACCAAGGACAACATTGCGAGATAGATTCAAAGCTAGTAATGCTCAAAAGAGCAAGAGAACAAAATCTGTGATCATATTCTGCTGTTGTCAATTTTGTTATGTGGCTTTCTGCCGCATAACTGGGACATCTAGCTTTTGATCTAGTAGAATCTAACCCAAGATTCCACACAGTTTTCACAAGGTGACAAAAGCAGCTGGTCCAGATTGGGAATGTAGTATTTTAAAAAGAAATCCTGATATTAGTCTTCGAAAACCCGAACCCACTAGTTTGAACACAATTGCTGTCTTTATTGAGACTGAAGTACAATTACGTTTCTCAAAACTTCACAATATCTTGCAAAAATGAACATTTCCCGCATACAAAATATACAATGTGGGAGATAGGGATTTCAACTGTTCACAAGATGGGAAAATTGTGGGTTCCAAAGGACAAAAACAAGTAGGAGCTCCTACCAACTGGGAGAGAGACAAAAACATAATCATCTGTACAGTGAATGCAGTAGGGAATTTTGTTCCTCGTGTTTATTTACCCTAGACAATGGAAGAAACCTTTGCTTCTGAAGAGAGGCCCACGGCATGAAGTTTATTGTTTAAAAAAAGGCTGGATTTGGAAGAGCTTTTCGTAGAATGGATAAAACATTTTAACTCGCACAAGAAATCCACCATTGATGATCTTGTTCTGTTGATTCTCGACTATTACTCCAGACATAAAACAATACCCGGTGTTTGATTTCTGTAGGGGAAAATAACATACGTAATGTCACTGCCACCACACAAAGCATATCAACTGCAGCCTCTAGCTATTTGTTTTTATGGACCATTGAAGAACGCAATTAATAGAGAATGTGAGCTTTTCTTGAAAGTCAACAGTAACCACCAATCTAAAATAACACCTTATGATAATGCAGAAATATTTAATCACGACTACATCAGGATTGTCACACTAAAAAAAAGCCAATGGATTTCAGTCAGCAGGGATTTTTCTTCTAAACCCAAGTAATTGTAAAACGGAAGATTCCCCAATACCCCAGCAATAGAACTACCAGTAGTCATCAATAAAAATGATGAGGAAGACAACACAGTTCAACCTGATGATCCTTAGCCTTCAGCTTCATCAGCTGATCCCCAGTCTTCTACTTCAAAGGCTAATCCTAGCCCGCTTCATGCACTCGCATGGAAAGTAAATTAAATGTATACCTGAGCAGAGGCATAAGAATAAAAAATATATCCCCAGTTCCATATTACTCTGTAGTAAAAAGTGAAATACAATCATCATTCCAGTGTCTTTCATTCTGAACTGGAGGATGACAAGTCAGGATAGTGATTCAGGATGCTGTTGCCAGTGGGAGTAGACAATAAGCACCACAAGGGATGAGGAAATCACATCATCAGAATACAATGGATGCGACTTTTCCACACCACTTCAAAATGACAGCAGGAGCTACCAACAGATTTACACAGTCCTTTGAAACTAGAAACCCTCCCTAAAAATGGTGATGCTGCTTTTGCAAAATATATTACTGCTGAACTAGCATCACTAGAGTTAAAGCCAAGACTGGGAAGAGAAAACAGAGAGACTGTATGGCACAGTGCCACATTGGCTCTAGCTTGGAAGAAAAATATTAGTATATCTGAATTAGTGTATTCTGAAATTGGTACAATTAAGATAGATAGATAGATAGATAGATAGATAGATAGATAGATAGTGAAATTTGAAAGGCGCGTCAGCATCAATGGCAATTTGCACCCATGCCTATTGTTTTTCTTTTTGTGTGGTGAAATTACATTATTGTATAACTAAAATTCACACTGACTAAAAACTTTGACACATTAAAACACACTAATATTGGACGGACAAGGTGACTCCTGATATAAAATAACATTAAAACGAACACATAGTAGTCCCAAGATAATGTCAGACAATCATAAAATATAAAACAAACACTGCTACAAGAAATATGTGGCAATGTTTTATAACAACAATCATTAAAAATCGGATGTATAAGGTCCGAGTAATAAGGTGTATTAAAAGAAATGTAACTAAAATAATCTCCAGATGTAAAGGGTCTGGAAAAGAAATAACAATGGGCTAAAAGGACATTAAAACTTAGATCACCTTGTCGAGTTCCGTGTTACATAAATACCTCAACACTGTGTTGACACAATTAAAATCATTGCCAAGAGCGTCACGTAACGTTGGACGTATTGCATACTGGCGTCGAGGCAAATCATATTTGCGACAGTGGAGTAAAAAATGTTCCACCGTAAGAAGGGCATGACAAGTGTCACATTCCGGTGGAGGTTCGCCAGACAATAGGTGACCATGTGTCAAACGACAGTGACCAATCCTCAAGCGAGTAAGTATAACTTCATCTCGCCGTGACGCTCTTGATGACGAATCCCATTCTCGAACTGTATTTTTAATTGGTCGTAGTTTGTTACCCGCTTGTGCAGACCATTTTTCTTCCCAATCTCTCCGAATACAGTTCCTTATGTAAGTCACAACATCTTGCCACCTCTCTCGCCAGTATACCAGTGTGCCATTAAGAGCAGCGTCTCTGGCTCCAGCGTCTGCTGTCTCATTACCAGGAATTCCAACATGGCGTGGGACCCACACCACTCCCACATCGGAGCCCGACGATAGGAGTGAGTGGAAGAGAACCTGGGTTTGTACAATGAGAGAATCATCGCAATAATATGATTGCAGAGACTGGATTGCACTCAAAGAGTCGGAGCAGATTAGAAATCTACCCCGAGGTTGTCGAATTAAAAATAACAAAGCTCTGTAAATAGCATAAAGTTCGGCAGTAAAAACACTGGTATACAAACTCAGTTTATATTTATAAACCTGCCCGTCGACAACGAAGGAGCTACCCACACGATCATTCACCCGGGATCCGTCAGTATAAATTATACTATTATAAGGAAGCTGAGATAAAATTTCGTAAAAGCGTTGTCTATAAATAAAATTGGGTGTAAAATTCTTAAGAGACTGGCTCAAACTTAAGTCGAATTTTGGACGATTCATAATCCATGGTGGTGTAGGCGGGTATTCTATTACCTTTATATTCGGCAGCCTAATGTCCAGCTCTGAGAGTCCCTCCCGGAAACGGACGCCAGCTGGACGAGGTCGCCGTGGATCCTGTCTGTATCGGAAATCTAAAGCCATGGAATGAAAATGTTTGTATGTGTTGTGCTCAGGTTGGGCTCGGAGCTTTATCCCATAGGAACACAACAACATATTACGTCTCTGATACAGTGATGGTTCCCCAGACTCGCAGTAGAGGCTCTCTATCCGACTCGTTCGGAAAGCCCCTGTTGCAAGCCTTAGACCCTGATGATGGATGGGATCTAACATTTTCAATTTCGACTTATTTGCCGAGCCATAAATAAAACTACCATAATCCAATTTTGAGCGTACAACAGCACGATAGATACGTAAAAGAGTTTTGCGGTCTGCACCCCAATGTACCCCTGACAGAATGCGTAAGATATTCAAAGATTTTTCACAGCGCCGCCTTAAATCCCGTATGTGTGCCTCCCAACTTAATTTAGAGTCAAATATTAAGCCCAGAAATTTTGCAGTGTCTGTATAGTGTAACTCTACTCCGTTGAGACGTAACTCCGGGTGTGGGTGAAGTCCACGGGAGTTAACAAAGTGGATGCATTGCGTCTTTCCAGTAGAGAATTTGAACCCATTGCATATAGCCCATTCAGACAAAGTGTTGATGGCTAGCTGCAGTTGTCTCCCAATGGATGGCAGATATCGTGAGCTATAATACAAACTAAAGTCGTCAACATAAAGAAGAGGTGTTACGTGAGGACTTATGTTAGCAGCTATACCATTAATCGCAATGGAGAACAAAAGAACACTCAGTACAGACCCCTGCGGAATGCCATTTTCCTGTAAATGTTCACTGGAAAGTGTGGTACCTATTCGTACATGGAAATACCTCTCTGCCAAAAAATTGGCCAGAAAAGTAGGAAGACTTCCCCTTAGACCCCAGTTGTGGATAATGCGTAGGATCCCATAACGCCATGTTGTGTCGTAAGCTTTCTCAAGATCAAAGAAGATTGCTACCAAGTGCTCCTTCTTGAGGAAGGCGTCTCTAATGGCTCCTTCCAACCGAACAAGGTGATCTGCGGTTGATCGGCACTTACGAAAACCACACTGGATCTTAGACAAGAGGTTTTCTGATTCCAGGAACCACATTAGGCGATTACTAACCATTCTCTCCATAACTTTACACACGCAGCTGGTGAGACAGATAGGCCTGTAACTATTAGGTAGGGATGGGTCCTTTCCTAGTTTCTGCACAGGAACTACAATGGCTTTATGCCATTGAGATGGAAAGGATTTTTCTGTCCAGATTCTATTATATAAAGAGAGAAGATATATCTTCCCAGCTGGTGGTAAATTTCGGAGCATTTGATTATGAATATTATCTGGGCCAGGAGATGTGTCAGGGGATTTGTCTAGTGCTGACTGTAATTCCTGTAACGTGAACGGAGTATTATACTTTTCTGTGTTATCAGATATAAACGAGATGTCATTTCGTTCTGCAGCCTCTTTAATTCTTAAAAATCTAGGTTCATAATGGACTGAGCTACTGATATGCGTGAATGATGTAACAAGGAGCTCAGCCATATCCAAATGATTGGTTATCATATTGCCATTATGTACTAGACCCGGAATAGCAGAATTACGTCTTCCCATTATTCTACGGACTTTTCCCCATACGGTTGTGGCTGGGACATTCTTTTTCAGTGAAAAGACATATTTCGTCCAGGACACCTTCTTAGCTTCGCAAATGGTGCGGCGAGCTTTGGCACGGAAGCGTTTGAATTGGATGAAGTTCTCTTCCGTTGGATGCCTTTGAAAGAGTCGTAGAGCTCGTTTACGGGCCAGGATAGCGTCTCTACACCCCTCTGTCCACCAAGGTACAGGGACACGTCTTGGTGTTGATGAGGAACGAGGTACATGTAGTTCTGCTGCCCGTATGATATTTGTACAGAAGTGCTCTATGATTAAGTCGACATCGTCATTTTCATTGTCATTAAACGAAAGGGACTCGGCAAATCCAGTCCAATCCGCCTTTTTTATAACCCAGTTAGGCCAGCGCGACTCCGTGGGACATGATACAGAGAGACGAAGTCGGATAGGAAAATGGTCACTTCCACGGAGATCATCCATGACCGACCACTCCATGTGCGCCGACAGAACTGGGCTACAAATGGACAGATCTATCATGGAGTAGGTGCTGTGGGCGAGAGAAAGATGTGTGGCTGCTCCTGTATTAAGAGTAATGAGATTAAGACGAGTACAAATCTCCACTATTACATGCCCTCTGTCATTGTCATTCATCGAACCCCAGCGGTGATGGGAGGCATTAAAATCTCCCACCAAGAGAAATGGGGTGGGGAGCTGATCTACTAAAAACTGTAATTCACGTATCGTTAATTCGAAGTCGGGTGGTAGATATACGCAAGCTATTGTAAATTCTATGGTAGGTAAGTGTATTCGGATTACTATATTCTGAATGGTGCTTTGAATGTTAATTGCAGAGGACATGATACTATTTTTCACCAAGATAGCACATCCTCCATTGGCCCTGACTCCAGCCAGGTGATCGTGCCGGTGAACCCTGTAACCACGAATGGATAGGGAATGTTCAGGCCGAAGATGTGTCTCTTGGAGACATAGAATAGCGGGTTCTTCATCATAGATTAGCTGCTGTAATTCTGCATATCAGCTGCGAACTCCGTTCACATTCCACTGAATTATGTCGTTACGCATCAACAATTTTTAGATCATGGTGGTTTCACGGGAGATTTTCTATTTTTCTTATCACCAGAGCTGCATTGTCTCGACTGCTTATTTCGCTGCTGTGGGGATTCACTTTCTGACCTTCGTTCTCCCGACCTGGAGCGAGAGCGGGGCGTCTCGTCTGATCGGGGACTTCGACGACGTGGTTTTCTCTCCGCCGTGGAACCGGTAGATTTTGTCGTCGGTACACTGGTCTTTGGACTGTATGGTCTGATAGTAAGCCCACAGCTATCATCATCAGGCTCTGCTGTTTGAGTGGCAGCATCGACATAAGTTTGAGTAGATATCTCTACTCTCTGACGGGTGTCGTCCAGAGGTGGCGTTTGCGTGGAGGCATCACATCCCTTAAGACCTTTATGGACTACTGACGCATATGTTGTGGTCGACTTTTTCTTCTGGTCGTCATAATACCGCTTACGTGCTTCGAAAAATGTTACGTTATCTCTGACACGAAGTTCTTGGATATCCTTCTCTTCTATGTATTTCGGACATTCTTTAGAACTAGAAGCGTGGTCCCCATTGCAATTTACACAGTGGTACAATTAAGATTGACTTTTACATGTAAATTAGTATTAAGCAATATGTATAATACTGTATATATTAGCTTGTGTCGCCGAAAATGTTCTCACCTTCAGCGTATAAAATAAAACATTTGTAAAGGCCCATTCACAATGAAAATTAAACATAAACATAACGTAAGCATAAAACCTTGTGTCCATGTCATTTAATGAAAGCATTCACAATGAATTACGTAAGCATAAACTTAATCTTAATCATAAGACGTTAACTTGAAAGTTTGCAAACTCCAAACTTTTATGCTTATGTTTATGCGATTTGGAAACAGTACACAAGCGGAAAGCGTGTTTTCACTTTTTGTTTAACATCTCAAGGGCTTTGCCTACAGGCAATATTTTGATCTATTGGCCGTGATGATAGCTAGGCGCGCAACATGGAATCATATGACGAAAAGTTGATTATTTTATACCAAGAAAACCCTTGTCTATACGACAAGAAACATAAGACATACAAAGATATTACATTAAACAACAACCAAGTTCAGTAATGTATCAACCTGGGTTGGGTTCATTCTCATGTATTTCACAAATTGTTGGGGATCATCAACTCTCATTTCCTCTAAAAGGTTATAAAAGTCCCCCTGTTGTATTCTTCTCTGATTCAATGGATGAATCCACCATCGTTTTTTACATCTCCGTTTCTTTGATTTCGAGTACTGGAAGCCATATACTGATGCCATTGTAGTTATTAGAAACATAAATTGAATAGCTACATCGTCAGTCATTGTGCAATTCTCCATTTTTATGTAATAGATTCTGTAGTTTTGTTGATTCGGTATGTTTGTTTCCACACACGTGTTATGTTTACGTTATGTTTAATTTTCATTGTGAATGGGCCTTGGCTACTTAAGTTTGTGGCATATGTTTATGTGCTTATGTTAATGTTTACGTTGTTTAATTTTCATTGTGAATGAGCCTTAATTCTGTATCCTAGCATATTTAGCACTAGATGTATTATATTATATTATGTATTGTTAATTTTCTGTATACTGACGACGCCATGAATGCTTGTCATTCTTACGTCTTAATAAAAATCTATCTACTACCAGAAGACATTATGGCGTAGATGTTTTCTCGCGACACTCCTCCATCGAGGGCTCTCACAAAATGGCGTACTTGACTCGGAGTGGTTTTCTCGAGGCATTGCGAAGATATATACAGTGTTCCGCTTATAAGTATAATAAAAGAAATAGTTATAATTTCATAACAATGCATGCAAATGGGTTAAGATTGGCACCATTGTAAAGAGGAAATTGGGAAGTTTTAATCCATTGTTGTTACTTATTTTTAGAAGACTCACGCATGCGCAGATCATTAAATAAGAGAATTCGTATCGTATCTTTAGTCAGTCAGCATGTGGACGCCACAGCAGAAAGCCTTTTGTGTGCTGTCATTAGCAGAACATAGATCCATAATTCGTGTACAGCGCTTGTTTCGCCGTCAGTACAATCTTAGACCGAGGGAAGCTGTACCGACGTACGTCTCAATAATGAAATGGGATAGGCAGCTCAGAGAAACAGGAAGTTTGTTGTCTAATGCAGGTAAACATTCCAAGCGTAAAGTGTCTGACGAAAATGTCGAACGCATTCGCGAGGCATTTCAGAGAAGCCCGCGGAAATCCATTCGACAGGCTAGTGTGCAGTTGAACATCCCACCAACAACAGTGCATACAGTGCTCCATAAAAGATTGCGTTTGCGAGCGTACAAGCTGCAACTTCATCAGATGATTACGCCGAATGATAAACTGGAACGAAAACGCTTTGCAGAAACAATGTTGGATAAAGTGGACGATGACGACACATTTCTAACTCGAGTCTGTTTCTCAGATGAGGCAACCTTCCACGTCAGTGGAAAAGTAAACCGACACAATTGTCGCATCTGGGGGTCGGAAAATCCAAGTGTCGTAATTGAACACCAACGGGATTCCCCTAAATGGAATGTTTGGTGTGGGATCATGCGTGACAGAATCATTGGTCCCTATTTCTTTGCTGAAAAGACAGTCACTGCAAACACGTACCTGGATATGTTGCAACTGTATGCTGTGCCACAACTCCCAGATGGAGCAATTTTCCAGCAAGATGGGGCTCCACCACACTTTGCCAACATGGTTCGCACATTCTTAGACGAACAATTCCCTGCAAGATGGATCGGAAGAGGATCACCGTACATCACATGGCCTGCCAGATCACCAGATCTAACACCACCTGATTTTTTCCTGTGGGGGTTTGTTAAGGACCAGGTCTACAGGACGCCAGTACGTGATTTGGCAGACTTACAAGAAAGAATTTATGCTGCTGTCAACAATGTTACACCACAGATGCTTCATAACACTTGGGTCGAGGTTGAATACCGGTTGGATATTTCCCGTGCCACCAATGGAAGCCATGTTGAGGTTTATGGAACATAAGGTAACAAAAATTCCCAGTTTTCATTCTTTGTAGCAGTTGGTTTCAACTATATACTTGTATTAATTCAGAAGTTATAGCTATTTCTTTTGTTATACTTATAAGCGGAACACTCTGTACTACTGGCGGATCCATGCGACCGCGCCGAGCATGCAAGTTTTGACAAGTAAGGGAAGATGGCCGTCATTGGTGGATCCGGACGACATACGAGAGCACGTGTCTGGACCACACGCTGAGCACGCAACTTCTGACAAGTCCTACTATTATGGCTGCTGTCTACACTCGAAATGAAACTTGTGTCCATTTCGTACAAAGATGGCGGGCATTGGCGGATCCGTGTGACGTCACTGAGCGCTGAGCATTCAAGTTCTGATAAGTCCGGCGAATATGCCCGCTGTCCGCATTCAAAATGCAAGTTGTAAAAATTCGTACAAAGATGGCCGCCATCAGCGGATCCGTGTGACCTATTCCTAAATTAAACCTGGACCACACGCTGAGTATTCAAGTTCTCACAGTCCTACGACTGGACTGCTGTCTACTATTTTCTCGCGAATGACTTTCTTCTCCAAGCACTGGTACTTGCGGCACTCCCAAGATTGAGTACTCCAAATATGACTGACCTTACCTCTAGCTTATCTCACGGCATTCTGTAACTTTTCTAGCGGCACGGTCGAACTTAAGAGCGTGCCACAAATTTTGCCTGCCTTTCTCGCGACACTCTCAATATGGCGGACTCGAGGCACTTCCAAACGTCTCATTTTAACTCAACGCCTTTCCCTAACATCGGATACATAACATGCAGGAGGCCTCGCAGCAGATCTGTATATTTATAACGACACTGTTTGAATCGCATGTCATAACATCATCAACTGCCATCCAAGATGGAGCATCAGCGATTCCTTTGCGAGTTGTGTGGTGCTAGTTATACCTATAATAAAGATTTGAGAAAGCACTGCCGTGACAAGCATGAGGGTAACAGGGAATAGCAGTGCAATGCGTGTTGCAGAGTGTTTACAACATTATCAAACCTGCGACTTCATACTCGGGAAGTGCACAGTAGAGACAACTTTCCTTGCGACCTGTGTAACGCGTCCTTCTAGAGCGTCAGATACTCGAAGGACCACAAGTCTGCCGCACATGGCGAACGTGTGAATATGTACTGTATACCATAATACTGAATGATTTACATTTATTAAATTTTTTACTTTTCAATAATTGTTTTATAAATGTTATAGGCAAATCCTCCACCTGTGTTACCGTCACAGCATGACGTCGTTGGAAAACCGGCTGCGTCACCAATCCCAGGACCTTCGCATATGATTGTAATGTAAAAATAAATTTATAATGCCTGGATTTGTTGCTCTGTCGTTAAACAAACAAATCATTAATCACATGTAATTGTTTCAGCCGACAGTTTCTACAAGTAACTACGAAGACCAGCGGTTTCCAGAACACAGTACTTCTACGAAACATAATGAGGTCAGTGCCTTCATTCCCATTGAAAGAGCATTTAACACTCGAGTCAGAACATATTTGACATCTACCGTATTGGAAAGCGTTTCCCAAGATATTGTAGAGAAATTAGAAGAAGTTATGTGTGATTTCACATCGGTTAAGTTCAATTTGTTTGCGGACTGCGATTTCGGAAATATTAATAATGAAATGGCGCTCCACAACTTCAAAACCAAGAACCAAGCAGTGTTTAGGAATGATGAACTGAAGGTAGTAGTAAGAAAGCATATTGAAAAGAAAATTAAGGAATCTGAGGAGAGGGCTATGAAATAAAGCCGCAATAGATCAGGAAGGTTTACTTTTACTAGTGTTCAGCAATTAACATCACTTCAGGATTCAGCATGTCACAAGGATTTGAACTGTTTCGCTCCCAAGAGGAAGTTCTTCAGGAATCTTATAAAAACATATTCCAACCCGAGGAATTTAATGAAGATATATGGCGATAACCAACTACATGAAGACACCACCCACGTCTACCTGTGCGGCACTCCGGTGTACAGCTATATTGGATACGTGGTCCATGCTGAAGCAGCTCACGCCGAAGTCTGCGACGGTCGCTACCACAGCTATTGTTGTAGCGAGCTGAGGAGCGATGGACTGCAAACGTGCAGCGATGGCTGTGTCACATACAAAGGCCTAATGAATAAGGTGAGTACAAGCCGCATTGGCCGAGTGATCTAAGGCGACTGAGTTAAGCTCAGTTCTCTATAAAGAGGCGTGGGTTCGAATCCCACATGCGGTATTTCAATTTTTAATTGTTGCAGGTCTCGAATCGTAACCAGGATACAGGCCACTCTTCGAACAGCAGCGAAGAGTATTTGTGGAACCAAATTATTAACGATCCCATCCTGCAGGCTGAGGCTGAAGAACTGCACGATCCCGCCCAGGATGCTGAGGCTGACCAGAGGGAAGAGATGTGCTTATGTAGTAGTAGCAGCAGCAGTAGTAGGGTTTAAGAAGGGCGCGTCAGCTACTATGGCTATTTGCGCCCTTATCTAAAATTCTTAATATAACAAAGACAGAATAAATAATATAATAATCAGAGTGCTAAAAGAACTAAAAAGCGTTGTCACGGTAAAACGAGGCACACAAATGCAGTATACACAAGGCGATTTCTACACAATCATAAACGTGTGCAATTCTACGACCCTAGGTGGTTTTCAAGACGAACAAAGCAATAAAACTAAGACCACCAGAGATAAATTGTAAATCATATATTAAAAACAATAAAATTATATAAAATGTTCGGATGTATAAAGACCAAAATGTCAACAATGTAAAATCAAATATAAAACAAATGTAACCTCCGGATGTAAAGGGTCCGGAGGATAAGTAAAACGGGTCAATAAAAAACTAAATCACCTTATTCAAACCTGTAGTCGATAAAAATCTCAGAACTGCATTTGTACAATTAAAATCATTTCCAAGAGCGTCACGTAGTGTCGGCCGAATTCCATATTGCCTGCGGCACAGTCATATTTCCTGCAACGCAATAAAAAATGTTCCACCGTAACTGGAACATGGCACATATCACACTCCGGTTGAGGCTCGCCATGTAGGAGATGGCCATGTGTCAGATGACAGTCGCCAATCCTCAAGGGGGTGAGTAAAACCTCGTGTTGTGACGCTCTTGTGGACGAATCCCAAACTCGAACAGTATCCTTTATATTTCGTAATTTGTCTCCCTCTTGTGCAGACCATTCTCCTTCCCATTGCCCTTGTGCTGTAGCGATGACAGCTCATCATCATTCAACAACACAACTATCCCACTAATATAACTTGACTGATTCATTGCATATCAATGAAAAGTAACATTCAGTGTGTGTTTGTGTGCTAGGCGAAGTATCTTTTATTTTTCTTTTCAAAAATAAATTACAAACAAAAGAACAAAACGTAATTGTATTATTGTTTAATAGACATTGTGTGCGTGTTTTTATAGTGTGTGTTTTGTGTGGGATTTGTAGTTTTCTATAGCGTGTTTTTTATAGTATGTGTTTGTATAGTCTGTTTTTTGCGTGGTTTGCAGGTTTTAAAAAATAAAGTTCAATATCTAAAGTATTAATTATGTTATTCATAGAAAAGAAATTCCGGTCCAGGTGGGTTCCACCATGTTGGTGACAGGGGGATGCAATGATGGCTCTCGTGCTTTTCTTTTCGAACATTGATCGACTTACACCTACCCTGCCCTTTTCGTTCTCTCGTCTTTATCATCGCTCCATTTCTTCTCGTCGCACACCACTGCATGCGGAACGCCCACCACATCATCACAGCCATTTTCACCTCTCCATCCCCGCTATTTTGTTCTGGCCACGTCCGCCACAATGACGGGATTTTTTAAGAATGCCTGGTGAGGCTTCAACTGACCAGTGGTCAAGGGGAAGGGGATTGGGGGACCCCTACAGAGCGGATCACGGAGATTACGTGTGACGTCACATACATTTCTTCTCTACTACCAACGCTATCATTCACGGACGTACCAGCATCAGAGCCATTATTCGAGCACGTAATACCACCAGCGCCATCATTGGAGGACGTACAGCAGAAGAGGATGAGAGAAGTATGAACACTTGCTTCTGGTCCTATTTAAGATATGTTTTTTGTGGGTTTTGTCGTCTTTTTAGGCGTGAGTAGCAGCGCCATCATTCGAGGACCTAATAGCATCAGCATCATCATTCGAGGACCTACAGCAGAAGAAGATGAGGAAAGAAGTACGAAGAGTTGCTGCTGTCCCTGTTTAAGATATGTATTTTGTGGGTTTTGTCGTCTTTATAGGCGTGAGTAGCAGCGCCATCATTCGAGGACCTAATAGCATCAGCACCATCATTCGAGGACCTACAGCAGAAGAAGATGAGGAAAGAAGTACGAAGAGTTGCTGCTGTCCCTGTTTAAGATATGTATTTTGTGGGTTTTGTCGTCTTTATAGGGGTGAGTAGCAGCGCCATCATTCGAGGACCTAATAGCATCAGCACCATCATTCGAGGACCTACAGCAGAAGAAGATGAGGAAAGAAGTACGAAGAGTTGCTGCTGTCCCTGTTTAAGATATGTATTTTGTGGGTTTTGTCGTCTTTTTAGGCGTGAGTACCAGTGCCATCATTCGAGGACCTAATAGCATCAGCACCAACATTCGAGGACCTACAGCAGAAGAGGATGAGAAGTACAAAGAGTTGCTGCTGTCCCTGTTTAAGATATGTATTTTGTGGGTTTTGTCGTCTTTTTAGGCGTGAGTACCAGTGCCATCATTCGAGGACCTAATAGCATCAGCACCAACATTCGAGGACCTACAGCAGAAGAGGATGAGAAGTACAAAGAGTTGCTGCTGTCCCTGTTTAAGATATGTATTTTGTTGGTTTTGTCGTCTTTCTAGGTGTGAGTACCAGCGCCATCATTCGAGGACCTAATAGCATCAGCACCAACATTCGAGGACCTACAGCAGAAGAGGATGAGAAGTACGAAGAGTTGCTGCTGTCCCTGTTTAAGATATGTATTTTATGGGTTTTGTCGTATTTTTAGGCGTGAGTACCAGCGCCATCATTCGAGGACCTAATAGCATCAGCACCATCATTCGAGGACCTACAGCAGAAGAAGATGAGGAAAGAAGTACGAAGAGTTGCTGCTGTTCCTGTTTAAAATATGTATTTTGTGGGTTTTATCGCCTTTTCAGGCGTGAGTAGCAGCGCCATCATTCGAGGACCTAATAGCACCAGCACCAATATTCGAGGACCTACAGCAGAAAAGGATGACAAGTACGAAGAGTAGCTGCTGTCCCTGTTTAAGATATGTATTTTGTGGGTTTTGTCGTCTTTTTAGGCGTGAGTACCAGCGCCATCATTCGAGGACCTAATAGCATCAGCACCATCATTCGAGGACCTACAGCAGAAGAAGATGACAAGTACGAAGAGTAGCTGCTGTCCCTGTTTAAGATATGTATTTTGTGGGTTTTGTCGTCTTTTTAGGCGTGAGTAGCAGCGCCATCATTCGAGGACCTAATAGCATCAGCACCATCATTCGAGGACCTACAGCAGAAGAAGATGAGGAAAGAAGTACGAAGAGTTGCTGCTGTTCCTGTTTAAAATATGTATTTTGTGGGTTTTATCGCCTTTTCAGGCGTGAGTAGCAGCGCCATCATTCGAGGACCTAATAGCACCAGCACCAATATTCGAGGACCTACAGCAGAAAAGGATGACAAGTACGAAGAGTAGCTGCTGTCCCTGTTTAAGATATGTATTTTGTGGGTTTTGTCGTCTTTTTAGGCGTGATTAGCAGCGCCATCATTCGAAGACCTACAGCAGAAGAAGATGAGGAAAGAAGTACGAAGAGTTGCTGCTGTTCCTGTTTAAAATATGTATTTTGTGGGTTTTGTCGTCTTTTTAGGCGTGAGTAGCAGCGCCATCATTCGAGGACCTAATAGCATCAGCGCAATCATTCGAGAACCTAAAACCAGCGCCATCATTCGAGGACCTACAGCAGAAGAAGATGAGGAAAGAAGTACGAAGAGTTGCTGCTGTTCCTGTTTAAAATATGTATTTTGTGGGTTTTGTCGTCTTTTTAGGCGTGAGTAGCAGCGCCATCATTCGAGGATCTAATAGCATCAGCGCAATCATTCGAGAACCTAACACCAGCGCCATCATTCGAGGACCTACAGCAGAAGAAGATGAGGAAAGAAGTACGAAGAGTTGCTGCTGTTCCTGTTTAAAATATGTATTTTGTGGGTTTTGTCGTCTTTTTAGGCGTGAGTAGCAGCGCCATCATTCGAGGATCTAATAGCATCAGCGCAATCATTCGAGAACCTAACACCAGCGCCATCATTCGAGGACCTACAGCAGAAGAAGATGAGGAAAGAAGTACGAAGAGTTGCTGCTGTTCCTGTTTAAAATATGTATTTTGTGGGTTTTGTCGTCTTTTTAGGCGTGAGTAGCAGCGCCATCATTCGAGGATCTAATAGCATCGGCGCAATCATTCGAGAACCTAACACCAGCGCCATCATTCGAGGACCTACAGCAGAAGAAGATGAGGAAAGAAGTACGAAGAGTTGCTGCTGTTCCTGTTTAAAATATGTATTTTGTGGGTTTTGTCGTCTTTTTAGGCGTGAGTAGCAGCGCCATCATTCGAGGATCTAATAGCATCGGCGCAATCATTCGAGAACCTAACACCAGCGCCATCATTCGAGGACCTACAGCAGAAGATGAGGAAAGAAGTACGAAGAGTTGCTGCTGTTCCTGTTTAAAATATGTATTTTGTGGGTTTTGTCGTCTTTTTAGGCGTGAGTACCAGCGCCATCATTCGAGGATCTAATAGCATCGGCGCAATCATTCGAGAACCTAACACCAGCGCCATCATTCGAGGACCTACAGCAGAAGAAGATGAGGAAAGAAGTACGAAGAGTTGCTGCTGTTCCTGTTTAAAATATGTATTTTGTGGGTTTTGTCGTCTTTTTAGGCGTGAGTAGCAGCGCCATCATTCGAGGATCTAATAGCATCAGCGCAATCATTCGAGAACCTAACACCAGCGCCATCATTCAAGGACCTACAGCAGAAGAAGATGAGGAAAGAAGTACGAAGAGTTGCTGCTGTTCCTGTTTAAAATATGCATTTTGTGGGTTTCGTCGTCTTTTTAGGTGTGAGTACCAGCACCATCATTCGAGGACCTCCAGAAGAAGAGGATGAGGAAAGAAGTACGAAGAGTAGCTGCTGTCCGTGTTTAAAATATGTATTTTGTGGGTTTCGTCGTCTTTTTAGGTGTGAGTACCAGCGCCATCATTCGAGCACCTAAAAGCATCAGGGAATCATTCGAGAACCTAACACCAGCGCCATCATTCGAGGACCTACAGCAAAAGAGGATGAGAAGTATGAAGAGTTGCTGCTGTTCCTGTTTGAGATATATATTTTGTGGACTTTGTTGTCTTTTGAGGGGGTCCGGAAAGGTGGAAATCTTCAAATTTTCAATTTTTTGTTTTTTCTTCATTCATAATCTACAAAATTTCCCCTTTCCAATGATATATGATACACATATATTACTGTGCTCATAAATTGTTTATATCATTGTTTATAAAAGACATGGTGGGGCGAGGCCTTAACGGTTTGACAGTTCACACAATAAAATTTTGTATGTTCGTATTTCGCGCCTTGGAGGTAATTTATTTCTTAAAGAGAGATATTTATGCATTGGTTAACCTGTATAGATGTCGCTTATCGCTGTCTGTTCTTAGTTTGATTGTTTGTTTCGGTTTGAAATCGTATTTACGTGTAAGAAAGTTGTTTCGAGAAGAAATCTGTCTGAACTTCTGCGCTCTTGTTTTCAGTGTATTTTATAGCGAAGTTATAATTTGTGGTTATTTTATCATGGTTTATAGTAAACTGAAAGTGTTCAAAAAGCGAAAAAATGTGGGGATACCTATACAAGGAGAAGTGGTAGGCTCACATGGAGTGCTCCAGCATAAATAACAATCAATTTGCACCTCCACCTAGCAGTAGTCAGAAGAAGTTGAAAGGTTTAGAAGGATACAGTGTCTATGAGGAAGAATGTAGTGAAACTGATGTAAATCATATTTTTAATTTGAATATATTGTGTGATGTGTTTTTAAATTACACCCAATGTAAAGAATGTGGTAAAAATGGTCTAAAACTGGAAGCTGACCGAAGAGTTGGATTAGCAACACTCTTCAGACTGTATTGTGATAACTGTGAATTTAGTAAGATATTTTGCAGTTCATATGAACGTCACAATGAAGATAGGCCTAGTCCAAAATCTAAATTTTATGATATCAATGTGCGCCTGGTGTATGCACTGAGGGCAATAGGTAAAGGTGCAGCAGCTGCTTCTGCACTTTGTGGTATAATGAATCTACCACCTCCACCTCAGAAGTTTGGAAAATATAATGAATTTGTTGGAAACATTGCTGAGGATGTAGCCATAGAGTCCATGAAGAATGCTATTGAAGAGGCTGTAGTTGAAAATAACAACATAAGAGATCTTTCAGTTGTCCTCGATGGTAGCTGGCAAAAGAGAGGCCATACTTCTATGAATGGTGTAGTCACTGCCACAAGTGTAGATACTGGCAAGGTTATAGGTGTTGCTGTCATGTCTAAATATTGTAGATGTCCAAATAAAAAAGAACATTCTGAAAATTGTACAGCAAACTACAGTGGAAATAGTGGTGGCATGGAAGTGGCAGGAGTCGTCAAAATATTTCAACAGTCTGAACCTTGTGACAAGGTGAGATACATAAATTATTTAGGAGATGGCGACTCGAAGGCTTACAAAGCAATCAATGAACTGAAGCCATATGGAGAAAATGTACCCATAACTAAACTGGAATGTATAGGCCATGTGCAAAAACGTATGGGCACAAGACTGCGGCGACTGAAAACATCTTATAAAGGCAAAAAACTACAAGATGGCAAGAGTTTAGATGGAAAGAACAGACTTACTGAGGCTGTTATTGATCAAATTCAAAATTATTATGGCATGGCAATTAGACAAAATGTGAACAGTGCAGAAAACATGAGGAAAGCAGTATGGGCAGTTTTGTTTCACATCTCCTCTTCAGACAATAAGCCTAATCATGGACTATGTCCTGAAGGAAGAAACTCATGGTGTAAATATAACAAGGCTAAAGCCACTGGTGAACAGTTTACACACAAACGACCCTTACCTCATGCAATTGTAGAAGTAATAAAAGATGTATTCAGGGATCTATCAGATATTCAACTACTGAAGAAATGTCTTCACAGCCGGACCCAAAATCCCAACGAGTCCATCAACAGTGTCATCTGGACAAGGATACCAAAGACAGTGTTTGTTTCCATTAATACATTGCATTTTGGAGTATATGATGCTGTGGCAACATTTAATGATGGAAATATTGCTAGGTGTGAGGTTCTGAAAAGGTTGTTGACAAATGTTGGATTTTTCACAATAAAATCTCTACTTATTTTGGACAAGGAGAGACTGAGGGCTTCAGAAAAAGCTGCAAAAGACATTGAGTCAAGGGCAAGACAACATAGAAGAGCAGCAAAAAGAAAACTGCAAGATGAAGATGAGGAGGATGCTGACAACCCATCATATGATGCTGGAATGCATTGACAAACTTTGAAGCCGGTTTCCCGTAAGTTGTAAACTTTTCATATTAAATTTTCTTTTTCTCAGGATCTACTTGTCTGAATTGGTTCCGAGGATGGAATTATTGAGGCCCTGAGCATATTTTAACACGGGATTTTTTTTATTTTTTGCATTTCAAAGAAGTTAGGGTCTTACAAGCATTGAAAAATGTAAAAATGTCTACTTTTTGAAAAAAAATTTTAATTTTGAAAATAATTAATATTTTTAAAAATCCTTGTGTTAAAGCAATCAGAAATGTACATTATACAACCCATATTTTTTTCAAAACTATAATCCTAACAGTCTCTGAGAAAAAGAAAATTATATGTATGCATATTTAACATTACTAAGATAGGACCTTTCCGACCCCCTTAAGGTGTGAGTACCAGCGCCAACATTCGAGGACCTATTAGCACCAGCGCCATCATACGACGACCTAATAGCACCAGCACCATCATTCGAGGACCTACAGCAGAAGAGGATGAGAAGTACGAAGAGTTGCTGCTGGTCCTATTTAAGATATGTATTTTGTGGGTTTTGTCGTCTTTTTAGGTGTGAGTACCAGCGCCAACATTTGAGGAACTATTAGCACCAGCGCCATAATACGACGACCCTATAGCACCATCATTCGTGAACCTACAGCAAAAGAGGATGGTTCTATTTAAGACATGTATTTTTGTGGGGTTTGTCGCCTCTTTAGGCGAGTACCAGCGCCATCATTCGAGGACCTAATAGCACCAGCGCAATCATTCGATAACCTAATAACATCAGCGCCATCATTCGAGGACCTACACCACAAGAGAATGAGGAGAGAAGTAGGAAGAGTTGTTGCTGTTCCTGTTTAAAATGTATTTTGTGGATTTTGTCGTCTTTTTAGGTGTGAGTACCAGCGTCAACATTTGAGGACTATTATGTTGCCATGCTTCAGAAGTTCTTACGGATTCAACTTCAGAACTTAGGACTGATAAACGTGATGTGTGGTTCCAACAAGATGGCGGTGCAGCGCACACCGCTGGAATATGAGAATGCTCAGAGACCTGTTTCCCGGAAAACTGATGTCATTACACGAGGATGTTGCTTGGCCGCCTCGTTCACCAGACCTCGCCCCAAATGATTTTTTCTTTGGGGTCACCTTAAAACTAAGGTTTACACACATCAGCCCCACACTCTTGCCGACCTCAAGAGATTAATTCAAGTGGCGGTAGCAGCTATTCCACAATACATGACACGTCGGGTGATGATCGATTTCAGACATCGTCTTCAAATGTGTATTGCTCGCAATGGACAATACTTACCAGACGTCATTTTCAAAACATAGTCATTACAAACTATCGTCATACCCATTGTATATTTTTTAATAAACAAGTTTCTCTCTGCAATCCTTTCTATTTTATTATCCTTTCAAATGAGAGCTTTTTTTGGGTCACCCTGTACATAAGTCTTGTACATTCGTGTGAAATATGTAATAAGAGAATATCAGTTTCCCTTATAGGTTAATACAAGTGTATATCGTATTGTAGGTTTGTGAGGCAACCTTCAAACTGGCACGCATTAGTGAAAACAACATGTCATTTTTTAATGTTAAGTGTAGTATAAATTCGTATAATTATAGACTTTAGATAAGTTTTATTTATATTTGAGTGTAATAAACTAGGCTGCATTCATAATGGGCAGAGTTAGAAAGAACAAAGCTATGCTAAAAACCATTTAGAATCTGTAACAAAAGTTGGCTCTAAAACAATACAGCTTCTAATACATTGTCCATAAATGAGAACCATGAGCAACAAATATTACCTGGTCCTCCAATACAAATTCACAAGCTGACCATATTAGGTCTATTGTTAAGAGGCTGGAATATATTAAGGAAACTATAGGCCTAAGTGTAAATAAAACAAATGAAATGGATCATTCATCAGAACCTAATTACATGTTATTTTAGAAGTATCTTGCTTTCAAATTTAGTTAGTAAGGTAGCATGTCCGTAGTGTTTTAGTATAGGGCACACAATAAAACAAACACAAACTTGTGGGTTTGCAAGCCAGATCAAAATTCCATGCTCAGTATGTAGTCTTTCACAACCAGAGTACAGATCAGTGCGATGTAATGCCAAGTCATCAAGGCCAAGTTTTGACGTAAATAGAAGAGGTATCAAAGTATTCAATGCTATCGGTAAAGGTTATCCTACCACGGAGACATTTTGTATGACTCTAAATATGAACTGTATGAGTCAGTGTATTTGACAGTCCTGTGCGAAAAGTACACAGTGTTGCAATACAATCTGCAGACCAGCTGATGGAAAGAGCTAGGGAATAAGTTCGGGAAAAATATATCCTAAAAATGCAAGTGCCAATGTAATAAACATAATGAGCCGTGAGCTTTGACGGTACTTGGCAGCGTCGTGGACACGTCTCTTTATACCGTGTGGTCTGTTTCATTGACGTACAGACAGGCTTTGTATTAGGTTATGAGGTTCTGTCTATATTTTGTCAGGCCTGTAGAGTCAACCACGACTTAGGGGTGAACACACCAGATTATAATTTCTGGCTTGAAGGACATGAATCTTCATGTGAAGCAAATTATAGTGGTTCTTCACCTGCAATGGAGATGACAGCAGCCCTTACTCTCTGGAAGAGATCAGAGCAGCATGGCTTCAAGTACTCGATCAAGGTGAATGATACTGACAGCAAGACATATAAACATTTGCTGAAAAATAGGGTTTACGGAGCAGACATAAAAAGGAAGAGAGTATAAACCATGTCGCCAAGAGAATGGGAACAGCACTTCGAAATTTTGTTAATGATGAAAGAACAAGAGGTACGATCCTAGGAGGCAATCTCATGACAGCCTCAAGGACTCTACAATTGAGCACCCACATGCAATAATGTGGTATGTAGGGTTACACCATTTTTTAAGATAACATCAAATTCTGTTTCTCCAGGCCTTCATCTACAATAATGGCTCAAGTCCTAGTTCCTGTAGTGAGATGAGAGATGGCAGCGCAACCATTTATACAGAGTGACTTATATAGAACTAACACATTTCTTTCTTTAATTATTCCGTTGGAAATTCATTCAATGTCCCAATTTTAGCACCACATTAAGCAGAATGTTCTGGAGTTTCGATTCCTTGTCACTAGATGCGCAGATGTTAATGTTTTATTCCTATTGTTGGCAGCACTGACCCAATTTTAGCACCAAATTAAGCAGAATGTTCTGGAGTTTCGATTCCTTGTCACTAGATGCGCAGATGTTTGTTTTATTCCTATTGTTGGCAGCACTAGATGCGCAGATGTTTGTTTTATTTCTATTGTTGGCAGCTGTTTTCGACATTTTGTGTCAACGTGAAAATGCAGTACACTTTAAATCAACGATTCTTCCTTGTGAAGCAATACTGGATTACGAATTCAATTACAGCTACTCAAGGGCATACCAGAGAGAATTTGGTGTTCGCAATCCTCCCAAAAAAAACACAATACTGGGACTGGTAAACAAATTGGAAACAACTGGATCTCTGGTGAGTGAAAAGGGCAAGCATCGTTCATGTCGATTACGGAGCGCCGGGCATTGAGGGTATCACAACGACAGAGCTCAGCCAGTAACGACATTTTCAACATTTGCTATAGAGGTAAATAATCTCCCAAAATTCCTCTACATTTTAGGTATAATAAGTTGTTGCTAGCACAATTCGTTTTGAAACAATTAATGAAAGAAATGTGTCAGTTCTATATAAATCACTCTGTACATTACAGTGAATAATTGAATCGTATTCCACAGTGTTTTGTTCTTGCCACGTCCGCCAGCCTGTACTGTAAAATTCGGGGAGGTGGTGTCAAAGTATGGGGCTGTTTCTCATCGCATGGACTTGGTCTTTTCGTAAAACGGCATTGGAATCTAAATAATGAATATTACCAACACATCCTGATTGGTTGCATACTACCTACAACAGAGGACCAGTTTGGTGATGACCACCGTTTCTTCCAGGATGACAATTCACCATCCCAGAAAGCTCTGGCCTTAAGGAAATGGTTCGAGGACAGTAACATCGTGGAAATGGACTGACAATCCCAGAGTCCCGATCTCAACTCAATAGAACACCTCTGGGCCGAATTAGAACGAAAACTTCGCTCCAGACTGCAACATCTTACATCATTACCTACTCTGACCACAGCTCTTCAAGAAGAATTGACTATCATTCCTACAAATTCTACCTAATAGAGTTACCGCTGTCATACACGCAAAGGGTGGACCCACTTCATATTGAAGTGCATTACCTGGGAGTGTGTCTAGGAGAAAGCCAGAGTACAATTTCAGGTGTGTCCGAATACTTTTGATCAGTCAGTGTATGTCGTGCTCAAGAAAATGCCAATCAGGATGAAGATGGGAGAGATGAAGTTCGTCTGCTAGTATACGACAAAATTAAAATATATGTCGCGCCTGAAGAAAATGCCAAACAGGAAGATGGAATAGATGAATTCCATCTGCTAGCAGACGACGAAAATCAAATATGCATATGTCGCGCCTGAAGAAAATGCCTATCAGGAAGAAGACGCGCGAGATAAGATTCATCAGTTTGTAGACCACTGTAGTCAAATATACACACATACGATACCTACACCGAAAAAATGACTCGGAATTTCCAATCAAGATGTAGATTGTCGGAACACAGAGATCCCAGGCACACGTGAGAAGAAATTTATGCCTAGGAAATGACGTGTGTCCAAGAAGCGAAAGCTCAGGATGTTCAAGGTGAGACATAGTTTAAATTTCCTATTTGAGGAGAATTCAATCAAATCGTGTTATTTCTTTACGGAATGGCGAAAAACTTCATTACTCGTAAACTACTACAACCTACACAAAAAAAAATTACTCGGAATTTCCAATCAACATGTAGATTGCCAGAACACAGAGATCCCAGGCATACATGTGAGAAGAAATTTATGCGTAGGAAAAGACGTGTGTCCAAGAAGTGAAAGCTCAGGATGTTCAAGGTGAGACATAGTTTAAATTTCCTATTTGAGAATTCAATCAAACCGTGTTGTTTCTTTACAGGGATGGCGGAAAACTTCATTACTCGTAAACCACTACAGCCTACACCAAAAAAATTACTCGGAACTTCCAATCAACATGTAGATTGCCGGAACACAGAGATCCCAGGCATACATGTAAGAAGAAATTTATGCCTAGGAAAAGACGTGTGTCCAAAAAGCGAAAGCTCAGGATGTTGAAGGTGAGACAGTTTAAATTTCCTATTTGAGGAAAATTCAATCAAATCGTGTTATTTCTTTACAGGAATGGCGAAAAACTTCATTACTCGTAAACTACAAAGATTTAAAAACCAGTAAATTTTATTTTACAATACTTCAGGTATATTCATAGAAACTTGCACAAAATGACACCATTTCTTATTTGTTTCACTAAATTAAGGGGACCTGGTAGGCAAAAATTGATCAAAATTAAAATGTTTGCATATAAAAAAAACTATTAACTTTCTCCTTTAAAACGCCGCAATTTTTATGTTCGTATCACCATTTTTATTGAAGAATTATTGTGTTGCGTTTTGTGGGCGTGGCACTTCAAATCTGACGTCTTGACAGTGTTGTTTCAGAATGTAAAAAAAAAATACCATTTTCGAAGATACCGCTTTTATTTCTAGTGTGATATTTTGTGGGAAATTCGTGTGTTGACAGCCCTGAGAAAAGGCAACACTGATCTATCACGGCTGCTTCCATAGAAACACATGCGTTTCATTTGTGTTGAAGTACAAGAAAGTAAATATTTCGTTCAGTGTTTGAAGTTCTGTTGACTGGAAAATTTCTGTGTGTTATAATTATGCCACAATCGAGTAATAGAAACTTTAAAAAGCAAAAGAACATGGGAAAACAGTGTGAAATAAAAAGTGATGAGCAATATTGACATCTTTCAGGATAGAACCACACTCTTGAGGGAAATAAATACTGGTAGCGTTCAAAACACTCCATAAGTATTTTGCTAATAAATAGGTCTTAACTGGTTTGCATATTGTGATTTTGGTCTTCTTTCTTAAATTATTTAATATCAATTATCATTACTAACTCACTCCTAATTCTGACTTAACGTAGGTCTAGTCCCTCATCAGTTATTATATTATTGTTACTAATCTGTGACTAGTTATTTGCATTTCATCACTTGCTCTATTACTTTAATATAATCTAAGTTTTCTTCATACTGTAAATACTTTTGTTTTTGTTTACCGAGATGTACATGCAATATTTGCTTAATATCTTTTGCTGAGTAGTATTGGATTGTAACTGTTTAAGTTTAAATACCATTTATTATATGTATTACTACTGTTATTTTCATTTTATCTACTCTGTAATTACATTGATGAGTGGATTAAATAAATAAGTGAAACCACGAAGTGAAGAAAATATAAATGTGGGCACCTCATATTCCAGCTATAGTGACATTCCTACAGTTTCTCTCAGGTCTTCTACGAAAAAACTGAATTCCTGTGATGAGAATTACAAGCAGGTTTTGAAAGATAGTGATGAAAAGAATACAAATGAGATAAGAAATATTCCAATTCTGTCTGATATTTTTCAATCACGTGACTTGTAAACTTTGTGGTGGAGGGTTAAATTCTCTGTAAAACGTCATATTGGTCTTGCATGCGAAATATTGTTGGTATGTAATAATTGTGGCCATGACGTATCATTTTTAATTGTAATTCTGTTCAGATAGGTGACTTAAAAAAGAGGAAACTTTATGAGCTAAATATTAGGTTAGTTTATGTCCTTCACTTTATAGAGAAAGGTATTGCTGCCAGTGAAATGCTGTGTGGAATGATGAATTTACCAAAGCCTGTGACAAAATTTGGAAGTTACATCAATGTTGTGGGATCTGCAGTAGAGGATGTAGCCAAGGGAAGTATGAAACATGCTATTGAGACAGTAAATGAACATGAAAACCCTCAAAATAGAGATCTAACCATAGCTTTAGATAGATCTTGGTAGAAACGAGGACACCAATCCTGCAACGGTGTGGTTACAGCTACCACTGGGGATAAATTTTTCAAAACATTGTAGATGTTCTCAGCAAAGTACAGACATTCATACAGATAAATGAAGAGCCAATTTCAGAGCAAACAGTGGTGCGATGGAAGTTCAGGGTGTGAGAAATATATATGAAAGATCAGTTCCCTTGTATAATGCCAGATATATAAATTTCTTAGAGATAGTGACTGCAAATCATTCAAAACAATTGAGGCACTGAAACCATATGGTTATGACATTATAAAAAAAAATTGAATGTATAGACCACATCCAAAAGAGAATGGGTTCTCGATTGAGAAGTCTAAAAACAAAACTAGAAAAAAAAATTATTAGCTGACGGTAAAGTCATTGAAGGTATGGGCAGACTAATAGATGAAGTCATAGACAGACTGCAAAGATATTATGGTCAGGCTGTCAGGCAAAATACAAAAAGCGTAATCGAAATGAGGAAGGCAATTTGGGCACTGCTTTTCCATACTTGCGTCTAGAGCCCAACCATCAAAAGCTTCCACTTGAGTAAATAGTTAGATTTCACTCACCAGGTGGCAGTGGTGTTACAGTTTTCGTATTAATAGAATCTTTTGGCGCTAGATGGCGGCAACACTAAAGCCGAAAAATAGTGACTTTGTTTTTGTTCAAGTTAAAAGTTATTGTATTCGTGTTAAAATAAGGTATTAACAGTTAAATAATGGGGAAAACATTTGTTTGCAAGCTGTGCGACAGGGAGTATGATTATTATAACCTTAGGAAGCATGTAAATAGATCTCATCCTGGGACAGTAGACGAAATTGCTCCTAAACTGAGACAAACTGACTTGAGTAAATACAAGTTTAAATGTTCTTACTGTGACAAAATGTTTATTCAAAAATATCATGCTACATTTCATGAGCGGAAAAATTCATGGATTGCCCTCTAACTCAGCTCTTCATGAAAGTAAAAAGTGCCCTTTATGTAATTTTACTTGTGGATCAACAGAAGAATTATGTAATCATTTGCATACAGTACATTCTATTACAGTTGATAGAGAGACTGTAGAATTTCAAAATAGGGACCAGTATGATAAATGGAAGTGTAATATTGAAAAGGAGTCATTTTCCAAATATACTAAATTTAAAAGTTCTTCAAATTTGAAAGGGTGTACCCATGAATATTTATCATGTCACAGATCAGGCTATTACATATCTAAAGGAAAGGGCATCAAACATCTAAAAATACAGAGCACGAACAAAATTAATGCCACTTCCCCTGCTAGTATTAAACTAGTTGAAAATGATGACGGAAAGTGCACTGTTGCCTTCAATAAAACCCATGTAGGTCATAAAAATGATTTAGGCCATTTGACAGTCGCTGCATCAGAGAGGGACCAATCTGCAGCAAAGATAGCTTCTTTGGTACCATTTAATGTAATTCTGGATGAAGTTGTTCCTCTATAAGTGGTACTAATCTAGAGAGACAGCATCTCCTCATTAGAAAGGATCTGTATAACATTGAAGCTTCATACAAACTGAATTCAAAATCCATCAGGCATCAGAATGACGCAATAAGTGTAGAGGCTTGGGTACAAGAAATGCAAGAACAGGAAAATTCTTGTGTCTTATTTTACAAGCCTCAGGATACAAATTCTCCGAATCATCCGTTGCTTAAACAAGAAGATTTTGCTAATATGTTTTCGCGGGATATCAGCCGAGTTAAGATTTTGGAATGCTCCAAGCTTTCGACTGCTATCTCTGCAGCCATCTTCAGGGAAGTGATGTCCGAACAGAAAGTCGAAAGTTTATATAGATGTTAGGCTGTCTCAGGTGAAACGGGATTGGTTGGCGGATCGGCCAATCCGGGGCCGGGAATTGTCATCGCTCGTAAGCTCCGCCCCTCCCGGGATTCCTGCGTGAAGTTTGGCGGGCGGCGAGCCCTGTTCCGCCGGTTGGAATCGGTTGCCGTCCTCAGTCCGTGATCTTCATGACCTTGATTGTAAGAGGGCCTGAGTTGGTCTAAGGCCGGTGTCCATGCCTGACTGAGCTGGAGCATAAAATACTGTTTGACCACACCAAGGTCATTAACAAATCAAGCCACTACTGGGATCGTACAATCAAGGAGGCCATAGAGATCAAGCTGGAGAAAAACAACTTTAACAGAGACAGTGGACTCCAGCTCAGTCAGGCATGGACACCGGCCTTAGACCAACTCAGGCCCTCTTACAATCAAGGTCATGAAGATCACGGACCGAGGACGGCAACCGATTCCAACCGGCGGAACAGGGCTCGCCGCCCGCCAAACTTCACGCAGGAATCCCGGGAGGGGCGGAGCTTACGAGCGATGACAATTCCCGGCCCCGGATTGGCTGATCCGCCAACCAATCCCGTTTCACCTGAGACAGCCTAACATCTATATAAACTTTCGACTTTCTGTTCGGACATCATTTCCCTGAAGATGGCTGCAGAGATAGCAGTCGAAAGCTTGGAGCATTCCAAAATCTTAACTCGGCTGATATCCCGCGAAAACATATTAGCGAACCAACGCCGAGAAAGCCTCAAATCATACAAGAAGATTTTGTGTTAATAATAATGACTGAAGCGCAGTGTGAAATATTGAAAAAGTATGGTAGCGACTGCATTTGTCTAGGTGGTACGCACGGAACAAATGCCTATGGATTTGAATTAATTACGCTTCTTGTCATTGATGATATGCGACAAGGGTTTCTTTCTGCATTTCTAATAACAAATAGGAGTGACACTACTGTTATTTCATTGTTCTTGAATTCTGTGAGGGATAAATCAGGTACCATATGCCCCCAGACTTTCATGACAGACATGGCCGACTCTTTCTACAATGCATGGATTATGTCAATGGGAGTGCCTGGAAAGAGACTTACATGACATGTCGATAGGGCCTGGAAGAAGAATCTGAGTAAAATTAAAAATAAAGAAGCACAAATTCACGTGTACAAGATAGTAAGATCGTTAATGGAAGAAAAAGATCCAGAAACATTTCATAAAATACTTCCTGAAGCTTTAAATATTATGATTAATAATCCTGACACACAAGAATTCGGTTATTATTTCAGAGATAATTATGCCAATAATTATGAGTGTTGGGCATACTGCACAACAGACTACATGCTGGTCTCAACACAAACATGTCACTAGAACGAATGCACCACACACTTAAGTATTCATATTTAAATGGCAAAAATCTGAAAAGATTGGACAAAGCCATCCACGCTATTATGATCTTCATAAGGGATAAATTAGTGGACAGACTAATAGTAATGCACAAAGGAAAATTAACAAGTAAAATAAAGGAGCTGAGAAAAAGACACAAGACAAGTCTTAAAATGAGTGAGAACATTATAACGAAAGAGAATGGTGTCTGGTTAGTTGAGACCTCATGAACACATGTTAAGGAACTTTATGTAGTGTCAGAAGTTACTTCTCAATGTAATTGTCGATTGCTGTGTACAGAGTGTAATGCTTGCATTCACAGATATTCATGCACTTGTATTGACTCTGCTATCAAATGGAACATGTGCAAGCATATCCATTTGGTCTGCAGACTACAAGGACACAGAGAGAGAGAGAGATCTTTCTGATCCATAACTGTTGAACCATCTAGCCTTGTATCAGACCACAAAAATGCCAGGCTAAAGATAATAAATGTCCGGCACTGCCATCTAGGTCACGAAAAGGGAAAAAGCATATAAAGACAAAAGAAAATGCCAGTGGCGTAAATCAAATGCCACAATACAGAGCTCTCATTAAGGAAAACTGAAGTGATATCGTATGAGAAAGCAACGTGTTTAAACCAAAACAAAATTGTTGAGTTTTATGCTGCCTTTGAAGCCATTGCTGACAATTTAAATTTAAGAAGTAAAGCACAGTGTCTGTACAATGCAGTCGAAACTGGTCTACAGCATACTTTAGTGCCAAAGAAAGTAAAAGCACGACATGGTGCTAAAATCATGCAGCAGGTCACAAATGCTGAAAAGGGAGCCACAACTACGGTAATGGTTTGTTGTAATGCCATAGGAAATTACATTCACCCATTTGTAATTTTCAAAAGCAAGAGAAACAAACCAGAGTTCACCGACGGAATGCCCCCTGGATGTGGTGAAAATGTCTTCAGAGTATATACATAAAACTCCAAGTTATTCACTCTCTGGCTTCAACATTTTTATAGTCATCAAACTCTTGGACCAGTGATTCTCTTCCTGAATGGCCATGGTTCCTATGCCAACAATGAAGAAGCACTATTGTTTGCAGAAGAAAACGACATCCAACTGATATGCCTGCCCCCCCATACCACTCACTTTATGCAGCCGTTGGATCATGTTTTCTTCAAACCTTTGAAGACAGCTTTAAATCAAGCCTGTGGTACATGGATAAGAAACCATCATGACAGAGGTATAACAGAGCTGAAGTTTGGTGTTCTATTTGCTGAAGCATGGGAAAGAGCATCTACAATTACCACAGCTGGTCATGGTTTTCAAGCTTGTGGCTTGTATCCCATAAATATACACGCCATTTCTGATGCTGCTCTTGCTCCGTGTAAGGTTTCGGACAAACACTAGAACAAAGTAATAGCAATGCAACAGATAACAATGCAGCCACCACCAATGTAACCACGCCCATGACGGAATGCCACCTGGATCTGTGGTGAAAATGTCTTCAGAGTGAATACATAAAACTCCAAGCTATTCACTCTCTGGCTTCAACATTTTTATAGTCATCGAACTCTTGGACCAGTGATTCTCTTCCTGAATGGCCATGGTTCCCATGTCAACAATGAAGAGGCACTATTGTTTGCAGAAGAAAACGACATCCAACTGATATGCCTGCCCCCCATACCACTCACTTTATGCAGCCGTTGGATCGTGCTTTCTTTAAACCTTTGAAGACAGCTTTAAATCAAACCTGTGGTACATGGATAAGAAACCATCATGGCAGAGGTATAACGGAGCTGAAGTTTGGTGTTCTATTTGCTGAAGCATGGGAAAGAGCATCTACAATTACCACAGCTGTTCATGGTTTTCAAGCTTGTGGCTTGTATCCCATAAATACACACGCCATTTCTGATGGCTGCTCTTGCTTTGTGTAAGGTTTCGGACAAACACCAGAACAAAGTAATAGCAATGCAACAGATAACAATGCAGCCACCACCAATGTAACCACGCCCATGACGGAATGCCACCTGGATCTGTGGTGAAAATGTCTTCAGAGTGAATACATAAAACTCCAAGCTATTCACTCTCTGGCTTCAACATTTTTATAGTCATCGAACTCTTGGACCAGTGATTCTCTTCCTGAATGGCCATGGTTCCCATGTCAACAATGAAGAGGCACTATTGTTTGCAGAAGAAAACGACATCCAACTGATATGCCTGCCCCCCATACCACTCACTTTATGCAGCCGTTGGATCGTGCTTTCTTTAAACCTTTGAAGACAGCTTTAAATCAAGCCTGTGGTACATGGATAAGAAACCATCATGGCAGACGTATAACAGAGCTGAAGTTTGGTGTCCTATTTGCTGAAGCATGGGAAAGAGCATCTACAATTACCACAGCTGTTCATGGTTTTCAAGCTGGTGGCTTGTATCCCAGAAATACACACGCCATTTCTGATGGCTGCTCTTGCTCCGTGTAAGGTTTCGGACAAACACCAGAACAAAGTAATAGCAATGCAACAGATAACAATGCAGCCACCACCAATGTAATCACGCCCATGAAGAGGAACAATGTTTCGATGTAGAGTACATCATATTCACCAGCAATAATACCCTTCGAAGAAGTTTCACCGATACCCCAAGGATCACTTCAAGGAGAAAATCTAACTATAGAGCAGTTTTTAAACGCTACACATTATCAGAAGATACATCGCAGAGTGCTACCACTAGAAAACGTCCACACCCAGAAGAGAATAGCAGCAATGAACGCGAGAGTGATAGTGAGAATTATTGCAGAGTGTTTGGAGAATAAGAACCACAAACAATTTTCAGAAGATTGGGTGTTGTGTCAAGAATGTAAAAGATGATACCACGAAACATGTGCTGGCAGAAGAGGGAAGAAACGTCTCACTTGTAAAAAAAAAGTGCCTAATGTGACGACGATATGTAGAAAAGAGTCATTCTATACTAATACTGTGTTTAATCATATGTTACTATGCGCAGGAATGTATCAAAAATGTTCTGTCCAACAGACCTCAATATAGTCTTTTGGACACTCTTATACTAATAAAGATTTTCATTGAACTTCGGAAAACTGTGTAATTACAAATCTACACTTAGAATTACGAGGTGGGTAAAAGGTGTGTAAATAAAGTAATGAGACTGGTCGTGTAGTGTTCGATTGGGCAACACTGGTGACGCGGGACTTGGAGGGGACACAGGTGACGCGGGACTTGGAGGGGACACTGGTGATGCGGGACTTGGAGGGGACATTGGTGACGCGGGACTTGGAGGGGACACTGGTGACGTGGGACTTGGAGGGGACACTGGTGATGCGGGACTTGGAGGGGACACAGGTGACGTGGGACTTGGAGGGGACACAGTGACGCGGGACTTGGAGGGGACACTGGTGATGCGGGACTTGGAGGGGACACTGGTGACGCGGGACTTGGAGGGGACACAGGTGACGCGGGACTTGGAGGGGACACTGGTGACGCGGGACTTGGAGGGGACACTGGTGATGCGGGACTTGGAGGGGACACTGGTGACGCGGGACTTGGAGGGGACACAGGTGACGCGGGACTTGGAGGGGACACTGGTGATGCGGGACTTGGAGGGGACACTGGTGACGCGGGACTTGGAGGGGACACTGGTGACGCGGGACTTGGAGGGGACACTGGTGACGCGGGACTTGGAGGGGACACTGGTGATGCGGGACTTGGAGGGGACACTGGTGACGCGGGACTTGGAGGGGACACAGGTGACGCGGGACTTGGAGGGGACACTGGTGATGCGGGACTTGGAGGGGACACTGGTGACGCGGGACTTGGAGGGGACACTGGTGACGCGAGACTTGGAGGGGACACTGGTGACGCGGGACTTGGAGGGGACACTGGTGACGCGGGACTTGGAGGGGACACTGGTGACGCGGGACTTGGAGGGGACACAGGTGACGCGGGACTTGGAGGGGACACTGGTGATGCGGGACTTGGAGGGGACACTGGTGATGCGGGACTTGGAGGGGACACTGGTGACGCGAGACTTGGAGGGGACACTGGTGACGCGGGACTTGGAGGGGACACTGGTGATGCGGGACTTGGAGGGGACACTGGTGACGCGGGACTTGGAGGGGACACAGGTGACGCGGGACTTGGAGGGGACACTGGTGATGCGGGACTTGGAGGGGACACTGGTGATGCGGGACTTGGAGGGGACACAGATGAACATGTGATACATCGTCAGTGCGAGTTGGACCTCGCTAGAGTCATGTTGATGTCCACAGCACGTGTTGTAGTAAAACAGGTTTTGCTTGTGCGTTCTGACAATGAGTGACACGAATTTCAAGCAACGGTGTGCGGTCAAGTTTTGCTTCAGACTTGGACATAGTGTAACAGAAACAAACTTCGGTAGGGCTACGGAGACAGTGTTTTGTCAAGGGCCCAGATGTTTCGGTGGTTCAAGGCATTTGCAGAAGAAAGAGACTAATACTTCCTTTGGGGGTACCTCACGGGTAGGGTGTACCAGAACCAACCAACGACAACAGTGGATTTTAAACAGAATATTACGGCCGAAGTAGTGACAATCTCTCCGAAGTTTTGCAGCGATGATAGAAAATTTCCCGTTATGGCTCCATGAACGAGCTAATGAAGGACACCATCTGAAGAACACATTTTTGCAAAATGTAATTGAAGAATGAAGTAAAATCTTCATACTTCTGACAAATATTTGTCTTCTTACACCTGAGGGTAACTCGTCAGGCTTGACCTCAGGTGGGTCCTTTCAGGTTGCCACCTCCCGCACCTGGAGGAACCTGGAGCTCACGTGGGCAGGGTCGCTCTGGTCCCTGAAGTGGGACTGTCTCCATAGGAGAGTTCCCACCCACTACCCGTGCTGTTCCTTGTGAAACTGTGAGGCAACTGAAACGCGTTCGAACAGGCTTAACCAATGGAACAGTGATGAGAATCATTAACAAGACTTTAAAATGGTGAAAGTGAATGCTTGTTGGGTGCCAAGGATGCTGGACGATGAAGAAAAATACAAAATCGAATGACCTGCTCTGAAGAGATGTTGACAAGACACCACTCAGACCCACATTTTCTTGACAAGATGATCACTATGGATGAGACATGGATTCCTCTGTTCAATCTGGAAACAAAATGACAGTCAAGCCAGTGGAAACACGCAAACGCACCACTTCAATAAAAATTCAAAATCGGCGCCTAAGCTGACAAAATCTTACTCAATATATTGGGACCAAAAAGGGGTTATCCTCTCCCAAAGGGCATGACAATCGCTGGTGAACATTACAAAGACATCCTGAAGAACAAACTCTTGCCTGCAATTGCAGACAAGTGACCTGAATTGGTGAGAAATTTCATTTTGCATCAAGATGTGTCCCCCTCCGCCAAAGGGCACATGTTGTAACAGAATTTCTCCTTGAGCATGGTATTGCAACACTGAGACATCCTCCCTATTCACCTGACCTTGATCCCAGTGATTTCTGGTGTTTCACATGCTGAAACTTGGTCTTTGTGGGAGGCAATTTTCACCAAGAGCAAATCTAGATTCTGTAGTTTACCAGTTTCTGAAACAGCATTCTAAAGAATACTACTGTATAAAACATGCTATGAAAAGTGGGTTGAACGCTGGCAACTGTGCATAGATAAAGGAGACTATGTAGAGAAGTAAAGGTACAGTGACACGTCGCTACTTTTGCAGTGCAACTTTTGTACTGCAGCTGCAAAAGTGTTGTGTTCACACGTAAGCCAAAAGTAGTGTGCTGCAAGCTACTTTTCGTGCTGCGCAACCCGAGTGCTGCAAAAGTTGCAACTGGAGGTTGCGTGTCTGTTCACACACAAGGCACTACTTTGCAGCAGCAGTCATGCTGGTTTCCATCTCCGTGTTGACTTCTCAATATACATTTTGTGGTTATGTTCGCATTATTAAGAAACTCATGCGAAAGCTTCCTTATCTATTATTAGCTTTTCTGTCGTATCTAGTATTCAGAAATTGACATTATTTTTACTGTAAAGCTTTTAAAAACGCCTATATACTTAAATGATAACAAACAGTATATTCACGTAATCAACGTTGGCAACCTTCCTGTTTGGAACTACGCTACGGAAAATTTAAAAAATGAATTATATCGTCAGCAATTATACTCAGACTGTGTTGTGTATTTAATAACTATTACAAATAATTTATTTTCATCACATTTAACATAAAAATATATCCAAACAATAAAAGTATCATTGGCACATTTGGGTGGTAACACTGGTTGCAACCACAGCAAAAGTTTCAACAAAACCGATATCAAAAATGCTGCGGCTGCAACCTTGAGAACCCTGTTCACACGTCGCTACTTTTAAGCTGCACGCAGCATGGAAAAGTAGCGGGCAGCAGGTTCGGCAGCCACTACTTTTCGGGTTGCACCGTTGTTCACACGTCACAGTACAAGAGTTGTGCAGTTTTTTGTACTGCAGCGCTGCAAAAGTAGCGACGTGTGACCATACCTTAAGATGTATCAGACATGTACGTGCAAATAAATAATTCTGAGAAGTGTTTATACGTTACTTTTGAAGTGCACCTGTACAGTACAGTACAGTACAGGAAAATGTATTAGACAAGGGGTATAAACAGAGGAACTGCTATCCTCCATCTAGTACTGGGTATTAAGCTTGTATGCACATACTATTTGTGAGAATCAGACGACAGATTCTTATTCAATTCTATTAAAATTGAACAACACTAATAGCACTGAAGATCAATGCCAAATTGATTACATCCAGTTATTCGCTGCACTGTGAACAAGATGACAAAGTCATGTAGTCAAGGCATGACAATCACGAGCATTTCCTCTACATAGTGTGATATTCCCTTGTGTGTACATAGGAGGATAAAGGCCTGAAAATGATCACATTACAATGCTGCATTGCTCAATGAAATGGAATGAAGGTCATTTGGAACATAATATATGAGCATCGTTTCAAAACATATTAAGTCCAACAGTGGACGAAATTAAATTTGTTACTTTCTATTTATTCATCTTTCATGCTGTGAAGTCTGATGGTTCCAAGTCGTCACATTTGTAAACTGTGAAACAAGTACTTCAAAATGGTTTTGTGTTGTTGTTGTTTTCTAATGCCAGGCGTTTGACAATAAAGTCATTTGACCTCTTGCACTCCAATATTTTTCAAAGATATTATCATGGCCAGCCACTGAAGCACAGATTTTGAGGTGTTCCGAATCCATTTCTTGGTATGAGTTGCACAATGGGCAAAAGATGGCAAGTTGTAGCCGATTTAAGTGAACACCATATTTTAACGTTTTGGTGGCTACTTCATTCACACACAACCCCCAGAATGTCTGGAGGACCACAGCTGCCGTTGGTCGACGGGTCCACTGGACCTAGTTGGGAGATCTTGTTGATCACCAGCTTTCCCTCCTTAAGCCACTGGAGGACGATTTTAGTGCCATAGCAGGTCAGCACTAGGAACAGAAAAGTAGGAAGGGTAGGAAGGAAAGTGAAATGAACCCCTAGGCCTCGAATGCTCTAATACTGTCGGGGTCGAAGAAAGTAAGAGTTCAGTCAGAGGACTGGATAGGAAAGGGTAAAGAGAGAATTAGGTATTGAATAGTGCTAATTGATGAGGAGCCCCTCCCTTTAGTTCAGCTTGTAAAATTATGCTTACTAACAGCTGCACCACGGGAAGGTAGGGATGGGACATTGGGTATTTGTCCAGGTTGGTTCCTTAAAGCCTTCAATGGGAAGGATTAATGGCTCTCCCCCCTGTATCCGACAGATACTGTTTTGCAGCCACATCTTACATAGTTGTGTGTCGTCATCCACCAAGAAGAGGCCTAGAAACACAAGTGCTGACAAAACTCACTCCAACCCCCAGCCAACACAGGATGATGACCTTCACGCAGAGCTTTTCTCGTAGCTGGAGTACAGTAACAATACGATGAATCACATAACAGGACTAGATCAGCAACTTCTGACAAATGAGTAGCTTCAAGACATGACGTAACTTGATCTTCATGTCCAGCTTGCTGCAAACCTGTAATCAAGAATGTAAAAACGAACAAATATCAGAAACATCATTATTTGTGCATTTCTAAAATTTAGAGTAAAATAATGCAAGGCATAGAAAAAAAGAACTTATCTGCTAATACTATTTTTTTTATCATCAAGACCAAGAAGATGGAATGTCAAGGGCATGTAAGCAAGAACAGATGATGCCAGAAAGGAGGAACTGCTGCCTATCCAAAGATAATCTGTTCTTATGTAACCTAGTAATGTTAAATCTTGTAAGAGTTGGTAACACGCTTAAAGCTCAGGTTTATGAGCCTTCTTATCAACGACAAACAGATTCCCATCCACACAGCTGTTACGTGACGAGGAACGGGAATTCATGGTTGGAGTGTAAGATTCAAAAAACATCTATCAATATCAACAGTTCCAAATACATTGACTCATTACCAAACAGTGTGAGTGAAATTTCGAAAAGTTTCCTATTAATTTAATTCTATCTGGGACATATCTTGTAATTGCCTTCTCAATTACTAGGTCAAATGGGGTAAATATGAAATAAGAAATTGGGTTAATTTCCAGACAGCATAAAATTTAATTGTTGAGATATTGAGAATAACTTTTTTTATGCATGAGTTATGCCTACATGTCCATTTGCTATAACGGGAAAATTTTAGAACACGGATTGCAAGTACCAAATTATGTCTTAAAATACTAAAAAGAGCAGATTTGTCTGCATTTGTCGAATGCGCATCATTATATTTACGAAAAGGCACTTTTCAGTGCCAATAATTTATTATGTGTGCACAAGGTTGGAATTTTGAAGTAAGAGGGAAAGGGTGCAATCCATGTTCTGTAGTTTATCCCTAAAAAGAGCAGATTTGTCTGGGTTTGTCGAATGCACATCGTTATATTAGGATAATATTAAAATGGATTTGATGGAGGTGGGATATGATAGGGACTGGCTTAATCTTGCTCAGGATAGGGATCGATGGCGGACTTATCTGAAGGCGATAATGAACCTATGGGTTTCTTAAAAGACATTTGTAAGTATGCATAACTCGACTAAAGACAAATAGGCATAACTCGACTAAAGACAAATAAGCCTACATAAATAGGCTACATATTACATTCTTTTGGTAACACAATTGTAAAGAAATAATCTCACGGCATCCAGCTTGCTGCCTCGCTGTACAACGTGTCCACCTCATTCCTCTAATAACTTACACATGATTCCGGACGCCCGTATTTTTTCCCCACACTGCACGATATCTGCCTCCTGGGTCGAAAAGCGTCGTTAGAAAAAGTTCGTTTTCACGCAGTATTCTTTACCGGCCGTTGAATATATTTTCACATTCGTTTTAACAGTAAATCTACTTCGAATTTCGTAGTACATAAAAACCTCAACAACAGGACACTGAATAAAAACTTAAATAAATAAATGGATAATAGATAATACACGACCAAGAACACTTGTACTCAGCGTCTGCACTTAACGGAAATCGACAGTGTGCCAACTCCAGAACCACGAAACCCGCCAAGGAGCTGCCAAAATTCCACTACATTCCGCTACGATTGAGAGTAGTGGGTATTAAATAAATATTGAGTAATAGACATCGAGTTAAGAGATTTTATGAAAATGCTGCTACCATCCACCGAACCTTATAACACGCTAATGGAAATAAACCGCAGAAAACGAGAGGAAGTGGAACCTGAAGTCTACAATACCAGTGCAGTGATAGCCCGAAATTGGATCCACCCTTCCGCGATTTACAACACATAACATAATATGCAACACAAATCCATTTCACCAGCATACTACCAGTCTATCTATAGGATAGATCATACATACCCAGATTGCTCGGCGTTATGACACATATATATGACATGGACAAATATATTTATCCATGTATATGATCTAGTCTAGTGACAAACTAGTCACAGTCGCTAATCCAGTGTTGCCAACACACAAATTGTATCCCCGTCAGTCTAACACCTGGAAATCCATCAGAATCCGTCAAAATTAAAAAATAATCCACTCAATATACCTATACAGAGTGTTTAAAAAATACGGGGCATAATTTCAGGTATATATTTCCCACATGTAGACAATCAAAATAGTTCATTACAACATGTGTCCAGAAATGCTTCATTTCCGAGTTATGGCCTTCACAACATTGAAATTCAGCGGAACGTTTTTCTTTCCGCAGGTCGTTGTCATTAAACAAGATGTTCAAAATGTCCACCTTCTGCTTGAATACAGACCTCACATCGATGTCTCATTGACCTGCGAACACGATACCAAACTCCAGGAGTATTGCATATGTCCTCAGAACATGCCACAATTCGATTCCGAAGGGCTTCCAAATCAGGCACCGGAGACGAATAAACCAATGATTTTAAATGGCCCCACAAGTAGAAATCGAGATCAGGTAAGCGTGGAGGCCAAGCAATTGGGCCATCTCTACCTATCCATGGATCAGGAAACCTTCGATCCAAGTACCGGCGAGCTGTACGACTGAAGTGTGCAGGAGCGCCATCATGCAAGAAGTGAATGTGTTGACGATTGATCAGTGGAGTGTCTTCTAAAACATGAGGTATGGTGTTTTCCAGGAAGTTTGTGTACGCCTGCCTCGTAAGTCTGTTTACAAGTACATGGGGTCCAACTAATCGATCACCAATGATACCGGCCCACATGTTGAGGGAAAACCGCACGTGGTGATGAGATGGAACAGTTGCACGTGGGTTTTCATAGGCCCATACATGCTGATTGTGGAAATTTGTTATGCCATCTCGTGTGAACTGTGCTTCATCTGTAAATAATACTAAGGCAGGAAAGTTCGGATTTACATCACTGACAGAACCTAACTCGTGCAGGGTAATCTGCTGGTGATAGGGCCTGTACACCTTGCAAATGATAAGGATACAATTGATACTCTTTCAAGTCTCCAGACAGTCATATGAGGAACATTGACTTACAACGCTACCCTTCGTGTGCTGATAGAAGGAGTCATGTTCACAGCCTCCAGAATCTCCTCCTGTACTTCTGGAGTTGTAGATCTTGGTCATCCCCTTCCCAAACCAGGAGAGTTAAATTTTCCATACTCGCACAGACGGTAATGGAGACGTACAAATGTCTTCCGATTTGGACATTGTCGCTATGGGTACCTCTCCTGGTACAAACGACGAGCCAGCGCAGCATTGCCATCTGCCTTACCGTACATGAAGTGTATCTCTGCCAGCTCTTGATTTGAATACATGTCGTACAGTCTAACGCCTACACAACACTGAATGTAACCTTCGCCTCGGAATGAACTGTCAGAGTGCCCTCTTAATGTCTCCTTTGACGGCAACGACCTGCGGAAAGAAAAACGTTCTGGTGAATTTCAATGTTGTGAAGGCCATAACTCGGAAATAAAGCATTTCCGGACACATGTTGTAATGAACTATTTTGATTGTCTACATGGGGGAAATATAGCTGAAATTATGCCCCGTATTTTTTAAACACCCTGTATACTAATAAAAAGCAAATTTTAACACAATATATTTACCAATTTTGATTAAAATAATTCGTCAACCTTTGACTTTATTACGAGGAAATCTTGAAACACAGGATTCAACATGGAACGGCACAGGCAGGGCTGTTCAAGAGAAAGTAAAATCCCCCAAAAATTAAACAATTAAAATGCAAGCAGTTAAAAAAAAAAAATCAAAAGATATAAATCTTAAATTCTGCCAGGAAACCCGTCATCCGTCAAAGCCATTCTTTTCCCGTCCGCTACCTTGAAATTCCGTCAGTTTTGAACTGACTGAATTTCCGTCCAGTTGGCAACACTGCGCCAATCTGTTAACGAAAGCTGAATTTGCATAATACACGTCACTGATCTTTAACCGGAAACCACAATTTAAGTCACAAAGAGTTAGTGTGCACTCAATGTTGGTTGCTTGACAGTTGTCAGCCCACTTTGAGGTCTGTGGATATAGAGGGAAAAATTGGATCGGTATCTGGTAGAGTTCCCGGGTAGCTCAGTTGGTACGTTTAACCAAAGGTCGCGGGTTCGATACCTGGCCCCAGAACAATTTTCCCGTTGAAATTATTCAAATCAACTTTGCAGGGAGTTATACCTGAAAGCTTTATTTGCATAATACACGTTACTGTTCGTTAACAGAAAACCACAATTTAAGTCACACAGAGTTAGTGTCCACTCGAAATGTTGGTTGCTTGACGGTGGTCAGCCCACTTTTAGGTCTGTGGATATACAGTGAAACCTCTCATTTACAGACATCGAAGGGACGTAACAATCTGTCCGCATCTGGGAGGTGTCCTTTATTGGGAAGGAGGCTCCCCAATCTAATAGTAAATTTATAATATGCATTATGTATCCCTTCACGCTTTAAATGAAATGTATTACTGTAGTTTAATTCTAAATACAGTGTACTCTACTACATTAAATTCTTTGCAACTTTGAAATACAGTAGATAAGACCGAAAAAGGAAAATGCAGTACTGTACCATGCAATTTTATTCTAGGTCTAAAGTTATGCGGTACTGTAATTTACAGTTTTCAACTTAACCTTCACATTCAGGTGCCATGTCTCTCGAAACAGAACAACTGATTGAAGTGAAGAGAATAATCCTATTAACCCTATCATGTGTCGAATACAATTTCACGATCGCGGAAACCTTGGACCCATCAGACAGGTTAAATTTTATAACTTTGTTTATCCACCCACTTCCAGCTAACAAGGGGTAGCCGGCTGGGCTAGTGGTAGCCTATGAGACCCTTATTGTCTTCTGTCATGTTAAAAAATTCCTGTACAGTTCTTAAAAATTAATGTTCCATTATTGTAACACATTAGGTCTTGAAATCCAAGTTCTGTCCGCAGTCAGGAGGTAAAGCAAGCTTTAGGACTGTGAAACAGCTGTCCGTGTCCGTGTCTGAGAGTGTCCGTAAACGAGAGTTAAATTTATCTTTATTTCTGTATTATTTCAGTTGGGACATAAAAATCTGTCCGTATATGAGGAGTGTCCGTCTCTTGGAGGTGTCCGTAAGGAGAGGTTTCACTGTAGATGGAAAAATTGGATCGGTGTCTGGTAGAGTCCCCGGGTAGCTCAGTTGGTAGAGCATTGGTACATTTAATCAAAGATTCCGGGTAGCTCAGTTGGTAGAGCATTGGTACATTTAATCAAAGATCCCGGGTTTGATGCCCGGCCCAGGAACAATTTTTCCCTCGAAATTATTCAAATCAACTTTACAGGGAGTTATACCTGAAAGCTTGATTTGCTTAATAAGTATTAATAACACTTTTTTTTTAACTTTTACAGCTATATTGTGGCATACGTTTATGTGTAACAATGTTTTTTCTTAAACAACTTATTAATTTTGAAGTTTTATTCGCCTTAACATGAATTCCAAAGTGTCTGAGAGAAGTAGAACAATTTATGGAAAATGAACTACTTAAAAAAAAACCCACTTCAAACAAAAATAAGTGATTTCTTCGGGTTATCCTAGTTCTTTAAGATTTTTTTTTTTTTTTTTAACTGTTAGTGTTAAGTGTTTTATTGTAAAGTTTAATAATTCTTTCAAGTGTACTTGTGTGTTTGAATTTGTTCTCTGACGGAAGAACTATAATCACAATGGTAACGGTAGGTCAAACAGCATGGTTTTCAGAATAAAGCATAAAAGATTTGATTTTGATGTACATTATACTGAGATTTCACCTTATTATGTTTCCTATAGCTATGTACTGTACATTACAAATATATAGATCATCATCATCCTTCACGAATTAGGCCTCTGTAGACCTGTTTCGGCCCCATCTAGCAGTCTTCTGTCCTTATACGGCTTGTTTGAGGCTTGAAAGTAATGTAATTTTCCCTAAGATAGGTTACTAGCCTTATCGTTAGGTAGTCCAGTAGTGGGGCTGCCACTTTTAGCCTCTGGACAGGCTTGTAATGCAGCATTTCCTCTGCATTTGATGAAACAGTTATACCGCTGTGACTCGGTCGCCATTTCCTCGTTGGTAGAAACAGGGTGGACCACGGGAAGGTGAGGATGGCATTTGGATAGGAGAGGCTGTATGTTTCGCGTCACTATCCCTTCTTCACCCCTATATAGATATCCTATTCAAATATTTCATATGAATATCCATTTCCATTGTTGTGGTACTTTTTACATATTTTATTAAATTTCCTGCCTATTTTCTATTCATGTATTCACATCATTAAACCGACGCGACATAACGCAACAATACAAAAAAACGGCTACAAAAATGACCTGGGTTTCAAGTCAGCTCATGATATCATACAGCAAGAAGAGATAGAAAAACAACAACAAAAAGTGGTGCAAATATAGATCCCACAAGACATCTGCGCGGGACATGGAACAAAGGTTTCAAAATCAGTACTGTCCTGCCAAAATCGAGATGTCTGGGATCCCGAAAGAGGTCTAAGGCTGAAATGTCCTCTTCCTTGATGAGGTCGTAAGGTCAACCTGTCTATTCACATTACTATTATGTGTGTGTCAGTGAAACGTACAGCAGAGTCCGTATAGGTCAGTTTCTGTCAGATGCGTTTCCAATTCACTGTGGGCTAAAGCAAGGAGATGCACTATTACCTTTACTTTTTAACTTTGCTCTAGAATATGCCATTAGGAAAGTTCAGGATAACAGAGAGGGTTTGGAATTGAACGGGTTACATCAGCTGCTTGTCTATGCTGATGACGTGAATATGTTAGGAGAAAATCCACAAACGATTAGGGAAAACACGGGAATTTTACTTGAAGCAAGTAAAGAGATAGGTTTGGAAGTAAATCCCGAAAAGACAAAATATATGATTATGTCTCGTGACGAGAATATTGTACGAAATGGAAATATAAAAATTGGAAATTTATCTTTTGAAGAGGTGGAGACGTTCAAATATCTTGGAGCAACAGTAACAAATATAAATGACACTCGGGAGGAAATTAAACACAGAATAAATATGGGAAATGCCTGTTATTGTTCGGCTGAGAAGCTTTTATCATCCAGCCTGCTGTCGAAAAATCTGAAAGTTAGAATTTATAAAACAGTTATATTACCGGTTGTTCTGTATGGTTGTGAAACTTGGACTCTCACTTTGAGAGAGGAACAGAGATTACGGGTGTTTGAGAATAAGGTGCTTAGGAAAATATTTGGGGCTAAGAGGGATGAAGTTACAGGAGAATTGAGAAAGTTACACAACACAGAACTGCACGCATTGTATTCTTCACCTGACATAATTAGGAACATTAAATCCAGACGTTTGAGATGGGCAGGGCATGTAGCACGTATGGGCGAATCCAGAAATGCATATAGAATGTTAGTTGGGAGGCCGGAGGGAAAAAGACCTTTAGGGTGGCCGAGACGTAGATGGGAAGATATTATGAAAATGGATTTGAGGGAGGTGGGATATGATGGTAGAGAATGGATGAATCTTGCTCAGGATAGAGACCACTGGCGGGCTTATGTGAGGGTGGCAATGAACCTCCGGGTTCCTTAAAAGCCAGTAAGTAAGTATTATATGTGTTTTAAAGTTATGTTAGTTATTTTTTTAAATTACTTCAATTGACAATTCACCCATTGTAAAGGAGCATGCAGTACTGGTAATTCTGTTTTTGGATGCATAGCAAAAGTGGCAGAAAACTACTAATAGAAATGAATGGTAAACATGTAACTTTGCAATGTTTCAGTATGTCAACTTTAAAATGACCAACTCTCCAAACTGCTGGAAAAAAACACATTACGTCATTGTGAAGAAGGGTTGGAATTCTGTCAGGAAGATGTTATACCTCTGGGGAAGACACGGGAAATGAAATATGGCACTGCCAACATGGAACCAAATGTTTATGCACATGGGAATTGGAACAAGTGTGATGGATACTATCTGCAGGTTATGTAGAGAAATAAGTAAGAAGTGGGCATCATAATGATATGTGTCTATATTAAATAGAAATTAAATTTTCAAGTTCTGTGCTCAAGAAGTATACCTTACTTTTGGAATGCTTCTTGTAACAACATCCTCGTTGTACACCCATTTTGTTAATAACGAACCACACATGTGCTTATCTTTTATACAATTTATTATAAGACTTTGATTATTGCACCAAGCACACGAATCTTCTTTGTAAATAATACGAGATAGAGAATTTTCATAAATTATTTTCTGTCAATGGCAGGTACTTGACATTATCATCACTGACCCAAGCATCCATTTCTATGAATAATGCACCAAAGCAATAAATTACACTTCAATCTTAAACACTGTATGTGATGCACCACTTTGAAGCGAGTCTATGAATTCCATGGATGAGATGATGAATGGAGGAATTGTGAAACTGCAATAGGAAAATGGAATAAACTGTGAAAACTATCTCAGCGTTTGGGAATACATCCACGTTTCTGGAATGGAAAGTGAACACTCTGTTTCAATAATGGTGCGCCATTTCCTTCCCAAATGTAACAATATCTGCAATTATTATCTTATGAAATATTTTATCTGTTAGAAAACTGATTAGAGTCTCCTATAAATCAGTTGTAAAATCGATATCCTCTAAGAGAACATACTTTTTCAATGTTAAAGGCAAGTCTGATGACATAATCTTCTCGTAAACTCTCTCTCCAAGTTGGACCCTGATCACTAGCCGACACAGTTCTGACAACCTCATGGGATTGAACTTCATGTATGTCAACCAATCCCTCAAACTGTCCAATGCCAGCGATGACGAATCAGACAGAGGCTGAATATCAGGCGTGCAATGCCGGAGGTCAAAACCAGCATACACAATCATTTGAGCTAAATGGAAGTTATTTCTTTTCCTAGCCAGACAGAGGTTGTCTACAACACAAGCCTCCACATCACAGAGGTTGACGTCCGTCCCGTGCCGGATGAGGAGTGCTGCTGCTCTGTCCTTTTCTAGCAAAATTGCCCTGAACAGTGGCGTGTCCCCACCAGTGCACGTCTGGACATTCAGAACTGCTCCATATGATCGCAGTATGTGGAACATGGACTCGAAAGTGGGGTACTTGGACTCACGGATGAATTCCACTGCCTCGTGTAAAGGCATACTTCCTGTTAGAGCATTGGGGTAGTTGACAGCCGCACCTACGAAACACAAACAACCAAAATTTACAAACACGAACTTGTCACTACCTTGGCAGAAAAATTAGCAGTACGACTATTGCTAATATGGAGATTTAATATGATGTTTCCAGATACAATGTAATACTTCGGAATATGTATGATATGAACTTTCTTGTGTTAAATTTTAACGTAGCTTGTTAACATGTTTCGACCTATTTTCGGTCATCTTCGGAACTGGTCGTTGTTGGTCTTGGTACCTCTTGTCTCCTGTGTGGGTGCGTTCATAGTGTAGAGTCAAAGAGTGTGTGTGTTTTGAAATTGAGTTGTGTGTTGAGAATATCGTTGGGGTGTGTTTTCGTGTGTCTATATATTTCATATTGTTCTAGTGTGTTCAGTTTCTGGCTTTTTGGTTGGATGTGTAGTATTTCCATGTCTGTGTTGATGTCTCTGTAGGTGTGGTTGGCATTTGTGATGTGTTCTGCATATGTGGAGGTGTTTTGTAATTTTGTTATGGCTGTGATGTGTTCTTTGTAACGTGTTTGAAATGATGCGCCCGTCTGTCCTATGTAGAAGTTGTTGCAGGTGTTACATTTGAGTTTGTATACGCCTGTGTGGTTGTATTTGTTTGTTTGTGTTGTTTGTGTGTTGAGATGTTTTTGTAGAGTGTTATTTGTTCTGTATGCGATGTTGTAACTTAATTTCTTGAATGAGGTTGCAATTTTATGTGTGTTTTTGTTTTCGTATGTTAGTGTGATGTATTTTTTGTGTTCTTGTGCTTGTGTTGTATTCTTTTGTTTTTTGTGGTTTTGTTTTATCTTACGTATTATGTTGTCTATTATGTTAGGGTTGTATCCGTTTTCTTGTGCTATGTATTTGATTGTGTTTAGCTCTTCGTTGTAATCCTGTTGGTTCATTGATATGTTGAGTAGTCTGTGTACCATTGTTCGGAATGCAGCTTGTTTGTGTTGTGTGGGGTGGTTGGATGTGTTGTGTATGTGTGTTGTTGTTGTTGTGGGTTTTCTGTATACTTTGAATGTGTGTTTGTTGTCTACTTTTGTTATTGTGATGTGTAGAAAATTTATGGATTTGTTTTCAATTTCTAATGTGTAGTGTAGCTTTGGGTGTATTTTGTTTATGTGTTGATGCAGGTTTCGGATCTGTCTTTTGTTTCCTTTGTATAGTATTAGTATGTCATCTACGTATCTGTGCCAATATATGATGTTGTCTGCGTGTTTGTTGTTGTCTTTGTTTAGTATGTATGTCTGTTCTACGCGGTGTAAGAATAGTTCTGCTAGTATGCTGGAAATGGGTGATCCCATGGGTAGGCCTTCGGTTTGTGTGTAATATTTGTTATTGTATGTGAAGTAGTTTTGTTTTGTGATGATGTCTGTTGTGTGGATGACCAGTTCCGAAGATGACCGAAAATAGGTCGAAACATGTTAACAAGGTACGTTAAAATTTAACTAAAGAAAGTTCTTATCATACATATTCCGAAGTGATACAGTGTTAAAAGTTGTGTAATCAAGATGTACAAATGTAATACATAACAATGTTCAAAATGAAGCTAAAAGAAAACAAATTTTTATTAAATATGGTTCTCCCAATCTTATTATATGGCACTGAAACTGGTCCAAGAGCACACAACGACATCAATAAACACTGGAGATGAGATTGTTATAAAGATATCTGGATACAACTTAAAGGTCAGAAAAGAAATTAAATTAATACTCTGATGTATAAAAATGCTATAGATTATACCAAACTAGCAAAATAATTAGGGAGTGTGAAATTATAGGATTAATTTACAGGGAAAGCACGGCAAAGGCTTACAATACTCAACAGATTAGCAAGCAACAAATGGGGATGCTTTAAGAATACACAAAACCTACATTAAACCAGTACTTCAATATGGAAATGCCCATGAGGCATTAGTGGCAGCACCACATCTAGACTCAATGAAATGGAACTAGTTCAAAAACCAAGCAGTAAGAATAATCACAGGTGGAGTTAAATCAACCTCCATTCCAGCTATGGAAATCTTCACTGAAAACTTACCAATATATCGTGAAATAGAAAACCCGTTATCTGTATGAAAAGCTAAGAAGATTACCATTTAATAACTATTGGAAGATATGTATTAAAACCACAAGAAACCTTAAAACCTAAAGGTACGATCACATGTCGCTACTTTTGCAGCGCTGCAGTACAAAAAACTGCGCAACTCTTGTACTGCGACGTGTGAACAACGGTGCAACCCGAAAAGTAGCGGCTGCCGAACCTGCTGCCCGCTACTTTTCCATGCTGCACGCAGCTTAAAAGTAGCGACGTGTGAACAGGGTTCTCAGGGTTGCAGCCGCAGCATTTTTTATGTTGGTTTTGTTGAAACTTTTGCTGCGGTTGCAACCAGTGTTACCACCCAAATGTGTCAATGATACTTTTATTGTTTGGATATATTTTAATGTTAAATGTGATGAAAATAAATTATTTCTAACAGTTATTAAATACACAACACAGTCTGAGCATAATTGGTGACGATAATTAATTTTTTTAATTTTCCGTAGCGTAGTTCCAAACAGGAGGGTTGCTAACATTGATTACGTGAATATACGGTTGGTTATCATTTAAGTATATAGGCGTTTTTAAAAGCTTTATAGTAAAAATAATGTCAATTTCTGAATACTAGATACGACAGAAAAGCAAATAATAGATAAGGAAGCTTTCGCATGAGTTTCTTAATAATGCGAACATAACCACAAAATGTATATTGAGAAGTCAACACGGAGATGGGAACATGCAGCATGACTGCGGCTGCAAAAGTAGCGCCTTGCGTGTGAACAGACTCGCAACCTCCAGTTGCAACTTTTGCAGCACTCGGGTTGCGCAGCACGAAAAGTAGCGTGCAGCACGCTACTTTTGGCTTACGTGTGAACACGACACGCAACTTTTGCAGCTGCAGTATAAAAGTAGCACTGCAAAAGTAGCGACGTGTGACCGTACCTTAAGGAAGATTTATCCAAAAAGTCAATACTACACAGGAGAAATATAACTTAACAACTAAAGAGATAAAAAAATTTACCTCTTCCAACATGCTCCGTATCTTAAATTGAAATTAACTGTGAAGACTAACTAGCTGAAACAATTACAGTTAAAAACAACATCGACCCATTATTTTTAAAACTGTCAACCGTGGAAACCATTCATATTCGGTACTCACAACAAGACTGACTGCATATATACACAGATGGAAATGCTGGTGTAGAAATTGATTCCAAAGTTTTCAGCTTTTATTTGATCTTGGATCCAAACACAACCCATTTTGATGGAGAAATTGAAGCCATTAATACAAGTTTAAAACAACTCTTCAATTTCATACATAAATATAGCAAAATCGTCATATTTTGTGATTCAAGATCAGCATTACAAGCTATCACAACACAACACTGCTCATGTGATAGTAAAGTAAAAGAAATGCATCATTCTTTGAATCTACTACAAAATATTGGAAAACAAATTTTCAATGGATATCATCAATATTGGTATTGACGGAAATGAACATGCTGATATTTTAGCAAAGGGCATCCCAATTAAACAATTAAGAACTAACCACATGACATATCATTCTTCCACACTATAACTAAAATAAAACAAAACGAAGAATTTAAAAACAACAGTGCTGCAAAAAATAAAGAACCATTTTTAACGGAAGAAGAAGAAATAAGCAACTGAAAGGACTGCAAGATCCAGACATGTTAGATAGGAACAATGGAGGAAACAAATTAAATGAACAACATGATACTTTGTTTGGTTGAGGAATAACTACAACACTGTAGAAATAGATACATAGATTTTTAATGGCTTTATAACCAAGAATTCAACATCGTTAACAACAACATATCAGTATCCAAGGAAAATTATGCTTCTTGTGAATGTTCAACTGTTTCTTTCTTTATCACACTTGGATGTACTGAATTAGTGCAGAAATTTTTGTCCTTACACAACCATAGTTCTGTGCTATTATATAATCAGGAAATATTGCTCGAATAAATTCCCTGCATGGTCAGAAACATATGATGAGATATTGTGCTCTAATAGTACATTATGCAACGAGCCTATAATGGTAGTAATTACGACGCGAGTATGTTTATGAAACGAGCTTGTTTCATAAACATACTCGCGTCTTAATTACCATTATAGGCAAGTTTCATACGACTTTTTATTCTCGACCATATTTCTAACTTGAAATTATTCATAAGCAGGGAAAGGATTTATATGTAAATACATATTTACTTATAAAGCTAATATAATTTATATTTTGCATTATCTTTATGTTTCACAATGTGTAGGGTTGAAAAATCCTACTTTTATTTTCCATATTTTTCCATATTTTAGAGTTTAGTACATATTTTCGTTAATTTCCATATATTTTCCATATTTCATATAAAACAGTCCATATTATATTAGGTTTAACAATAAAACAAAACAAAATTCCATTAACTTTTAAAAATACATTTCAACAATAGAGATTTAAACACATGTTCAGTAATCCCTTTAACATCAGAGTTATTTGAAAATTAGCAGTCCTATCAACAATGGGAAAGTAAGTTACAAAACTGTATTAATTTAATTTAAAATTTTTAACAGACTTCAGTTGTGCAACTCAACAGTTAAATGCCAGTCAGAGTACACATAGGTTCAGTTTTGTAAATCATACTATAAAGACGGTAAATATGCCAAAAGTACGTCATTCAGTCAATTTAAAATCAAAACTAACAAGTTACATTTCAGAATTTAAAGAAGATGGTTTATCAACTGACAATAAAATATTATTTTGTAATTTGTGTCAGTGTGCAGTATCATCTACACAAAAGTTCCTGGTGCAACAACACATTACAACTAGTAAACATCAGGCCAACAAACAACTAAATTCCAAGCAGAGACAATTGTTTTTAACACAACCAACAACATCGAATGTAAGATCTGAGTTTAACATCGACCTGTGCCGTTCTCTCATCTCTGCTGATATTCCTCTCTACAAACTAAAGAATAAGGTCTTCAGGGAATTCCTTGAAAAATATACTCAACATACAATCCCGGATGAGTCAACACTTAGGAAGACGTATGCTCCATCCATCTACGATGAGACAATACAGAAGATAAGAGATGAAATTAAAGATAGTTCAATTTGGGTTTCCATTGATGAGACTCCCGACAAAGAAGGTAGACTTGTTGGTAATGTAGTTATCGGTTTGTTAAGTGAACAATATTCTGAACGAATTCTTTTACATTGTGATGTTCTAGAAAAGTGCAATAACAAAACTATAGTTAAACTGTTCAACGAAGCTATGGGTATCCTGTGGCCAAAGGGTATTATGTACGATAATGTGTTATTCTTTATTAGCGATGCTGCCCCTTATATGGTCAAAGCTGGACAAGCATTATCTGTTGTATATCCTAAATTGACTCATTTTACTTGTGTGGCGCATGCATTTCATCGTGTGGCAGAAGTGGTCAGAGACAATTTCCCTAAAGTAGATTTGTTGATTTCATCAGTGAAAAAAGTATTTCTCAAAGCTCCCAGTAGAGTTAACGTGTTGAAAGAAATGTACCCTGAAATTCCATTGCCACCAAAGCCAATTTTAACTAGATGGGGTACATGGCTAGAAGCAGTTGAATATTATGCCGAACATATAGACTCTATTAACAATGTTCTCCTTGCATTGGACTCTGAAGATGCAGTCTCAATTGATACTGCGAAAACAGTTACCTGTGACATAAGTGTGAAGAATGACTTAGCTCACATTCAGCATACATTTTCATGCATCATAAAAACGCTCAAAAGTCTCCAAAATAGGCACCTTTCACTATCTGAAAGTTTTGAAATTATAAATAGTACTGTGGAACAACTGAATCGTGGTAGAGGTAAAGTTGCAGATGCAGTAAGAGCTAAGGTGGACACTGTACTTTCAAAAAACCCTGGATATGAAGAACTACAAAAGGTTGTTGCTGTGATGAGTGGTGAATCAACAGTGAAGATTAACTTGGACTTATCCCCAGCAGACATTGTGAAATTGAATTATGTACCAGTTACTTCTTGTGACGTCGAACGCTCTTTTAGTCAGTATAAATCTATCCTCAGAGACAATAGAAGAAGATTCACTTTTCAGCACTTGAAAGAAATGTTTGTAACCTATTGTTATGGTAACAGACAATAAAAATTGTGTTTTGTTGAAACTACATTGGAAGATAAGGTACGTCCATTATATTTTTTGTTTAATTTGATTAAAATGTACCAATATTTAACGTACATAGTCATTTTTTTATAATTTTAAGTCCATATTTAATTCCATATTTTGGTAAAAATCCATATTTAATTCCATATTTTGGTAAAAATAACTACATATATATTTACATATTTCATATATTTTTAGTCCATATAAATCCGTTCCCTGTTCATAAGTATTCATGTTATTCTTACGTGACTGGGGAGCGCAACTGACCTTGTGCAATTTCGTAAATTGTGAGATGTGCCCAAACGCAAAGTATTGATTTTTTCCGAGGAACAAATGTCACTGACCTTGATATAATCTAGAGAGTAAAATGAACATTGATCTTGATATAACATTGAAATTGATTTAGACATTGAAAAACGAGATGACAAATTGAATTTATTTGAATATTATTTACAATTAACGCTAATTATTATAGTAACAGAACATAACCTTCTGCGACAGTATTGGATTTCCAGCCTCCGTAATGTTTCACTAGTTGTCTTTCGATTGCATATCCGAGAATAATCTATACTTGCGCTTTCATATTGCTATAATGGCGCTTTCTGATTGGTTGAAGAACTTAATTTTAATGAATAGGTGTACTTTAATAAGGTCCAAATTTCTTGGCTTAAAAATCGATAATGTGTTAAATTGGAAAAATCATATTAAAGAAATTACCCCCAAACTAAATTCAGCTTGTTTTGCTATTAGAACTATGCAAAAGATAGTAAATATCAATACCTTAAAAACAATATACTTTGCATACTTCCACTCGGTAATAAGTTTTGGGATAATATTCTGGGGAAATTCCACAGATAGTAACAGTATATTTCTATTACAAAAAAGAGTAATTAGAATAATAGTAGGTGCCAAATCTAGGGAATCTTGTAGGACTATTTTAAAAAAACTACAAATAATGCCCATGGCTTGTCAGTATATCTTTTCATTAATAGTCTTCCTCGTATGTAATCATGAAAACTTTGTAACTAATTCAACAGTTCATAGCATAAATACACGTCAAAGAAATTACTTTCATACTCCATCGGCAAGTCTATCATGCTATCAAAAAGGAGTGCGTTATATGGCAGTAAAAATTTTTAATAGCCTTCGTATCGATATAAAAAATGAAACTCAAAACATAAGATTATTTAGGGCCAAATTAAAGAAGTACCTAATTTCTTACGCCTTCTATTCTGTAGGTGAATTCATGACATTCAATAACACTTCATGAAATTGATACTAAAACTTTGTGTTGTACTAGTAGACTATATTGTAAATCTCGTCTGTATGTATATTTCATCTAGACTGTGGCTATAAATTAAGACTTTATAATAGTATTAAGTTTTTTGACTTGTTCCATATTTTAGCTGTAAAGCAATGTATGAATACCATGGAATGTTAATAAATACAATACAATACAATACAATACAATACAGCTACCAGGTGTATAATTACTAAATTTCGCCATGGTCAAGCATAAAAGAAATTATGTAAACAATTCGGCATTCATGACCACTGTTTTTTCATTATTATCAAAGAATGATGAAATATACTTTTTTCCAAATGCATTTGTCCATACTGTTTCATGCTTCTACAGTCATTTCGGCCTCCATCAGCTGCAGAAAAATCACATGAGCACACACTACAGAACTCATGGTTTTCATTGACACGTGAAAGAACTAAACATGACCATTCCTTTGTGTAACCCTCCTGATATTTATTCTAATACTGCTGTCTTCTTACTAGTGGATGCAGTTTGAGAACTCAACACCAGTCATTTCCAACTGGATGCTCTGTGACGGCATAGCAGGCCTCTCTCATTCTCTGTAGCAATCCAGATAGACACTAAGGACCAGATTGCAACGTGAAACAGTGGCATATGGCAAATCAGTACAACGTAGTGTTTACAGTAATAATATCGCAGTGTATTACGAATGAGGTAGGTATATGCTATTATAGTTAAATAATTCTGGTATCTTTCTGTCACAGTTTGTAGCAAGCTTGCCTGCTGATCCAGAGTTACGCTTGGGCTTGGGTTTGATTCTCACTTGGGCTGATTACCTGGTTGGGTTTTTACCGAGGTTATACCCAAATGTAAGGTGAATATCAGGTAATCTATGGCGAATACTTACCCTCATCTCGCTATCACCAATTTCATCAATGCTAAATAACCCAATAGTTGATATGATTGGGGCACACTTTTCCCAAAAAACTATTCCCAGAATATTAATGTTCCAAGGATTTTTTTTCCCCAATCAATACCAATATCCAATATTTTCCTCCTAAAAGTAATTATTTCCAATTTATTATTTTACCAATAATGTAATAAATGTTAAACGCAGAATAAATATGGGAAATGCGTGTTATTATTCGGTTGAGAAGCTCTTATCATCCAGTCTGCTGTCCAAAAATCTGAAAGTTAGAATTTATAAAACAGTTATATTACCGGTTCTTCTGTATGGTTGTGAAACTTGGACTCTCACTCTGAGAGAGGAACATAGGTTCAGGGTGTTTGAGAATAAGGTGCTAAGGAAAATATTTGGGGCTAAGCGGGATGAAGTTACAGGAGAATGTAGAAAGTTACACAACACAGAACTGCACGCATTGTATTCTTCACCTGACATAATTAGGAACATAAAATCGAGACGTTTGAGATGGGCAGGGCATGTAGCACGTATGGGCGAATCCAGGAATGCATATAGAGTGTTAGTTGGGAGACGGAGGGAAAAAGACCTTTAGGGAGGCCGAGACGTAGATGGGAGGATAATATTAAAATGGATTTGAGGGAGGTGGGGTATGATGATAGAGACTGGATTAATCTTGCACAGGATAGGGACCGCTGGCGGGCTTATGTGAGGGCGGCAATGAACCTTCGGGTTCCTTAAAAGCCATTTGTAAGTAAGTATGTAATAAATGTTCCAAAGACTTTTTTTTTCCCCAGTCAATATAAATATCCAAAATATTTTTTCCAAATTATATATTTTCCAAATAATGTCATTTTTGCATATATCATCAACAAGAACATATTCGCATTTGTTTATTTTTATTTTATTGGGTTATTTTACGACGCTGTATCAACATCTAGGTTATTTAGCGTCTGAATGATATGAAGGTGATAATGCCGGTGAAATGAGTCCAGGGTCCAGCACCGAAAGTTACCCAGCATTTGCTCGTATTGGGTTGAGGGAAAACTCTAGAAAAAACCTCAACCAGGTAACTTGCCCCGACCGGGATTCGAACCCGGGCCACCTGGTTTCGCAGCCAGATGCGCTGACCGTTACTCCACAGGTGTGGACTCGCATTTGTTAACATTATTAAAATGTTATTAATAATTTCAGCAGACATTAAAAAATGTAAATTGTATTCTGAGGAATGTGAGGACGTCATTCTGCACATATTGTGCATACCTAGATACTACACTAAAAATGCGTGCTTCCACTCTCTGTCGTCTGGTGTCAGGGAGTTTCTTCACTCTCTGTCCAAGTTCGATCCAACGAATCATACTCTCTGTACCTAACTACTCCTTCTGCAATTCGGTGAGGAAGGTATACAAGCAGGGATGATGATGCCCTATAACTACTTACATCCTGTTGTGCCATTCTTCCGACAGATTGTTAGTTCTAGACAAACCTTGTAGAACTGCATTGTATTGATTCCACAGAATTTGTGAATATTAAGAACAATGTGAGTAATTGTTTTGGGAAAATTGATAAAAATTGGAATAATTTGAATATGGAAAAAAATTGGGAAAAGTGGATTGGGAGATAGAAATTGGAATAATTTGATACGGAAATTCATTGTAGTTGAGAAATAAAATTTTTGGGAAAATTGTCCCCCCAATGGTTGATACAGCACTGTTAAATAACCAAGTACAAGAAAAAAAAAAATATATATATATATATATATATATATATATATATATATATATAATAAGAAATAGTACGACGAGAAAGAATATCTCATTTAAAGGTACATTTTACTAAAGATCTACATTCATTTTCCATACCCAGACGGAACCCAGAATGGGAGCAGCGAACAAAGCGGCGCGGACCGCAGCGACAACAGGCCTCGGCCCGCTAGTTGCACTAGAAATACGCCCGCACAACCAGCCACAGGATCAGTTGCCTCAGGTATGCCGAGGAGAGTTTTGCGATCTCGGATACCACTCCACTGAAGATGTCTGCCGCAGTTGCAGACGAAACGTCTGGTATAAAACCAACCAATAGACCACGGCCTCTCAGCTCGGAAAATGAATCTAGATCTATAGACTCTGGCCGTGAAAGCCTACACTACAAGATTACATTTTACTAAATCTGTAAGAATTGCAGGAAAGAAAAAAAACATTAAAAGTACCATTTCTAAGCAGTAATTCTGCAAGCTGGCACATTCCTGTTCTGGCAGCAATGATGAGCGGTGAGTCACCATTATCATCACGCAGGTTTACAATGGAACCTGCTTTCAGAAGAAGCTCAGCCATTTCAATATGCCTATGCATTATGGCATAATGAAGGAGGTAATGAGACTGCGTTATCTTGGCACCAGCATCTAGTAAGAGTTCTACAAGTGGCACCACCTTCTGCCAGACTGCCTCACAAAGTGGAGTGTAACCTGCAATCAGTTTCATACAGTAGGAATTATGGACCAAGACTATACAATTCAGTATTGAAAAATAATCCAGATCTTAGCAATTTACACATTCTTACGTTTAAAAATAAAGTGAAAATGTTTGTATGATATTTGATAAATTGTATTATTTTTTTTAAGTGGTACTAGCATTATATGGTACTAATTTTTATTGTATTTATATGATGCATGTAACCTATAAGATAAAACATTGTAATAAATATAAATAGATCATTTTCTTAATTAATAACAGTGTATATCTCCAATAAACGAGTTCTTAGCATCGCCACAGATACACTTGATTGTACTTGTCACTATCTCTGTCACTAGAGAGTTCTTGAAATTTATATTTTCCCCACCATTCATAAAATATTTTGATATGATACCTCTTGCACAAAAGGGGAGATCTATAACTGAAACTAGATTAATATATTTCAGTATTATTTGTATTTATCCTGGTAATAATGAACAGTTTGACTCGTAGACATTTTATTTTTTCAGCATTAACTTCCCATGATTGTACGAGAAGATTAGAAGAGAACGGCAGTTACGTAGACTTTCGGCTAACCCCTACTACTATTAATGCACAACACAATGTCAATACGGCGGTTGCTGTCGTCTGCGATACAACGAACTTTTCTGTTGATTTTCGAGTTCATTTTTTTCCGGTTATTATATGCTTATTTAAGTTGTGTTAACTCTCGCTAGTGGTTTTATATTTTATTTTATCCGTCTTAGTATTTATTTTATTATTGTAAATATTTTTTTATCACTATTATTATTATTATTATTATTAATATTATTATTATTATTGTTGTTACTATTATTTCTATCATCAGCATTATTATTTGATCCCTGTAAAATTTATGTAGACTACTGGACTGTACCTCTACTCCTCTTGACTGTACCCGAGCACGAGCATATGCTCATTTCTGGTATCTATTCATATGTATTCATTTCAAATGTAAATTGTAAATAAATTTGAATTTGAATGTTAACTTAAAATATAAGGTGACAGTATTTATATATCAAAGACAAAGCAATGTGTGTCAAAATGCCACACTCGCACTATTATTATTTTGAGTTATTTCTTTTGGTTTCACTTGCGAGCAAAGTTCCTAGTTTTCTTCTCATTACCCCTGCTACTTCCCCTCCTTTCCCTTCCCCTACCATTATTCCACTTTCTACCTTAGTCACATTATAGACTCCGAAATCTCTGATCGTTTCTCAACTGTTCCTTCTACCATGTAAGTGCCACTCTATTCTGTTTTCTTATTATTTATTATTATGCATTTACGTTAAATTTTGTTCGTTGAATAGATATTGGCTAGGTTTCTTTAAAACAGGCAGAAAAGCAATTATTTTCATCATCATCATCAATAGCACGACAGCTCTTCATGGGCCCTGGCCTTCTTCAGAAGTTTTCGCCATTCCTCCCTATCCAATGCCAAACTTCTCCAATTTCTAACACTCAAAGTCTTGATGTCATCCATCACACAGTCTTCCCATCTCAATCTCGGTCTCCCAACCTTCCTTCTTTCCATCGGAATAAATTTAAAAACTCTCTTCGCAACTCTATCATCTTGCATTCTCACAACATGCCCGGCCCAATCCAATCTTCTTATTTTTATGAATTTAACAATGTCCGGCTCATTATACAATCTGTACAGTTCGAAATTATATCTTCTTCTCCATGTTCCTTTTCTTTAACTGGTCCAAAGATTTGCCTAAGAATCTTCTTTCAAATGTACATAATAATGTCGCATCTGACTTCGACAATGGCCAAGTCTCAGATGCGTAAGCTAGTACAGACCTTACAAGAATTTTATACATCATAATTTTTGTATTCCTAAATATAATTTTTGATTTCATATGTCTTCTAAGACCATAAAAGCATCTACTGACAGATAATATTCGTTTTTTTATTTCAGAACTAACATTATTTTTGTTCTTAATTTCAGAGCCAAGATAGATAAAACTATGGACAGTTTCAAATTTAAAAGAGCCTATTTCCAAGTAAGGGGGTCCATTTATATTAGCTCTCGTGACTGGCATATACTTTGTTTTCTCTTCATTAATTTGTAAATGCATCTTTCTTGCTGCCTTTTCCAGCTTAATAAAGGCCTCTTTCATTGCTGCCTGACTTCTCCCTATGATATCAAAGTCGTCAGCGTAAGCCAGGACCTGAATCGACTTATAGAAAATAGTTCCCCTAGTATTAATACGTGAATCCCTCAGGACGTTCTCCAGTGCTATATTAAAAAGGAGACAAATTATTTTAGTTTTTAGTTAATGTATTTCAGGAACCTTGTAACCAGAATTATAGTCTAACCTACATACATTTGTGTACTTTATTTGCTAATCTGTTTTACTTACACTGTTTATTATTTCTTTTCTAACTAATCGCGGTACTTGACTGTTCGTCATTCACGCATATGAAACCAGCTATGTAGACAGTGTAGACCAATTTACGAAAACAGTCATTGTTTAGGGTGGCCATAGAAAGCTGAAGGGGAACCAGAGCTACTGGAGAAGATCCCTGCACCACAGGCTTGCCTAACACAGATTATAAACGAGGGATACACTGGGGATCAAACCCAGGTCCACAGGATTATAAGTCCAGCACTCTAGCCACTAGCCCATCACGGCGGTTGTTTAATTTTGTATTAGGATAATGAGTAGTCACTTTGTTTTAAATTAAAATAAATGCAAATTATTGTAAGATTTTAATTAGGCCTACAGTTTTTTTAATACATTACTTAACAAAATGCCTCTCTCAAGTATTCTCAAATTGTTTGTAATATTGTTCATTTAACCCCAAGTTTCCCTTCTTCATTATGTACAAGGTCTTTTATTAGAGTAAATATCGTATGAACCTTGATAACAAATAATTCTCTTCGTGTATAGAATAATCAAATCTTTTAAAGATGCGAGTTTATAATTTATTGCAGATTGCATAGTTACAGCCTATTCAAATAGTAGATAAAATTTAAGAAACAAATGTGAATTTGAAATTGTTGCAAGTGTATATACAGTATGAAGTCTCTGACATGATACGTGAAAAGTCGGTGATATAAGAAATCTAACATGCTGAATAGAGCTCGCATTTGTGCGGTGATTTTATTTTTGTAATAGAATGAAATATGAGTTAAGGAAGAATAATTTCTTTTGTAAATGAATTGTATATGAGTGTGTTGGTATAAACTGCACTGAATTCAAAAATATTTTTGGATATTTGACAGAAATTTTTTTTATTTTTTTATTTTGATTGTTAATTTTAAAATGTATTATTTTGGATACATGTATTGTTATTTTATCAAAATTAATTATCTTTTGATCACTTGTCTACCCTGGGTAGGTAATTAATATCAGGTTCGTCAGGTTGTGTAGGGTGCGACAGTGGGATATGATGGCTTTTATAGTCCTGTAAAAAAAAAATAAATGGATGTTTGTTTCGATTAATTGGGTTAGTTAGTGAATGGGTTGAGTAGGTGAATGAGCAAGTGACTGTTGTTTCTTTCGTCTTCAAATGTTTTAGCTTGGTCGCATAATATTTAATCATTTCTTATTTCTTTAGTTACTTTTATACTGGAGACCTGACCAGCCTCATGGTCTAGTGGTCAGATCTTCTAGCTATAGTTCATGAGGTCCCGGGTTCGATTCCCGGTTAGAGCACAGGAATTTTTCCTTAAAGGGGATTATTCCTGTGTTCGTCCATGGCCTGGAATTTAGGTTATGTTTAGATTTAAGATCTCTCCTGGCACCACATTATCATAATCATCCTATCACATCATCGGGGTAATGTAACTCCGCCTTCCAGGCGCCCCAACCTCAGAAGTGGGTTACAACTAAGGCATGGCCAGGAGAGAAGACCAGAAATGTCGAAAAGACAACCTGGTGGCATTGGATAAAAAAAAAAAAATGTATGAACCAGTGTACTGCAGTCAATCCAACACACCATGTATCTCCTCAATGTTGACCTTGGCCCCATGCTTGATCAGCAGAGCAACAACATCAGCATGGCTACGTGACACAGCCAGCAGCAACGGTGTACGGTCTGATGCGTCCAGAGAGTCGATGTTCGCACCCCCATCTAGCAATACTTTGACTGTGTCAATGAAGCCCCTTGAAGCTGCGATGTGCAGTGCTGAAGTCTTGTCACTCGTCTTACGATTCACCTCAACCCCGGCATCCAGCAGCATTCTGGCAACCTTGTAATGGTCCCGGGCAGCAGCGAGATGGAGAGGGGTGAGGTTGTCTGAGTCTCCGATGTCCAGTCGACATCCTGTGACCAATATTCTGATCAGTAGGATACATGTAACAGCAAAACATACCACAGAAACACTAAATTCATAAATATCCTTTTTGGTTTAGTAAATGTTATGAATAAAATAGCAGATCATTATCTGCCCCAAATCTACAACAGTTTGGTCTTCATAAGCTTCCTTACATCAGCCACTCAGCATACAACTAACTGTCCATACAGCATTGTTACCACTAACTCTTCTCTGGGCAACCTATTTTTGTAACATAGATGGACAAATATTAAACTTACTGAATAATAACAATAATAATAATAATAATAATAATAATATAATAACCAGGTCCTTATTATATAAGAGTACTCATACACGAAAATGATTATAGTACTTTTTTCATTAGATAAAAATATATGTTAGGTCTATAATCTTTCCACTCACTTTCCTTGTTCTAAACCACACATAATTACACAATATTACATTTTCTCACTAGAAAGTGAGTCATAGCCACTAAATTCAATAACTCACTTTCTAGTTACAGACAAACATATCGAGGTCTACCTCAGGGCGCTGTCCTCAGCACAACTTTATTCAATACTAGCCGTACCCGTGCGCTATGCTGCACCCGTTAGAAATAAATATAAAGTAATTAATATTTGGTTAATAAATATTAAGAGTCTGTTCAATATATAATTCACTTTTAAAAGTTCACTTCCAATTTCATAACTGTGTTTCCATAGGAATTCAAAACATGCTTTTAGATTTATTATATTATTTATTAATAGTTCACTTCCAATTTCATAACTGTGTTTCCATAGGAATTCAAAACATGCTTTTAGATTTATTATGTTATTTATTAATAGTTCACTTCCAATTTCATAACTGTGTTTCCATAGGAATTCAAAACATGCTTTTAGAGTTATTATGTTATTTATTAATAGTTTACTTCCAATTTCATAACTGTGTTTCCATAGGAATTCAAAACATGCTTTTAGATTTATTATGTTATAATTGGAATGACCTACTTGCAGCGGTCTTTGAGGGCTGTCCTTTCTTAAGGAGATTCAAGAATAACTTAAAAAGTTGTATATAAAGTGCTAATTAAAATTAAGGTGACATTTGACACTTAATTGTTTAAGGTGACATGTATTTATTTAGCCTGACGAGTTACTTCCTTGGTTTGAATTGTAAATTATTTAAAAATAGTGTGTAAGAGGGCCTTAGACTAGAAATGTTTAGCTTAAATGTAGTTCTGTTTATAAGTATGCATAAGGGTGTAATTATTTGACTTATTTGAACTGTTGTATCAGTGAAGCGAGGTGAGTCAGTGAAGTTATGGTTTTACAGCGCAGTGAATAATTCCGATCAATGATAATTTATAGCATCAATGAAATGTGTTCTATAGTGTCAGTGAAATGTGTCATAGTGCCACTACAGTGAGTGAATGAGAGTAAAGTGAAAGACTATTGAAACTTATGTAGGGCCTATACATATGTAGATTGTATTGTAAAATTAGGTATTTTATTTATGTTTTATTATTAATTGTAATTATTGGGTTAAATTGCATTGTGTATTCTTATTGTATTGTGTATATAATTGTATTGTGTATTGTTTATCATTTTATTGTGTATTGTTTATATTGTGTATACCACTGCCACCGGGTGCTTGCCCACTTGCAGTGTAAATAAATACATACATAATGGTACAATATGTCCCAAATGTTAATAATATACACATAAGTAAAAAATTAGGCCCATATAATTTAGTGGTCCATAGAATTATTTCAGGCATTTGACTGGTCCTCCAGTTGAAAAAGGCTGAGAAATGCAGTGTCAAAAGATGTGCAGCTGTACAAAAAGAAGATATCTTGGTGCAAAAGTATTGGAGTGCGAGAAGACTAGGCTTCACTGCCAAACATCTATGCATTGGACATGCACGCACGCATACACACACACATTTTCTTAGTTTTGTTGAAGGATAGCACAGCACTATATTTACCTCAATATCTATATATATATATAGGGTAATTTGAACTGGTAATGGAAATTACGGGAAAAACGACTGAATGGATTTTAATAAATGACCCCTCATTTTGAAGCTTAGAACCCGACATTTTTCAGAAAAATACTAACTTTCAGTGAAGCGTTAGTTTTCCTACATAATTCTCATATTTTCCAAAATCCATCTTTCGTCAGTTTTGAAAACTAATTGCATCATTTCAGAATAAAACAAAACACACACTAGCCTACAATAAACAACAGGCTAGTACACGAAGGCCACGACCTGCAGAATTACTGACATATTTAGAGCTCAAATTCAATTGGTTATTAAAAACTTCAAAACTTACTAAAATAATTTACAGGTCTGATTCTGCGGTGTGTAATTTTGTGAGTACAGCTGTGTATTGGATATTAAAATCTACAAAACTTGAGATGTTTTGATGACATTATTACCATTAGAAATTAAATATTATTATAATTAATGCCATGATGCGACTATTTTTCAATAATTATACGTATTAACGCTATATTTATGATATGAAAGTGAAACTTTTGGGGTTATATAAGTAGATGTAGAGAATATATGATTAGATCTTCATTTCTATAATTTACTGAATGGCGGCTTTGTAGTATATAACTACAAAACTTACGTAAGATAATAATATTGTTATTAAAATGAAATATTTTTATAGTTATTAATCAAGTGGAGTTGGGTCTTTTTCATATATTAATGGCGGTGTAGTGTAGATATTGATCTGTGTCATTGTCTTCAGTATTGGCTCGAGAGAGCGCAAAAATTACAATCCCTAAGGAAAAACCAAAAGGTATTACTTACTGATAAAATAAGAGACCTACAAAATTTTATAATCTCCCGATCATTTCAGCAAGATCTCTTAGCAGGATGAAATGATTTTACCCTCTACATTTGAAGCTCTACATGCAGCAGCTATACCAAGATGCTATGTTTATTGTTCGAAAGCATAGCAAACCTGACATTTTTTTATCTTTCGCATACAATTCACAATGACCTGAATTAGCTATTATTTAGTCCCACATGAAAAACCCACTGATCATTCTGACATTGTTACTTGCGTTTTCGCATTGAAACTCAAAACCTGAAGGTGGATAGGTTCAAGAAAAAGTATTTGGCATAAAAAAAAATATTCAGAGGGAGTATGTTTCATTATTATGGAGGAAAATAACTTTCAAAATGTCCGGTATCCTTTATCTATACTAATAATAAATCTGTAGCCGAAATTTTTCTGGTAATTTTCGATTTTCCAAAAATAATTGGTGTTAACATGTATAATTAACCATCCTGAAACCGAAAATCGCTTTTTTGAAATTTTTGTTTGTATGTCTGTCTGTCTCTCTGTCTGTCTGTCTGGATGTTTGTTACCTTTTCACGCGATAATGCCTGAACCGATTTATATGAATATTGGCATATAAATTAAGTTCGTTGTAACTTAGATTTTAGGCTATATAACATTCAAAATACTTTATTTAAAAGGGGAGTTATAAGGGGGACTGAATTAAGTAAATCGAAATATCTCGCTTATTATTGATTTTCATGAAAAATATTACATTACAAAAGTTTCTTTAAAAATAATTTCCGATAAGTTTTATTCTATACAAAATGTTGATAGGACTGATATTTCATGAGATAAATGAGTTACAATAACAACGCCATCTAAGGCGCCCACGAGTCGTCCTCCAACAACAATCGAAAGCTATTAAACATAGCCCAAGAGAATGTTTCTGTGTTTGTATGAAGTAATATCGGAAGCTAATTAATTTTTAATTATTATTTCACCATTGGAAAGTGTAGTTTCTCTAGATGGACATAATTCTACAATGTTATTACGGTAACTTCTGAAACATATAGCAAGTAATATAAAGTATTACTTACTTACAAATGGCTTTTAAGGAACCCGAAGGTTCATTGCCGCCCTCACATAAGCCCGCCAGCGGTCCCTATCCTGTGCAAGATTAATCCAGTCTCTATCATCATACCCCACCTCCCTCAAATCCATTTTAATATTATCCTCCCATCTACGTCTCGGCCTCCCTAAAGGTCTTTTTCCCTCCGGTCTCCCAACTAACACTCTATATGCATTTCTGGATTCGCCCATACGTGCTACATGCCCTGCCCATCTCAAACGTCTGGATTTCAAGTTCCTAATTATGTCAGGTGAAGAATACAATGCGTGCAGTTCTGTGTTGTGTAACTTTCTCCATTCTCCTGTAACTTCATCCCGCTTAGCCCCAAATATTTTCCTAAGCACCTTATTCTCAAACACCCTTAACCTATGTTCCTCTCTCAGAGTGAGAGTCCAAGTTTCACAGCCATATAGAACAACCGGTAATATAACTGTTTTATAAATTCTAACTTTCAGATTTTTGGACAGCAGACTGGATGATAAGAGCTTCTCAACCGAATAATAACAGGCATTTCCCATATTTATTCTGCGTTTAATTTCCTCCCGAGTGTCATTTACAGGGAAAGGATTTATATGTAAATACATATTTACTTATAAAGCTAATATAATTTATATTTTGCATTATCTTTATGTTTCACAATGTGTAGGGTTGAAAAATCCTACTTTTATTTTCCATATTTTTCCATATTTTAGAGTTTAGTACATATTTTCGTTAATTTCCATATATTTTCCATATTTCATATAAAACAGTCCATATTATATTAGGTTTAACAATAAAACAAAACAAAATTCCATTAACTTTTAAAAATACATTTCAACAATAGAGATTTAAACACATGTTCAGTAATCCCTTTAACATCAGAGTTATTTGAAAATTAGCAGTCCTATCAACAATGGGAAAGTAAGTTACAAAACTGTATTAATTTAATTTAAAATTTTTAACAGACTTCAGTTGTGCAGCTCAACAGTTAAATGCCAGTCAGAGTACACATAGGTTCAGTTTTGTAAATCATACTATAAAGACGGTAAATATGCCAAAAGTACGTCATTCAGTCAATTTAAAATCAAAACTAACAAGTTACATTTCAGAATTTAAAGAAGATGGTTTATCAACTGACAATAAAATATTATTTTGTAATTTGTGTCAGTGTGCAGTATCATCTACACAAAAGTTCCTGGTGCAACAACACATTACAACTAGTAAACATCAGGCCAACAAACAACTAAATTCCAAGCAGAGACAATTGTTTTTAACAAACCAACAACATCGAATGTAAGATCTGAGTTTAACATCGACCTGTGCCGTTCTCTCATCTCTGCTGATATTCCTCTCTACAAACTAAAGAATAAGGTCTTCAGGGAATTCCTTGAAAAATATACTCAACATACAATCCCGGATGAGTCAACACTTAGGAAGACGTATGCTCCATCCATCTACGATGAGACAATACAGAAGATAAGAGATGAAATTAAAGATAGTTCAATTTGGGTTTCCATTGATGAGACTCCCGACAAAGAAGGTAGACTTGTTGGTAATGTAGTTATCGGTTTGTTAAGTGAACAATATTCTGAACGAATTCTTTTACATTGTGATGTTCTAGAAAAGTGCAATAAAAAAACTATAGTTAAACTGTTCAACGAAGCTATGGGTATCCTGTGGCCAAAGGGTATTATGTACGATAATGTGTTATTCTTTATTAGCGATGCTGCCCCTTATATGGTCAAAGCTGGACAAGCATTATCTGTTGTATATCCTAAATTGACTCATTTTACTTGTGTGGCAGAAGTGGTCAGAGACAATTTCCCTAAAGTAGATTTGTTGATTTCATCAGTGAAAAAAGTATTTCTCAAAGCTCCCAGTAGAGTTAACGTGTTGAAAGAAATGTACCCTGAAATTCCATTGCCACCAAAGCCAATTTTAACTAGATGGGGTACATGGCTAGAAGCAGTTGAATATTATGCCGAACATATAGACTCTATTAACAATGTTCTCCTTGCATTGGACTCTGAAGATGCAGTCTCAATTGATACTGCGAAAACAGTTACCTGTGACATAAGAATGACTTAGCTCACATTCAGCATACATTTTCATGCATCATAAAAACGCTCAAAAGTCTCCAAAATAGGCACCTTTCACTATCTGAAAGTTTTGAAATTATAAATAGTACTGTGGAACAACTGAATCGTGGTAGAGGTAAAGTTGCAGATGCAGTAAGAGCTAAGGTGGACACTGTACTTTCAAAAAACCCTGGATATGAAGAACTACAAAAGGTTGTTGCTGTGATGAGTGGTGAATCAACAGTGAAGATTAACTTGGACTTATCCCCAGCAGACATTGTGAAATTGAATTATGTACCAGTTACTTCTTGTGACGTCGAACGCTCTTTTAGTCAGTATAAATCTATCCTCAGAGACAATAGAAGAAGATTCACTTTTCAGCACTTGAAAGAAATGTTTGTAACCTATTGTTATGGTAACAGACAATAAAAATTGTGTTTTGTTGAAACTACATTGGAAGATAAGGTACGTCCATTATATTTTTTGTTTAGTTTGATTAAAATGTACCAATATTTAACGTACATAGTCATTTTTTTATAATTTTAAGTCCATATTTAATTCCATATTTTGGTAAAAATCCATATTTAATTCCATATTTTGGTAAAAATAACTACATATATATTTACATATTTCATATATTTTTAGTCCATATAAATCCGTTCCCTGGTCATTTACATTTGTTACTGTTGCTCCAAGATATTTGAATTTTTCCACCTCTTCGAAGGATAAATCTCCAATATTTATATTTCCATTTCGTACAATATTCCCGTCACGAGACATAATCATATACTTTGTCTTTTCGGGATTTACTTCCAAACCGATCGCTTTACTTGCTTCAAGTAAAATTTCCGTGTTTTCCCTAACCGTTTGTGTATTTTCTCCTAACATATTCACGTCATCTGCATAGACAAGAAGCTGATGTAGCCCGTTCAATTCCAAACCCTGCCTGTTATCCTGAACTTTCCTAATGGCATATTCTAAAGCGAAGTTAAAAAGTAAAGGTGATAGTGCATCTCCCTGCTTTAGCCCGCAGTGAATTGGAAAAGGATCAGATAGAAACTGACCTATACGGACTCTGCTGTATGTTTCACTGAGACACATTTTAATTAATCGAACTAGTTTCTTGGGAATACCAAATTCAATAAGAATATCATATAATACTTCCCTCTTAACCGAGTCATATGCCTTTTTGAAATCTATGAATATATAATATAAAGTATACACATTAAAACTAAATGATATGTCAATCTTCATTAAACTATGGTTGCATGTAATAACAATTAAGAAACATGTTAAAGGAATTGTCATTGCACCAAATGATTGCTCCCTGGACCAAAATGACCGCATTTTAATTATTTAAATATAATTCAAATTAAGTAACATATTAAACGATTTATCCTTCTATCAAACACGAATGTTCCCTGGATCAAACGTCCTATTTTAATTATGTAATTACTTTATATTTATTTCTAAGAGGTGTAGCGGAGCGCACGGGTACGGCTAGTTGAAAATAAATCTGAAAAAAGTTTTACTTGAACATCTAATTTACTTAGTTTGCAGCATCTGCTGCACAAGCCACTAGTTTAAAATAATACTAAGACTACAAAATCACACATTGTTGAACTATACAAAATACTAAAATAATGTGTAATGAAGTCCTATTGCAATTACACGAACACCAACTTGAATTCTTGCAGAGAACAATAATTATTAGAACTGTGAACTGACCTGCTGCCGTCAACAGTCGCAATGCATCCAGATGTCCCTGCTCTGCTGCATAGTGCACAGCGCACCTGCCGTACACATCCTGGTGGTTCACGTCACACCGGTGTGGCAGCTGTAGCAGAGAGCTGGTGCGGTCCAGAATGTCAGCGTACCAGCGGTACAGAGAAGCCCACGAGTCGTCTTCCTCCTCCTCGTCCCCGTCACTGCTCTTGCCCTTCTCCTCCACCTCCACATCCCACTCCAGCCCATCCATGCCGTCTGGCGTCCGATCGTCACTGAGCACCGAGTCACTGCCCTGCCGGCTCGCACACTCGCCCTCACCCTGGTTCCAATTCTCGTCCACTGTTCGCCTCAAATTTTCGTCTTCGTTAGGGGAGTGGAGCGCACTCTGATCTTTGTGAACTACAATGAAATAACCCAAATTCTGCTTCTGGTTCACCGGGTTGCTCACCTCCGTCACTGCCGAGTGACACTGTTTCCGCACCTCACTAATGCTCTCCTGGCACGCGGCGGCAATGCTAAACGTCTTGCTCGGACCGCAGGCCCCCGCATGCTTCTTTGCGGAGCCCGTGTGGGAGTGGTCACGACGGTTCTTCTTGCTCTTGTGCTTCAGCTGATGGTTCACCTGCTCCTGCTTGTAGAAGTTCTCAGGCAAGGTAGCCGGCACACTGCTTGCATCCAGCAGGATCTGCAAGATGGCCATGCTCCCCATTTCTGCAGCAGTTCCCAGAGGCGTCCTTCCTGAAGAACACACTATGTTCACGTTGGCTCCTGAAACAGAGCCTGAGATTATATACACTACATATTTCATTTTTTCATAAAACTGCTGATCAACTGATAAAACAAGAAGCAATCAGCGTATTCCGAATCTCACCGGTCCGGTGGCATCAATGACGTCCGGTTTCAGCGAAATAAGGAACAAAACTGCTGGAAGGATAGATGGCTGTCATGGCGACTGTACAAGTTGTTGTCTGTGCAACGCTAGCAAAATTTTGCGAAATTTCCATATTCCCATCTCGTTCAAAGAAAAGATAGCATAAACAATTTATTTCTTGAACCGGTAGTAATAACTGGTCCGTTGACATGTTCGCTCACAAGCCATTAACATATTGTTTTTACGTTGTGCTCATTACAAACAATACAGCAGAACACACCGCCATGACACAACAGTGCACGATGTCGTTCGTCTGCTAATTCCCGCCCCATACAAGAACCAATCAGATTCACTGATGGCGGCTGATGGAGACTGCCACCACCTCTGCAAGTTGATGGCACCGGTGGAGCATCAATGACGTCATCGGTGGAATTCGGAACACCGTGATGCCATCGGATTGCTCACCGGTGAGATTTGGAATATGCTCAAAGAGTCTACACCAGCGTTTCTCAAACTATGGTCCGTGGACCACCTGTGGTCCTCGAGATCTGCCCTTGTGGTCCTTCGAAAAAGGCAGAAGAAAAAAATCAAATTCAAACGAATTGCATATCACTCTATAGCTGAAAATCTCAAGAGTTTGAAAATGACACATGGCAATCGCCTTTCACTTTTTCTCTCAGTACTGACGTTTTATTAAATTTATTACCCTATCCTTCTACTGACTTCCCACTCTACTCTCAACAAAAGAGGAATTTAAAGCACTATGAATGTGGTGTTTCTCGCCATCTTTTCCCTGCACATCTGACACTGCCCCTGTAACCCAGCCGGGGACCACTCAAATTCATAACAGAGGACCGAACCTTTGCATGTATTTATGACTTTCTTAATAGTTTTGCCGACACCCAGTCTGCACATTGAAATGGTCACGTACTGTACGTCATACACCAATAATACAACTCTGAGGTCACAGTTTGAAACTTGTTTTCCAAGTAAATATGTCGTATTTTCATGGGTTCGTGATCACTTTCATTGTGATATTGAAACTAACAAACTTTCACTGAGCAAAAGAGAACAGTTAATTGAACTCTCCAATGAGATTAGACTTAAAATGAAATTACAAGTGGAAGGTATGGTTCACTTCTGGATCACATCACAAGTGAAAAGAGAATACAGTGAACTGTACAATGGTGCTTTAGAGATTATAATTCAGTTTGCTTCTATGTATCTGTGTGAGAAAGGGTTTTCATCACTAACTCTAATAAAAAAAAGTAGGCTACCGAAATCGACTCTATGTATGTGACGATCTCCGATTTAGGCTTACCAGCATACATCCAAATATATAAAAACTGTGCAAGAATCAGCAGGCTCATCCATCTCATGAGTAAAAGGTAAAAGGTAAAGGTATCCCCGTAACATGCACTTGGGGGGCATGGAGGTAGAGCCGCATGCTTTCCATGACCTCGGCACTAGAATGAGGTGGTGTGAGTACCAACATTTATTTATTTCTTTTTAGTTAAAAAGTTAAAGATTTTCCAAACTCTAATAAGCATATTGATATTAAAATATAGGTATGGTACTACAAAAATGATAAATAAGAAACAATTAGCATTCATACAGTCCTCTCCGTAGATTAAAAACTAAAAAAAGTTTCATATCCATGGTTCAAGAATTAAAACAGAAAATCAATATCCCGAATATAAAAGAAAAACTTACAAATTAAATCAAACCCTTTAATTCTATTAAATATAGAGTATAATCTAAATTTAACAGAAGAAATACTGAAATCAGAAGTAAACACTGAAATAATGAAACAATTGTCTTTAGAGACAATTAATATTAGGTACCCTCCACAAAACTGGCTTCATTTATATACCGATGGATCCTTGATCTCCAGGGAACAAGGTGCAAGTGCAGGTGTTACGTGCTGTCTCTTCTCACTTTATAGATCTCCTGGATATAGAACAACAAGTTTTGATGGAGAAATCACTGCAATAAGTGAAAGTCTCAGAAATCTTCTCTGCCACATCAATAAATTTAAAAATGCAGTTATATTGTCAGACTCCAAAGCAGTTATTCTATCAATAGTCTCTAGACACATACCTTCATCTCAAATAGCAAAAATAAATAAAATGTTCTCTCAACTAATAACACTCAATAAAAGAATTGTGTTCCAATGGATATCATCCCATTGTGGAATCCTGGGAAACGAGAATGCGGATGCTTTAGCAAAGAAGGGCAGCACTGCTACTTACAGACCTGTTACTAAATCTACATATTACTCTGTGAAAAGATTTATTAAATCTACATACTTAGACTTCAACAAACAAAATTTGATAACACAATCTCAAGGGAAAAAATGGAACTCTCTGCATCAAAATCCACAGTTAATTCCCGATTTACCACGAAAATCGTCTGTAGCTGCATTTAGATTGGCAACAGGCCATGATTGTTTGGCCAAACACCTGCATAGCATTGGAATATATCAGTCCCCTAACTGCCCATTGTGCAACAAATCAAGAAATGGATTCAGAACATCTCAAAATCTGTGCTTCAGTGGCTAACCATGACAATATCTTTGAAAAATATCGGAGTGCAAGAGGTCAAATGACTTTATTGTCAAATGTCTGGCATTAGAAAACAACAAACAACAACAAAAATGATAAATTTGCTTTTGAAGGGAACGAGAGTAAGGTGGTCCGCGGAACTGTTCTGACTTAAAAAAGTGGTCCCCACTTCAAAAAAGTTTGAGAAACTCTGGTCTACACCAACCACATACAGCCTTATCATATCATTCAGCAGCTCTCTACATCAAGCAATCAGTACAGAATGATTTCCAGAATAAACTAGAAATCCGAACACAAGAAAGACACTAACAAACATAGCCCACACCACATCAGATCCACCCAGAAAAGAGGCTCTTGCTTACATTTCCTTGAATACAAAGACACTAACAAACATAGCCCACATCACATCAGATCCACCCAGGAAAGAGGCTCTTGCTTACATTTCCTTGAATACAAAGACACTAACAAACATAGCCCACACCACATCAGATCCACCCAGGAAAGAGGCTCTTGCTTACATTTGCTTGAATACAAAGACACTAACAAACATAGCCCACACCACATCAGATCCACCCAGAAAAGAGGCTCTTGCTTACATTTCCTTGAATACAAAGACACTAACAAACATAGCCCACACCACATCAGATCCACCCAGGAAAGAGGCTCTTGCTTACATTTCCTTGAATACAAAGACACTAACAAACATAGCCCACACCACATCAGATCCACCCAGAAAAGAGGCTCTTGCTTACATTTCCTTGAATACAAAGACACTAACAAACATAGCCCACACCACATCAGATCCACCCAGGAAAGAGGCTCTTGCTTACATTTGCTTGAATACAAAGACACTAACAAACATAACCCACACCACATCAGATCCACCCAGGAAAGAGGCTCTTGCTTACATTTCCTTGAATACAAAGATACTAACAAACATAACCCATACCACATCAGATCCACCCAGAAAAGAGGCTCTTGCTTACATTCGCTTGAATACAGGGCGTGACACGTGGGCAATGACACTGTATAACATATTTTGCTATACTATACATTTAGGGGGAAAGGAACTGGTTACCCTACCCCATTATCTCCTGGCCTAGTTGCCTCATGAGTGATGCCTTATCGGTGTTACTTACGAGGTTCAAACCTATCTTTGGACAGCTGACTAAACAACAACTATATATTTAAGTGAATATGTTAGGGAAGAATCCACTAACGATTATGGAAAACAAGGGAATTTTACTTGAAGCAAGTAATAAGATAGATTTGGAAGTAAATCCTGAAAAAGCAAAGTTGTTGTTGTTTTCTAATGCCAGGCGTTTGACCTCTTGCACTCCAATATTTTTCAAAGATATTATCATGACCAGCCAATGAAGCACAGATTTTGAGGTGTTCCGAATCCATTTCTTGGTTTGAGTTGCACAATGGGCAGTTAGGGGACTGATATATTCCAATTCTAATGCTTACTGTGCACCAGAGAAGAGGACATGGAGATGGAGCACCTGGCTAATTGTGAAACTCTTAGAACATTTGTGGACCTTCCATCAAAATATTGGGGAGCAAGAAGGATGATGACTTCATTGTTAAATCCAGAGCATTAGATACACACACACACACACATATTCCAATTCTATGCAGGTGTTTAGCCAAACAATCATGGCCTGTTGCCAATCTAAATGCAGCTACAGACGATTTTCGTAGTAAATCGGGAATTAACTGTGGATTTTGATGCAGAAAGTTCAATTTTTTCCCTTGGAATTGTGTTATCAAACTTTGTTTGTTGAAGTCTAAGTATGTAGATTTAATAAATCTCTTCACAGAGTAATACGTAGATTTAGTAACAGGTCTCAAGTAGCAGTGCTGCCCTTCTTTGCTAAAGCATCTGCATTCTCGTTTCCCAGGATTCCACAATGGGATGGTATCCATTGGAATACAATTCCTTTATTGAGTGATATTAATTGAGAGAGCATTTTAGTTATTTCTGCTGTTTGAGATGAAGGTGTGTGTTTAGAGACAATTGATAGAATAGCTGCTTTGGAGTCTGACAATATAACTGCATTCCTAAATTTATTGATGTGGCATAGAAGATTCCTGAGACATTCACTTATTGCAATGATTTCACCATCAAAACTTGTTGTTCCATATCCAAGAGATCTATAAAGTGAGAATAGACAGCACGTAACACCTGCACCGGCACCTTGTTCTCTGGAGATCAAGGATCCGTCGGTGTATAAATGAAGCCAGTTTTGTGGAAGGTATCTAATATTAATTGTCTCTAAAGACAATTGTTTCAGTATTTCAGTGTTTACTTCTGATTTCAGTATTTCTTCTGTTAAATTTAAATTATATTCTATATTTAATAGAGTTAAAGGGTTTGATTTAATTTGTAAGTTTTCTTTTAAATTCGGGATATTGATTTTCTGTTTTAATTCTTGAACAATGGATATGAAACTTTTTTGAGTTTTCAATCTACAGAGAGGACTGTATGAATGCCAATTGTTTCCTGGTAATCTGATCGTGACCAGAACAGAGTACGAAAAGGAATTACAAAAATTGCAAATTTGTCCTTTGAAAAATTTAAATACCTTGGAGCAACAATAGCAAATATAAATGACATTCGAGAGGAAATTAAACACAGAATTAATATGGGAACTGCCTGCAGAAGTTGAAAAACAAAAACTATCAAAAGATCCCAAAAAAAATTAAAACTGAAGGAACTTCAAAAGAACTTCAAACTGCAATGCGAGACAAAGGAAGGACAAGAAAAAGGAAGCCAGGAAAAAAAATATTAACGAACTTAATGAAGGGGAAGTTAGAAGACCCAACAGTCTCTGGAAACACCCTTGAATTTTTGGCAGTCTTAGGAAAAAATCAGCAGTGGTGAAAAAAATTATGTGTGATAACTTCCCAGAAGCAACTAAGGCTGTGTTTCAAAGAAAAAAGAAAATACACAGATTATCTCAAAATGATATTCTTAAAGTGGCACATTTTTTTACCCGTAATGATATCAAATCAACTGCCAAGCACTGCGAGTAAGAGATACGAAGTTTGCAGAAGATTTTTCCATTGGGGAAACGAAAACTTGTTCAAAACAGACACATGGTGATGCCAGTGAAAGAAACTTTCACCGTGTTTCAAGAACAGAACCCACATGTTAAAATAAAATGATCAAAATTTTATGAGAAGTACTCCTTTCTTCTCAAATACCACATAGTGTTTGTATTTGTACGTACCATATAAACTTCAATTTAATCACTGAGTCTCTGCATAACAAACTGAAAACTGATTTTGCTGTAAGTGGCAGTGAATTATTGGCTAAGCTGTAATGCAATGAGCAATGTTTGACTGCTGTATGCAATAACTATAAAAACAATGAGTCTGCTCTTCCAGCTGATAACACAACTCTTGATGAGGTATTAATATGGAAGCAATGGAAAGATACAGAAGGCTGCCCTAAGCTTCTTGACAGTTGAGAATGCAGTGAATGAACTCCAGGCCCAGTTGTCTGTGTTTAAAATTCACTACTTCTTTAAGAAAGTCCAATGGATTAAGGTTAAATCCAGAGAAATCGCAAGCAATCGTAATGGGACATAATCGTCTACGAAGCACTCTTGATAGTAGTACTATACCACATTTAATATTGAATGGGATTATTGTTAAATACAGTGAAACAGTTAAAAATCTTGGCATTTTTATGGATAGCAATCTAAATTGGAACACTCAAGTAACACACATTTGCAAAAAAATATTTTCTCAACTTCACTCCTTATTCCATATGAAAGAATTTCTACCACTTAGTCTAAAAAAAATCTTATTCAGACGCTTGTAATGCCCCATTTTGATTATTGCGATTCCTTGCTAACTAATGTAAGTTCACTCTTAGCTGAGAGACTACAATGTGTTCATAATGTGTGCACACCATTCATCTGCAATACTCGTAAATTTGACCATATAACACCTTCCCTCCAGTTATTTTCATGGATGCGTCTGAAGGAACGAAGAACAATACATTCACTATCTCTTCTGTTTAGAATCATGCATACTTCTACTCCGAATTATCTGTTATCACGCTTTCAATTTCTTACAACTCTTCGGAACCGATATCAAGCACTTCTTTCTATCCCTCATCATAGAACGTCTTTATACTCATCTTCCTATACTGTAGAAATACCTTGCCTCTGGAATTCGTTACCTAATGACGTCAGGGACTGCCGGACTTTATCACAATTTAAAATTAAATTGGAAAATTTTGTCTTAGTTAATGTTTTTAGGTATTGCTAGAAGTATTGATTTGTGTTTTTTTTCTTTTTCTTTTTTAATCTAGATTAAAATTGCAAGTTTCTTGTTTATGTTAGTTAATTAGTTAGGATACAATTAATTATGCTACTTAATCACTCATTTAAAGTTTGTGTGATTGCAACCTGTGTATATTTTTGTGTGACTTTACTTTGTTTATAGTGTTTTTTCTCTCTCTCTCTCTCTTTATTTCTTGTGTAGCTTTTCTTTGTATATAGTGTATTTTTTTTCTCTGTTTATTTCTATTACTAGCCGTACCCGTGCGCTCCGCTGCACCCATTAGAAATAAATATAAAGTAATTACATAATTAAAATAGGACGTTTGATCCAGGGAACATTCGTGTTTGATAGAAGTATAAATAGTTTATTATGTTACTTAATTTAAATTGTATTAAAGAAACTAAAATGCGATCATTTTGATCCAGAGACCACTCATTTGGTCATAAAATTATTTTATGAAATACAGGAAACGAATGTACAGAATAGCCTATCAAGTTTTCTGTGCATAAGAAGCTATTTTAATCTTACCTGCCCTCGATTCACTCAGAAGTTACTGTAATAACATTATAGCATTATGTCCATCTAGAGAAACTACACTTTCCAATGGTGAATTAATAATTAATTATACAAATCGGTTAATTTAGCTTTCGATATTACTTCATACAAACACAGAAACATTCTCTGTAGGCTATGTTTCATAGCTTTCGATTGTTGTTGTCAAAGGCCCCTTATAGACGAAGTCATTTGTTTTTTATTTCATTACACCGCCTTAGATGGCGTTGTTATTGTAATTTTGAAACTCATTTATCTCATTAAATATCGGTCCTATCAAAATTTTTCATAGAATAAAACTTATCGAAAATTATTTTTAAAGAAACTTTTGTTATGTAATATTTTTCATGAAAATTAATAATAAGGGAGATATTTCGATTTATTTAATTCAAGTCCCCTTATAACCCCCCTTTTAAATAAAATATTTTGAATGCCATATAGCCTAAATTCTAAGTTACAACAAACTTAATTTATATTCCAATTTTCATATAAATCGGTTCAGCCATTGTCGCGTGAAAAGGTAACAAACATACATACAGACAGACAGACAGACAGACATACATACAAACAAAAATTTCAAAAAAGCTATTTTCGGTTTCAGGGCGGTTAATTATATATGTTAGGACCAATTATTTTTGGAAAATCGAAAATTACCAGAAAAATTTCGGCTAAAGATTTATTATTAGTATAGATTGTATTTGTATTCCTGGTGTTGTGGAAGAGAAGGCCTGATGGCCTTAACTACACCAGAATAAATAAATAAATAATGCAAAGATTTTCAAGCTAGGAAGCAAAACATCGGAGCAAATCATTCTGTAATACAAGTAGATTGTGGTTGTTGTCCGTCAAGACAGGTCTGAACTTCACAAGTATTACCAACACGGCACCACTCATGAGGCAACTAAGCCAGGAGATAATGGGATAGGATGACCAGTTCCTTTCCCATTTCATTGCATACTTCGCCAACTAGCTACATATTACATTAATCAGACTTCAAAACATGTAAATTACGCGGCAAAATTCAGCACTATATTCCAGGATAACATCTGAGCCGCTCATGGGAGGCCTGATCAGATTAGCTTGTTCACCGGCTGTACCTGGTTAAAAGACAGCTACACTTGCTGCTTTGTGGTTGTCAGTGATTACATATCTCATGACAATTTTTGTTGTGTATTGGATTGCTTAAAAAAGGTATTAAATGAACTAAAGAAAGAATTCACTGCCCTGAAAATCATATCAGGTTTTCTGATGGCTGATACACTATTTCATACAGTAATATTACTTTTGGCTTTTAAGGAACCCGGAGGTTCATTGCCACCCTCACATAAGCCCACATAGCCCTCTGTAGCACAGTTGGTATAGTGCTGGCCTTCTATGCTCGAGGTTTCGGGTTCGATCCCGGCCGAGGTCGATGGCATTTAAGTGTGTTTAAATGCGACAGGCTCATGTCAGTAGATTTGCTGGCATGTAAAAGAATTCCTGCGGGACAAAAATTCCGGCATACCAGCGATGCTGATATAACCTCTGCAGTTGCGAGCGTCGTTAAATAAACCATTTTTTTTTCATAAGCCCACAGATTAATCCAGTCTCTACAATCATATCCCAACTCTCTCAAATCCATTTTAATATTATCCTCCCATCTACGTCTCGGCCTCCCCAAAGCTCTTTTTCCCTCTGTACAGAATTATGCACTTAATAATAATAACTTTAAATTTTGTGGCTAGTACTAATATTATAGCTAAACATGTCTTCCTTACATCAGGATTCATTATACTTGTGCATCTATACTTAACAAAAAGTGCATTAATACTGACAGTAAGTAATTGATTGTGTAGAGTCGCTAAAATATTGATGCGTGCTGTCAGTATTATTGAACCATTATTACTGCCAGTGTAAAGGCTCCATTAGAGAGCCACTTTAGTAAGTAATGTATTCCATGCTTCATATCACACAAACCAGCTGTTCATTTAACAGAACTGCGACGTTATCAGATGTAACCATCATGCTTAACAAGTCGACAAAGAATTACTAAATAAGTCATAGCAACAACTCACCTTGTGCTAAAAGACAATTTACACAGTTTGTATCTCCTCTTGTAACTGCAGCAAACAACTGTTCTTCTAGCGAATCCATAATAGAGGCTCAGTAGCTGTATCACCTGAAGTAAAAGATCGAAATGTAACTGCAATTAATGTCATACACGGCATATTTATTACTAAACAATAATTCCACAATATTCACACTTTTCTCCTTTAAATAGGGTAGGCCTATTAAGTCTAACCACAAAATAATTTCAATTTGAACTTCCCAATACCTACTTAAGTACATAAAAATCACAGTACCGTAATTCCGTGACTTACCGTAAATGGATATAAAACACTTTTCTTCTATTCCTGATTCACTTGGTTCTACAACATTGTGAACTACATCTCTGTGAGAATCAAAACTGACATTAATTTAACAAGAATGTAGAAATTCACTAAATTCTCCTGCCGTAAATCGATACTGTTAAGGTCAACACTTTTCGTTTATGGCTCTTTGACCATTGCCAACTGTTGTGTGAAGAAACAGACAATTCAACACAGATTTTATTTCAGGTAACATGCCTTGATTATGCGTTTTAAAGAAAGAAAAATGGTAATATTGGTGCATGCTAGAAGATTGTATTATTTTATAAATACAAATTTTTCTTAATTGTTTAGCGACTTTCCTATAAAATAAAATGAAGGTATTGCTGTGAAATGTATGAGTATCAAGCATTCACAAGAAGTGGTAAAATGGTACAGAAATAGTTATATACATAGCTACAAACCAATTCTCAAAATTTATAAATACGATTCACACATTTATAAAATGAGTCATTTGGGATTATCCATTTTAAACCGCACTGTGTACAATTATTTAAGGGTTTGCAATGCTGACAGCCCTAAACAAATGCAGACGAAATTCACAGATCAGGGCTGGCAGAGCTGGGGCTGGCCAACGAGTAGCTCAAAGACGTTTGAGTGGCACTCTTCTTCGTTGGGGATGGCAGTGAAGGAAGTGAATTTTGAATCAGAAAGGGACATTTTATTAACTAAGGAGGGAAATTCGAATTATTGTGTTTGGCAATTATGCATATTGCCAGATGTTGCATATCTCTGTTATTTGTCAATGTGGTGCATGTTGCACGTTGTCTCGTGCTCTGATTTGTTATTTTTGGGGATCGGGGTGTTGAAGGTTGTGAAGTTTTGTGGACAATAGCGTTTAAAATGGATCCGAAAGTGGAAACTTTGGTGGTAGATACAACCGCATTTATAAAGAACACTGCTCTGCAGGTAACTATTACACATATTAAATATGATAATTGAGCATAGGAGATAACTACCTTTTAAAACATAATGTCGTTTAGTACTTGTCTTTGTGTATTTCTTTGCCTTTAATAAATGTGTTAATGTAATAATAATTATTATAGTAAAATAAGAATTGAAATGTGTTGTGACAAAAGTATTGAAAATTGGTTTATAGCACCACATTGGCAATATTCGTTCAGTGGCTGGTGGATACTCTATATTGATCACACATTTAATATATCACTTGACGAACTAAATGTTGTTACTATAAATCCAAGGTATTTTTATCAAGTTCCTATAGTGACTTGGATATAAGTAATAGGGTATTTGTTAATTACATGTATGTTAAACAACACCATGTCACAAAGACACTGCACTATGTGATGCAACACTTGAACATCAAAACTATGGTACCGATCAACGTCATCATCCAAACAACTATAAGGCTCAAAAGGCCTGTTACGGTCTCAGTGAGTCAATGACGGTTATATATATATATTTTTTTTTTGGACGGCCCGAAGATCTCTTCCCTGGGGATGGTATTGAATCATGGCTTTTGAAAGTCTTTTACTGTGAGACTTGAAAGCGATATAAAATGGACGCTTAATGGGTTGCTAACCCAGAAGGATTTAATTGGTGGGATTTCCATCTATGTATTTAAAACAGGGCGTACCTCAAGAATGTGAGCATGGCATTAAAATAGGAGAGGTTATAGGTCTTCGCAATCACTACCCCTTATATCTCTTATATATATATATTATGCGTTAGTCGGGGTTTGGGGACGACAGCGTACAATGTTGCATTCTGAATTAGATTGAGATAGACTATGTACATAAACACAATAAGCCATAGACTGTGGTGCAAGCCTTCGGGTCCATTCTCCGTATAAAAAAAAAAAAAGTCTGCCAAATCGCTTCATAGCTGAGTGGTAAGACGAATGACTATAAAGCAAAAGGTTATTGGATCACATTCTGGCAGCTGAACATAAGGTAATTTAAAATGAAATTCCTGTTAAAATTAAATGTAAGATTAAAACGTTAGTAAGGAGTAATACAACCAAGATAAATAACAGATAAAAGAATAAGAAGGAGGAAAAGAGATAGGGAGAAAGGAGAGAAAGAGAAGGCAGAAATGAGAATGTGATAAAATATGAATACAGTAATAAAAAATTATAATTTTGTTATGTCCCGTAAGACAGTTGAGTTAGTGAAAAAAACGACATATAAAAATGTACACAATTACCGTTATGAAGAAGACGGCCTTCAACCACGAATTTTACAGAATTATGTTTATCCTTCTAGGAACTGGGTGGTCAAATTGTGACTGTAAAAGAAGTGGTGGATGAGATTACCAGTAAGCGTCAAATAAGGCGGTTGGTTGTACTACCCTATGATCTGCAAATAAAAGATGTGTTTATGGAAAACATATTACATGGTGAGTATTTAGGCACACATTGTAGTGAAAACCAGGAATAGTAAAACGTTTACAGAACATTGGGAACATCCAATACTGTATGAGGGTCAATCCAAATGGACTGGTCCAGTAGTGTTAGTTTGACACATTTTTAAAAATGTGTATATTTCTTTAATAGTGATGACTCTTATCTGAAAGATAGTTACAGAAATTAATGTTAGTTTATTTTTATCTACCTTCATTCATTTTTATATGGCATTCCGGTAATTTGCTAGAAGACGGGCAAAATCCAACATGGCTGAAGAAAACTACCAAAAACGTTCTGCCAACTATGAAGTCCAAAATGTCACCAAACATCGCAAAATCAAAGATGAAAAATTAAATATATATTCATATTTTTATAGAAGAACAAGCCCTCCAAAAAAATGAAAATATATTTAATTTTTCGCCTTTGATTTTTTTGGCGTTTCGTGGCTTTCGAACTTCATAGTTGGTAGTAATTTTCTGGCAGTTTTCGTCCGCACTTTACCACCAAAAATCACTAAAACACAAAACAAAACATAATAATTTGTCACCTTATCAAATAAAATTCAATTCTCATTGACGTCTTCATCGACAACCACTTCACTTCCAGTATAAATGGCACAGGCTTTAAGGCAGTCTAAACTTAAATCATGCAGGCAACAAAGAACTAAACCAACACTTTGTCGTACAGTCAACTGTGCATAAATAAACCACGTCTTTACACTAAATGAAATTCTCTTCGAACACTTATTACACCTTAATATGTACAGAAAATTCAGTAAATAATTCCTTTAAACCACAGAAAAACAGTTTTCTCAACATTCAACACAATCCTTATTCACCAGTGAAAGAAGTAAACCAAAATAGACACAAAATGTAATAAATTTCAGAACACGGATTCTTCCTTTCCCTCTTACTTCAAAATTCCAACCTTGTGCACACAAAATAAATTATTGGCACTGAAAAGTGCCTTTTCGTAAGCATGATGATGCGCATTCAACAAATGCAGACAAATCTATAATGTAACACCACTCACGTCAAACAACCAAGAACAACAGGACAACGTCATTATCCATTCAAAATTAACGAAAATTCTAGAATAAATGACAACTATAACCAATCAAATCGAAAGAAAATCACAAAAATCATAAAATGACAAACTTTCAATAGCTTTAGCCATCAGACACAACATAACACCACTCACGTCAAACAACCAAGAACAACTGATAACGTCATTATCCATTCAAAATTAACGAAAATTCTAGAACAAATGACAACTATAACCAATCAAATTAAAAGAAAATCACGGCGACACCTAGAATAAAAACCTAGAACTAATATGTAAAAGTCACTAAAAGATCACTAACATTTAACTCTGAAATAAAAAAGTTGGTAATACTTACTATATTCAACCAAGTGCCCGTCTTCTATCAAATTACCGGCATTCCACATTTTTGGATTTTGTGGCAATTGCGGTAAATGCTATAGCTCAACTCAGGAAAATGATAGAAAGCTGGAGAAAACACTGTTATTTTCAGCACATTTTAAGCTACATTTTATGTCCTGTACCTTTTTACCCAATCTCTCTTTGTAATAATTAAAAGTTAACGCCAAGTTTGATTTCCATATTTTAAAAAAATTACAGTTTACAATTTTTTTTTTTGCAGTGGGAAGGAATGAAATGCCATGACTGTCATTCTGTTAGAAGACAGCTATACACTCAAGTCTTCAGCAAAAAATATTTGAGTTTTCTGACTTGTCCCCTTTTTTAGATCGAGCAGTTTAAAAAATTTCAAATTTTTTATGTGAAGAGTAGTCTATGAGAAGTACTTGTAAAAAAGAGTTGGCATTTGATATTCCTTAGGGAACAAAGTTACAACAGAGGGGAATTATTGAAAAAAAAAAATAGGTTTAAACTGAATGGTGCACGAAAAAGTAGCCCTCCTCTTGTTTGAATGAATGTGATATTCGGCAGTTGTAAATGCCATTATCGTATCATATTGAGTAAACTGCTTCGGCAATGGTCAGTTTTATGCAGTAATCGATAGCTGGCAGTCTTCAGTGCACAGTTTATTTAATTTAATTACATTACTGGAATCACACGTTTCTGTTCGCATTCTGCAGGATGACTTACTCGCTAGAAGAATGAGTACAAATTGTGGAAGCATATGTGAAAATGAGTTTGTTTAGGGAAACCCACAAAATTTTCAGGGACAAGTTTTCGGGTAGAAGCTAACCAGCAGAGAGCTAAGTATACAACCTTTGGTTAATTTTTTTTTGTATATTTTACGATGCTTTATCAACATCTAAAGCCCGGTTCAGACGGTGTGTGTTTCTGTGATGGATTCCAAGGTAGCTGCGCGGATGGGTAGCCTGCGTGATCACTCGCGGGAAGTAATGCTTTCTGGTGGCTCCTTGGATGGCTAGCTTGCTGGATTTCGAGGGTAGGTTCCTTGCTATTTTTCGTGATGGTTTGCAGGCTGGATCCAAAGATGATCATATAATATCACCACTGAAACCATGTCGCCATGTTCGTTGTTTTCCAACTAAACCTGTTTTTTTCCATATTCTTTAGTTTCTAAGAAACAAAAATTAAATATAGGTCTTTAGCTGTTTTGCACTTCTGGCTTAATTACTTTATTGCGACATTTACTACTGTTAATGTAGGACTTTAGTTGTTTTTCACTCACGGTTTAGTTTCTTTTTGACCATGAGTGTTGGCAACAGATGAAGCAGCAGATGATTTTCCAATTTGAACTGTGAAAAGAGCCAGCTCCATGTGAACAACTACCATCACCGTAGGCAACACGGGAGCCAGCAAGTGAGCACGCAGGGCAGCCATCAGCTCAGCCACCTTGGAATGCATCACAGAAACATGCACTGTCTGAACCAGGCTTAAGATTATTTAGCGTCTGGATGTGATGAAGGTGATAATGCCGGTGAAATGAGTCCAGGGTCCAGCACCGAAAGTTACCCAGCATTTGCTCGTATTGGGTTGAGGGAAAACCCCGGAAAAAACCCCAACCAGGTAACTTGCCCCGACCGGGAATCGAACCCAGGCCACCTGGTTTCGCAGCCAGATGCGCTGACTGTTACTCCACAGGTGTGGACCCTTTGGTTAATAAGTAGCAGGCTATGAAATCTGTGCATAATACCAAAAAACAAAGAGCCTCTTCAGTTCGCGTGCTAAAAGTTATTGACGACATTTGCTCACTTCGTGACTGATGAGGCATGTTCCATCTCTCCAGCCACGTAAATTCACAGAAAACGCGGTATTGGGCAGCTGAGTACCCTCACATTGTGTGTCAACAGCCAATACATGACTAAAAAATAGGTATATTTGATCTTTACTGACCCGGGCTACTTTTTCATGTGTCACTCTATACTGTAGTAATACTTATACGCTATGATTAAATATTTTTAAATTGAATTAAATTGTGTTTTATTTAACGACGCTTGCAACTGCTGAGGTTATATCAGCATCGTTGGTGTGCCGGAATTTTGTCCTGCAGGAGTTTTTTTTATGTCACTAAATCTACTGACATGAGCCTGTCATATATAGGCCTATAAGCACACTTATAGTATATGCCATCGACCTGAGCTGGAATCAAACCCGCAATTTCGGCCACAGGTGGCCAGCACTCCACAAACTGCGCCATCCAGGTCGACACGATTAAATATTGCCATGGAATTATTAAAATTTTTCTCCGAAACACTAATTTCGAATAAATTCGTCCTAAAATAAAAAAAAAATTCGCGAATTTAAACTTAACATTTTTTGATCTGGAAGGGCTTGAAACAAAATGTTTACCTTTATCGGTTGGAAAACTGTATTTCGTGAATCCGTGGTTTGCTAAAACTAGGTATATCTTGTTATAATGTAAAATACGGAATGATTTACATAACGTAAAAATACATCTGTCCGATTCCACAGTCTTTCTCGGCATCATAACTTAAATACTCGGTCACAATATGATAACACGCTAGAAATACCACTGCACACATCATCTCTTTACTCTTCATCTTTCACTGTTGCTACTTCTCGTCACTGGAATTCTCTGCCGCCTGAAGTCAAGGGCTGCCGAACTTTAATTTCCTTTAAATGTAAATTAGAAAAATATCTTATGATGAGTTGCCAGACCTAACGCGTTGCAAATATTTAATGGAATGTGTTCCACTGTATTTATTTATTTGTTTGTTTCTTATTTTTACTATCTAAATCGTGTTTATTTATCACTTAACGCCAATATGTATCCCACTGTGTTGTTTTTTTATTATTCATCTATTTTTTTTTTGTGTACATTTTATTCAATTGTCGGTTTCTGGTTTAATTATGTAAATCCTACTTAATTGTAATCTAATACTAATATGTATACTAATGTGTTTATTTTTATTTTTACTGTGTACATTTTTTTATTGAATTATCGGCTTCTGTTTTTATGTGATTCGTATTTGGTTCTAACAACATTAATATGTATTCCACTATGTTTATTTTTATTTTATGAGGTAAATTTTATGTAACTACCTCTTTTGATCTCATTATGTACCTAAATTGTATCAGTAGCCTATGTAATTACTTAATTCCGATCCAGTTTTATGTTCAACTGTGTAAGCAAGTTTTAATCCTGGTTGAGTGTAAGAGAAGGCCTTACAGCCTTAACTCTGCCAGGTTAAATAAAGCAATTATTATTATTATTATTATTATTATTATTATTATTATTATTTTAAACAGTTACAGAATTCTCCAAGAAAACTGGTGATTACCCAAGCCTGTCAGCAACTGACATCCGTGTCATGGCTCTTACTTACCAGCTTGAGAAGGAGAAGGTGGGCACAAGCCACTTGAACAAGGAGCCGCAGATGAATCGCGTGGTGACATTCACACATTACATATCTGATGATTCCAAAGCTACGGCAGGGTTTTATTTTCCAGAAAAGAAGGTAAACATATTTCCTATTATATGAGTTTTTAGACTTTTACAGTGACTGTGTTCAGAATTAGGCTTTTGGATATTCCACTGTGTTTTGGAACTTGACATTTCCGTGTCGGTACTACATGCAGGTGTCATCACCAGGGCAGATATGCGAGACCAGATGGGTCATCTACTCTTTTAGCCTCGTTATGCCAAGCTAATCTGCAGGGCCGAATGCTAGTGACAAAAGTTAGGCTTGCTCTTTTATTCATAGGGGAAGATGGGAGGATATAATAATTCATAATTAATAAAAATAATCAGACCCACATAGCCTAAATAATTTATTTTATAATTATGAAATCATTATGAGTCATGGATCATATTCGCTTATCAGATGTAGAAGGTCGATATAATATAACAAACATGGCCAACAAAAAACAGTTTATTTAGTTTCTTTTCGACCCTGCCAACCAATGCATATTGCTGTGTTGAGATGCACTGAACAAGCGCACATATTCTCTATAATTCTATAATATATGTCTTCTCTTGAATAGTTCTTCGGGAAAATGCATTTAATAATAAGGTTTCAATAACACACAATTCCGAACTCATTGCAATACTTCAAATTAATGTTTAAGAATTAATAATACCTGCAGCAGCTACCACATGCATTCCGCTCATACAATTACATTGCACTCGCAAATCACAGCACATTCCCGCTGTGTAACGTTAAATAGTTGTTGGTGTAGCTCTCGGAGAAGAGCTTCAAACAACACATAGTGCACCTAGGACGGAATAAGGAGGAAGGCACTTGCACGCGCATCATATTCTCGCTATTTCCACGTCTTTCCTGTAGCTCCGAGAAACGAGCAAGCGTTGCGATACTTGCGGTGTGCAACCTGTAAATGGTATTACGCCTATACAGTATTCCAAAAATCAAAACAAATTTTAATGTACGTAATCCCATTTTGAGAAATACACATTCTACGAAAATATTGGGCTTGCGCAGCAAGCATGGAATGCCCTGAGAAATCGCCCCTGCTAATCCGGATGATTGAGCAACAGTTTTAATTGGTCGTTGCTGCTGCTGCTGCTTTTAAGGAACCCGGAGGTTCATTGCTGCCCTCACATAAGCCTGCCATCGGTCCCTATCCTGAGCAAGATTAATCCAGTCTCTATCATCATATCCCACTTCCCTCAAATCCATTTTAATATTATCCTCCCATCTATGTCTCGGCCTCCCCAAATGTCTTTTTCCCTCCGGCCTCCCAACTAACACTCTATAAGCATTTCTGAATTCGCCCATACATGCTACATGCCCTGCCTATCTCAAATGTCTGGCTTTAATATTCCTAATTTTGTCAGGCGAAGAATACAATGCGTGCAGTTCTGTGTTGTGTAACTTTCTCCATTCTCCTGTAACTTCATCCCTCTTAGTCCCAAATATTTTCCTAAGCACCGTATTCTCAAACACCCTTAACCTCTGTTCCTCTCTCATAGTGAGCGTCCAAGTTTCACAACCATACAGAACAACAATGTTGCTCTACATAAAATAAGTTTTTCGCTGCAAGTAAAGGATCACAATCTCGTCCCTTTAGTGGTAATCATTTTCAGAATTGAAAATATAAGATGCACAAACCGTACACTTATCACACATGAACTTGATTCTGACACATATACTGCTAATCCAAACGCCATTTAACATTGTTAACAATTGAAATACCTGTGCGGAAAGATGGCATGCGCTACCACCTTAGGAGTTGGGCGGGAGGAAAATCGGGCAATGTTGCCAACTAAGCCATGCACTTGTATTTTTATTTGTATATTTCAGAAAAAATTGCGCAGGGTATTCGAGAAGATACACTATTTATGCCATCCACTTATGATTTGTTTTTGTTTTGCATAGGATACAGATGATGGTAATGACGATGATTATGCATGTGATGACAAAATAAATGACACGTCGGAAAAGATCAATACTTTAGACATCAGCAAAGCCGAAGATGTCATCAATGTCAGTGATGTGGATGATATTCTTGTTCCCATCACAAATGATGAAACTGGGAAAATTTGTGAAGACAATTCAGACTGCAAAGACGAAAGCTCTGATGATTCAGACAACGATAATGCTTCATGTTCTTCATACGAAGATGATTCAGGCTGGATCACACCTCAGAATATTGCACACAAGAAGCAAGAAATCAATTGTGACGTGAGTGATAAGCATATGAAGGTTGCTTGCATTACATCTGACTTTGCTATGCAGGTAAGATCGCTTGCTCACTTTTACGCTACTTTTTTTTTTTTTTTCAACTGCTTTAGTTATCTAGCATCTGAATGAGAAGAAGGTGATAATGCCAGCGAAATGAGTCCAGAGTCGAACACAAAATATTAAAGATTTATTAATTTGTCCTACAGAATAATATCACTGAGCTACGCCGAATTCAATCCACAGCACTGGATCGAACTCTCCTCCTTCAATTTTTTCCAAGCTAAGCATATATGTTGACATTTTATGTCCAAGTCAGCTGCCATTATACAAGGGGCGCATATTCCGTACAGATTACTGTGCACTTAACTGCGGAATCCTGGCCAGATAAGTCACTCAGTTGAGTGCGCCCCTTGTATAATGACAGTTGACTTGGACATAAAACGTCAACATATAGGCCTATGCCTAACTTGGAGACAGGCCAAAAAAAAGGGAAAAATTGAAGGAGGAGAGAGAGTTCGATCCGGTGCTGGGGATTGAATTCGGCATAGCTCAGTGGTCAGAGCACTTGGTACGTAGAACCAAGGACCAGGGTTCGATCCCCGGTGCCGGAGCGAATTTTTCTCCTCAAATATTAATTGTCCAACACAAAAGTTACCCTATATTTACTCTTATTGGGTTGAGTGAAAACCTCGGAAAAACATTGGGTTGAGGGAAATCCCCAGAAAAAACCTCAACTAGGTAACTTGTCCTAACCAGGATTTGAGCTCGGACCCAGTCTTTCACGATCAGGCATCCTAACCATTACTGCATAGCAGTAGACCCCTTTCTTCTTAGGGAGAAACTCCTATTAGGCCTAGTGACCATTTGTGTTTCACAATGTGAGTTTTTGTGGTCCATTGCCAAGTAATGAATATCATTATTATTATTATTATTATTATTATTATTATTATTATTATTATTATTATTATTCTGAGCAAATGCTGGGTAACTTTCGGTGCTGGATTCCAGACTCATTTCACCGGCATTATCACTTTCATCTCATTCAGACGCTAAATAACCTAAGCTGTTGGTAAAGCGTCGTAAAACAACCCACTAAAAATTATTATTATTATTATTATTATTATTATTATTATTATTATTATTATTATTATTATATAATGCCCAAATACTTGGATATATTCCATTTGCTTTCTTGCTTCCCAATCAAGTCCAGTCAACATTCTTGTAGGTGACGTCTTGAGAGCTAAACAACTCGAAAGGTGATCCTCATTCATTGTATCATTGTCTTCACGACACAGGATACAATTTGGAGAGTTGAAGATTCCAATTTTATAAAGGTGTGCAGCCAAATAGTCGTGATCTGTTAACAATCTAAATATTGCTACAGTATCAAGTCTTGGGTGTTCGGGATTAAGTATTTATTTTGCAATATAGCTGCCCATGATTTGTCATTACTTTGACTTTTGAAGTGCTCCAACAGTTCTTTCTGGAAGTTTCTTTTAATTATAATTTTTGCAGAATGATAGAGTAAAGTTTGATTTGGTTTCTGTAAAATTTTGGTGCCCTTCTTTGCCAAAAAATCAGCAATATCATTACTGTGGATCCCGCAATGAGAGGGTATCCATTGAAGATGGATAATTTTATTTTGTTTAAACAATAATCTGATAATCTTTTTATTTCCAACTATTATTATTATTATTATTATTATTATTATTATTATTATTATTAGGCTATTATTTTATCATCCAAAATTGTTGTTGGTCCAGTGCCTAGACACTTGACAATGAAGCCATTTGCCATCTTGCGCTCCATTATTTTTGTATGATGTCATCTTGTAGCAATGCTGCGAATCTTTGATGAGTTCCATGGTCTTCTCTTCATTTGCATCACACAATATACAGTCAGATGTATGGGAAATTCCTGTCCTGTGCAGGTGGCTTGCCAAACAATCATGACCTGTTATTATGTCAATCAAACTATCTTGAACATTGTCGACCTCTTTTCAAACAATCACAGATATTAACTGTCATAAATTTATATATACACGACCTAGTCCTTTACACTCGACAAAATATAGACAGTTACTCAATAGTCAATATACATGATCATGAAATTAGAAATAGTGAACAAATTAATATTCCATACTGTAGATTACATAAAACTAGTACAAATTTTTCTGTCATGGGGATGAAATTATATAATAAGCTTCCCAGTCAATATTATAAGTTACCAACCAATAGTTTCAAAGCTAGATTTTATAAGTTTCTTAACATAAATTCATATGAAATTGTTTTTTAATAAATAAAGTTATTTAGATTAGTTATAATTATTACATAAGAGTGAAGTGTTTTCATTAATTTTAGAGTTACAAAATGTTTTGTGTTTTCATTCTAATTACTGTTTTCAATTATATGTGTATTTTCAAATGTATGTTTTTTTTTTTTTTTTTTTGTGACGAAGCCTATCACTCTATGTTTCCTGGCTTAATAAATTGAATTGAATTGAATATGAACTTGAACATTGTAACTGCAGATTGGGTGATTATCTCACTGTTAGTCAAAATTTCCCAGGTTTCATCTTTTGCTCCATTCGAATTTTGTTGTTTGTGGGCACATCTCAATTTAATTTTTATTAGTTGTTGTACAGAATAAAATGGAAGTCCATTATTACATGGTTATAAAATTTCAGTGCCCTTTTTAGCCAGAAAGTCTGCAGTTTCATTTTCCTTTATATCACTGTGGGAACTGTTGTGAAATTACAGTTTATATGACTGTCCTTGAATCTGAATAATATGACAACATTTTGGAATTGATTTAATCTATATAAGAGGTTTTGCAAAGATGTGTAACTTCTCCTTTAGAATTTGTTGTATATTCTTCTACAGAATGGTAAAATGAAAAGAGAGGACATGTTCCACCAGGTCCTGCTCCCCTTGAATGATAAAGGATTTATCTGTATAAACTTGTAACCACTCCTTAAGTGGGTATCTTGTCTCAATTCTTTCTATAGGGGCTATTCCATATGAAATCGATCAGTAAAAAACCTCGCATTTTTTATACTCTAATTTTTCTCTATTTATAAAGGTGCTGAGGAGAGTGCATTTTCAAAAATATACTATCAAAAGTCAAACAGTTTTCGTACTACTGAGCGACAAATTTAGCGTATTTTATAAAAACAAGCCTCTTTCAGCGCTCAGAACTCTGGAACCATTTACTGCAGAACATTGAACGGGAGCTCATTTTGAAGCTGACACTTGGTAGGTTATGATAAGAAGTAATCCTTATTTTTATTGTATACAGAGAGAGAGATATAATCTGATTTTACTTACTTTTAGGCTTTTTGCCAATTTGTAAAAATGTAAAAAATATTGCATAGGTTAAGGGTGTTTGAGAATAAGGTGCTTAGGAAAATATTTGGGGCTAAGTGGGATGAAGTTACAGGAGAGTGGAGAAAGTTACACAACGCAGAACTGCATGCATTGTATTCTTCACCTGACATAATTAGGAACATTAAATCCAGACGTTTGAGATGGGCAGGGCATGTAGCACGTATGGGCGAATCCAGAAATGCATATAGAGTGTTAGTTGGGAGGCCAGAGGGAAAAAGACCTTTAGGGAGACCGAGACGTAGATGGGAGGATAATATTAAAATGGATTTGAGGGAGGTGGGATATGATGATAGAGACTGGATTAATCTTGCACAGGATAGGGACCGCTGGCGGGCTTATGTGAGGGCGGCAATGAACCTTCGGTTTCCTTAAAAGCCATTTGTAAGTAAGTAAGTGAAAAATATTGAGAAAAAAACCTTGCATTATTAAGAGGGATTCGGCATTGTTTGCTTAGTGGCTCGGCAGTAAGTTTTGAGGGTAATAAATAAATTATTTTCACACGCCTGGACTTGAACGGCGCAGTACCCACACACTGGCCGAGAGCTGAAGATAAGCGAGCGTTGGGCGTCCTTTTACTTCTGTGATTATGAAAACCTGTGATAAAGCTAGCCCAGCTATGCGCTACTAGACGAAACATTACGTGTTTGTCTCCTGGCCTTGCTTGTCTCGGCTAGCTCCCGCCTCACAGTCAGCTGGTTAGTTCACGCGCGTACTATTTATTTTCTTTATTTGATATTTTCAATACTTTCTTATCAATGTTGCACCAGTAAAAAATACGTGTTTATTTGTACTTTCAATGCGGAATCTAACCATATATTTTAAAAATATTTTTTCGTGGGCAAAGGCGTCTTAATGAAGAAAAATCTAAATTTCTCCATTTCCATAAAAAGTAAGAAAATCTGTTTACATGTCAATATAAACTTTAACTTCTCAGCATCAAAATAAACCATGATTTTGATCACTGGGTGAAAGGGTTTCGGAGCCACAACAGTTTAAAGTTGCTAATTTTATGAAAATACGATAAATTTAAATATTTTTAATTTAAACACTATGAAGTTCTGATGCCTCAAACTTTGCACAAAGCATTGTATCACAGTTTTCAACGGACAGAAAAAGTTTCATTGTATTTAAAAATTGCAAGGTCAATTTTCTCTATATTTCAGTCGATTTGAGATGGAATAGCCCATAGCTAGAGTCTTCAAACCTAGTTTATCTATTTCAGATATTTAACATTGTCCATGAGGGTCAAACTGTGTTCTATATGAACGTTTTTAAATGGGTTTACAGTGTTTTCTAATTCCTGATTTTATTTCGTACATATTATCGTTTAATTAATTTTGCTTCAAATTGGTAGAATGTACTGAAGCAGATGGGACTCAACGTACTGTCAGTTGATGGACGTCAGATCCATCAGCTGCGAAGTTTCATCTTGCGATGCTATGCTTGCTTCAAGACTACAAGCGTCATGACGAAGGTGTTCTGTCCTAACTGCGGTAACAAAACCTTGAAGAAAGTGGCAGTGTCAGTGAACGATGGCATCCAAGTGATACATATATCAGCAAGGAAAAGGCTTTCGGCACGAGGAAAGAAGGTGAGGAAATGCCATTTCCTTTACCTCTTATTTCATGAAATAAAATAATTTCTCATGGATGCAGAAATTGGTGGAACTATTTTAACATATATGTATCAAATATGAATGAGGTCTCGCCCACCTCATTATATTTTGCTCGACTAGTATGACTAGTCAGTTTTTTTTATACCATTAAGTACGAGAAAAATTCGTACCGGCACCGGGAATCGAACCCAGGACCTCTCAGCTGTGCGCGCTGAGTGCTCTCTAACCAACTGAGCTATGCCGGGACCCGATTCACGACGCCGGCCGAACTCCTCTCGTAGTATCGTGTTACGGCCTTACTGCCTGCACTTGAGACAATACACGTCATAAATGTACAGGAGCGCATATTACATGACTTTATGGCCATATTCAACAACAGTTTCTTTAAACTGTTAACACGATACTACGAGAGGAGTTCGGCCAGCGTCGTGAATCGGGTCCCGGCATAGCTCAGTTGGTTAGAGAGCACTCAGCGCGCACAGCTGAGAGGTCCTGGGTTCAATTCCCGGTGCCGGTACGAATTTTTCTCGTACTTAATGGTATTTTAACATAGCTTTTGTTGTTCCATTTAAGCAAAAATTGTTCATTAATTAATTTGTAAATGAGCCTTATGGGAAGTAAAATTTTTATTTCAGTTTTCGCTTCCAACACCTAAGGGTGGTAAACATGCCAACAATCCAATTCTGTGTGAAGATCAGCGCATTCCTGATCAACGACCCTCGAGGCTGGCTCGCACTAAGAACAACCCCCTGGACGCAGACTACATAGCAGGTTTGTGTTGTATACATTTCATACTGTTCGCGAATGACTGCATGACTGTTACAGTAAGAACCAGCTATCTGTGTATACTAGTGTTTATAGCTCGCGCAAGAAACGATTACTGAAAACCAGTGGTGGCGTTGCTGTCTATTTTGACGTGTGTATGTGGGCACGGCAAGGGGGGAGAGATATGTGCCGATGTAAGTACTGTCTCTTGAATAAATATGAACAAATGAGGGCATCCTTGTGGAAATAACGTAGCAAGAGAAAAATTCGAAGCTAATTAAATGCGCAACATATGTTTACGAATGAAATAATAATATTGTGAATTTTATTAGTTACAACAATGTAATTTATTCGTCACAACAATAATTCCTTTCTACAATTCACCTTAAACGCTCTCGTCAACAATTGGATCTTCACTCAACACAGTATTCGTTATAGCACTCCACCGACGACAATGACAATTTACTTGGACTATTACGCACAACAATGAACTGTTAATCTTAACTAATATTTACAAAGCACTATTTACAAATCAGAACTATCAGTTCTCAGTTCACAGTTCTTCTATCTCAGTCACTCGAGTTCACAGTATCTCGAACCAGAGACCTTCAGAGACAGTTCACTGTACTCGAACTCGGGTCCTTCCAACTGCGGTCCACTGCACTCGAACTCAGGTCCCTCCAACTGCGGTCCACTGCACTCGAACTCAGGCCTTCGGATGCTGACGCAGATGCGGACGCACACTCGAGTCGAACTCCGGCACACAAGTCTGGCTTGCTTGCTCTGGCTTACTCACTGACTGAAAACTGAAAACTCTGCTCTAGTTCGCTGGCGCTTCTTCTTTTATAGCAAAATCATAGTTGCGAGAAATTTCTACAGGTGTGTAGAGAATTATCTCGATATCTCCACTTCGACGGACTTCTGGAATAGTCGAGAAGGTCGTTCCACATTCACTGCGTTAAGTAGCAGCTGCGCGCGCAGCCTTCCCTCGCGTGTAGGCTCCTTTCCCCTTTCCCCGTGAAGCCCGCGCGATATGCTCTCTCGCGGGACGCTGGTCGTGAGTTGGAATCTCACGTCGCTGTCACAATATCGTGCGATACAAGACACGTATTCACATGCAGTGGAACAAACTAAAGTCGTAATGTAACTATCACAACGCAAGACTGATTCTATTGATGTTGTTTCTCTTCCGACTGTATTCTCGAATATCACTGAAGTTATCTCGTGACCTTTCCTCTCGCCCACTCTTCCTTATCGCAGTGTTTGATTCACATTCCTTCCGTCAGTAATCCGTGGTTGCGAGACCTTTACCATTAGAGCAGGGCCCTTCCCCTTCGCAAATATTTTAATGAATGTTGAAATTCTGTAATTTAAATACCGTATTTATGCGATTATAATAAACATTTTTCATTCATTGTGTTCTGCCCAATAGTAGGTCTGTTGATGCAAACCCAGCATTCTTCAATCTTTCCTATTTTCTGCCCTTTCCCATAGTCTCCAGATACAATATATATAAATTTAAATTAATGCCCTATTTATGCTACAAGATATAGTGAGGAACTGCTGATGGAAACAGCCATTACAAGTTTGTTTTTTCTTCTCTTTTTTTTGCGCACTTTTCATTCATAAGTTCTGATCCATTTTTTGACAACAATCACTATTAATACGAATATTATTTTTAACTATGATAATGACTTAATGACACTTTCTTTTATTCTGAGACTTTATGAATACAACTTCTAACAGTCGCTCATCTTTAAATAAACGAATATAATTTACCAATAATTACTGAGGCATGATGCTAGTCATTGTCAGTCATCTGTTGTTTGGACGTTCCATTTCTGATACTGCAAGTGAGGATGAATGTGATGTATAGGTGGAGGTAACAGTGCCTTCATAACCTGTCTAGATAATATAAATTTAATCCTGATTGCTTTTTAGCACAAGTACGTATTATATTGCTGCAGAGGTTCATTGCTGCCCTCACATAAGCCTGCCATCGGTCCCTATCCTCAGCAAGATTAATTCAGTCCCTACCATCATATCCCACCTCCCTCAAATCCATTTTAATAGTATTCTCCCATCTACGTCTCGGCCTCCCCAAATGTCTTTTTCCCCTCCAGTTTCCCAACTAACACTCTATATGCATTTCTGGATTCACCCATATGTGATATGCCCTGCCCATATCTAATATTTGGATTTAATGTTCCTAATTATGTCAGGTGAAGAATACAATGCGTGCAGTTCTGCGTTGTGTAGCTTTCTCCATTCTCCTGTAACTTTATCCCTTTTAGCCCCAAATATTTTCCTAAGCACCTTATTCTCAAACATCCTCTCTCAAAGTGAGAGTCCAAGTTTCACAACCATACAGAACCGGTAATATAAATTTATAAATTTTAAGTTTCAGCTTTTTTTCACAGCAGACTAGATAACAAAAGCTTCTCAACTGAATAATAACAGGCATTTCGTATATTTATTCTGCTTTTAACTTCCTCCCTAATGTCATTTATATTTGTTACTGTTGCTCCAAGATATTTGAATTTTTCCACCTCTTCAAAGGATAAATTTCCAAGTTTTATATATCCATTTCATACAGTGTTCTGGTCACGAGACATAATCATATATATTGTCTTTTCGGGATTTACTTCCAAACATATCTCTTCACTTGTTCTTGCTTCAAGTAAAATTCCCGTGTTTTTCCTAATAGTTTGTGGATTTTCTCTTAACATATTTACTTCATCCACATGGACAAGCAGCTGATGTAACCCATTCAATTCCAAACCCTCTCTGTTATCCTGGACTTTCCTAATGGCATACTCTAGAGCAAAGTTAAAAAGTAAAGGTGGTAGTGCATCTCCTTGCTTTAGCTCACAGTGAATTAGAAAAGCATCCTACAAAAACTAGTGTACATGGACTGACGGACTGTGCTGTACATTTTGCTGAGACACATTTTAATTAGTTTCTTGGGAATACCAAATTCAATAAGAATATCATATAAGTACTGTAACCTTGTACTCCCATTTTTTCTCCAGTACCTGTCGAATACAACAAAATCTGATCAATAGTGGATCTATTACGCCTAAAACCGCACTGATGATCCCCAATAATTTCACCTACATATTGAGTTAATCTTCTCAAAAGAATATTGGACAAAATTTTGTACGACCTGAACAAAAGTGATATTCCTCAAAAGTTGCTTCAGTTAGTTTTTTCCTCCTTAAAGATAGGACAATTATGGACTCCTTCCATTGTTCTGGTACAATTTCCGTTTCTCGAATAGCAAGTACAAACATTATAATTATGTATTATCAGTAAAACCTCATTTTCCTTAAACTATTCACTATTTCTACTTGACTCTGTATGTCACAGGAATTGTTGGAAATTTAAGTACATATGTTTGATGCTTACAGAATGTCATGTTGCTGTTTGCTTCATAGTGTTGGATGAACTGTTGCGTCTTTCTTTTCAGGTTTTTCACCCTTTGTGATGCGGGACGTCAACTCCAGATCTGCAATGCTTGGGATTCGTGGCACAGATCTCAAAACGCTGATTGGAAGGAATCCAAATATGAGGAAAAAGAACAAAAAAAGGAAATGAACGGAAGATGGAAGGAAGTGATTGTTAAAATGTTATCATAGAATATTGAATAAATACCACACACTTACTGACATCATTTTATTTGTTTATTTTACTCTTCGGTCTTTTACTTGGACTTATGTAAGAGCAGGTCAGGTATCTGTTGTTTGGTTTTAAAAAAATGACGTAGCTGTTATCTCCGTTTGTATAGAACTGATGTTCCTTGAGACCCCAATTAATTGGACTGTCTGCAAAACCTTGGACGTACAGGCTGACCCAGGGAATACTTGATCTTTGAGATACATACCTCCTGAAAAATATGTAAATTAAAATATATTACAATATGTGGCTTGTACCTTACATTGATAAAGAACATATTTACCTGCGTTGATTATAAATGCTGATAAAGAATTACATTATTATTGCACATTAACTTTATCATCAGTTGGAGTGCCTTCAAAGATAGAATAGCCATCATGCCTTCTAATCCCCAGTTATTGATTGACCCTTTATGTGTACAGTCAACTCTCAATTATTCGTGGTAATGGGTGGGGGCCACCCCACTGATAAGTGATAAAACTTACATAATTGAAAATGTCCTGCAGCACTAGAATCATTCACTATCAGAGGTGATAAACTGTCTTACCACAACATTGAAACTACCAGTAATTTAATTTGTCACTTTCAAGAAGATTTACACCTTACTGAAATAGTTCGTCAATACTTTTAGTTTTTGACAGTTCTCTTCCTTACAGATACAGTGAAACCTCTCCTTACGGACACCCCCACAATACGAACAGATTTTTATGTCCCAACTGAAATAATATAGCAATAATGATAAATTTAACTCTCGTTTACAGACACTCTCATGGCCGGTTTGTCCAAGTATTGTTAGAAGACTTAACGACTGTTAAACCTTCAACAGTTTGTTAAATACAGTTTTTCCATTTGTTCAACACCAGTTTGGCTTAACAGATTCTTAACCGTTTGTTAACTGTAAATGTAGGATTTCAGGCCGTTAACTCATTTAAGAAACAGTTAAACATGGCAGATAACACCACAGCTGTTCAGACAAAAGTTGTGAAAATAACATGTTATGTTTCTCTTGAGGAATGTTTAGAGTAAGAGACGGTTTCACCAAGCTTCAGTAAATCAGTCCAAATGAAACATTAACTAGTACTGAACATTGAAATATTTACACGATTACGTTTGTATGTGAACTGTCTCCGTAGACTTCAAGCCTAGCAGCTATATGTGCCTCGTCGCGCTGGTTACGTCATGACACCCCGATGGAGTAGTCAGTAGCGTGTTGGCTTGCCATCCCAGGGGCCCGTGTTCGGTTCTCGGCGATAACTTTTTTTTTTTTTAACGTAACTAATTTTTATACATGTTACCTTTCTTCATTTTTATAATTTTGTGTAGTGGAACTTATTATTTCGCAACTCTGGCTCCACTAGGAGAATTTAAAAAACTCTTGGGAGATCAATTTTCTTCCCGAAATAAAACAAAGACAAACAAACAAATTAAAGAAAAATAAAAGAAATACACATGTGGATCTAATACATTGTCCACATGCCATCGGCGTCTATCACTGCCTGGCATTTTCGGGGCAATGAGTCCACCAGATCGCGGAAATAGTTCTGGTCCTTGGCGAAATCTTCCTAGGTAACCAGAACTTGATCCCAGAACTGATCTGGATTTTGAGGTGGGATGTCTCGATATTTGTCAATCCTCCTCTTTTTCATGCTTTTCCGTGAACCGTCTTTGAACGTTTATGGCGGTGTGCACGGGGTGATTATCCTGCTGGAAAATTAAATTTCCATCGGAAAGAAAACAATTATAAATTCCAAGAATCCAGCTCTTTCGCTTCTGTTTTAAAGCCAGTACAAACATATCTTATTGCTAGCTATAATATAATTCTAATAAATGAAAGTTAATATACCAATTAAGTTTTGTTATGTTTGAATGCACATTATGTATTAATTTACTAATATTTCTTAGGTACCGGTATGTAGTTATAATAATCACTTTCATGTCTTAAAATAAAACTCAGTTTTATGTTACCTAGTTGAAATAGGCCACTTGTTCCAATTCACCAGCTACTATTAACTCTAGATTCTATGTTACTAGCTCTTCAACTATAGCCGATGTCAATAGTGCTTCAAAATACGCAGTGAGTAAATAATAAAATGTTTCAGCAGCAATTGCTTCTTTAGGACGAAATTACATATAATTTATACATGAACCTAAATTAGAGAATTTTATATGATACGGAATTCTCCTCAGGGTTTTCTGTACAGTTGACTACACACACATTCGTGTAATTATTGTCACCTGGTGGTCATAATGCTGAGATTTTTCTAAACAGAAATTCATATTTAGCATTATAAAATGTAACCATACATAATAATTATTATTATTCAATAGCAGTCAATGCAACTTTCATTTATCAATTCTCTGTACTGTATGAATCATGGCTACTGTAATAGGTTACGATTTTACACATGTTTCATGACTTACTCCATGGTACAGAATTTAAATAATAATATCAGCCAATAAGAAGTTGTCTTATATATGCAAAATCATTACCAACTGCTGTTGAGTAGTTAGAATAGTATTAACGACAGTTAAAGTTAAGTGTTGGTTATTTTAAACAAAATTATGTTGGAAAAATGGAAAACATCTTAACAAAACGTTAAAAATAAACCAGCTGTTAATTTAACATTTGTTAAGCCAAATTAAACATTACTTGGAAAAACTGGCCATCAGACACGGACACGGACAGCTGTTTCACAGTCCTAAAGCTTGCTTTACCTCCTGACTGTGGACAGAACTTGGATTTTAAGACCTAATGTGTTACAAAAATGGAAAATTTAGTTTTGAGAACTGTACAGAAATTCCTTAACATGAAAGAAGACAATAAGGGTCTCGTAGGCTACCACTAGCCCAGCCAGCTACCCCTTGTTAGTTGGAAGCGGGTGGACAAACAAAGTCATAAAATTTAACCTGTCTGATGGGTCCAAGGTTTCCGCGATCGTGAAATTGTATTCGACACATGATAGGGTTAGTAGGATTATTCTCTTCACTGCAATCAGTTGTTCTGTTTCGAGAGACATGGCACCTGAACGTAAAGGTTAAGTTGAAAACTGTAAATTACAGTACTGCATAACTGTAGACGCAGAATAAAATTGCATGGCACAGTACTGTATTTTCCTCTATTGGTGTTATATACTGTAGTTCAAAGTTGCAAAGAATTTACTGTATATAGTATACTGTATTTGGAATTAAACTACAGTAATACATTTCATTTAAAGCGTGAAGGGATACATAATGCATATTATAAATTTACTGTTAGATTGGGGAGCCTCCCTCCCAATAAAGGACACCTCCCAGATGCGGACAGATTGTTACGTCCCTTCAATGTCCGTAAATGAGAGGTTTCACTGTATTGGAGTAGAGGCTGTGTAACACTGAGTTGAGGGAGAGAGAAGGATCTAAGCTCATTTCACAGTATACAGAATATCTCGAGAATAGAAAAGAAAGCTCCAAGGTTAATCTGCACCCAGATAATCAAGAGTTATTGACTGTTGTTTCGACTACACAGAATGTTTCAGAAATAACTACAGAATTTTTTTAGGAATAGTAGGTAGGATCATTTTAAGGATAGGAAACGTGTCCCTAATGAATCATATGGCGGTACATTGTAACTTGGAAGATACATAGCTGATGGTGCTGCAATATGTGACTATAGAATGAAAGAGGAATTTTAAAAATTCTGTGGTGTTATGGGGGTCTTAATCACAGGATATCGGAAAAAGAGAAGAGAGTAGAGGTGAAAAATAAGTTTTCATTCATATTTAATGAAGACTATTTCACAATAAGTGTGGCCACCAGCAATAATACGTGCAATGAGTAATACAGATGCAAAATAAACAACGAACTGTACTATGTAAAATAAATCTTATTTCCAGAAAAGAAGTAGAACAAAATGGGCATCCTTATTATATCCTTCCTCGACACAAAAGAATGCTTTTATGATGTATGGTGCAATATCAAATAAAACCCATCCTACCCTATTTATAAATTTATTACGATAAATAAACGTTACCATAAATTATCACGTAATCCCCCCCCCTTTTTTTTCTGAAATGTTTGGCCATTAAAAACACTAAGTGGGGGATATGAGTATTTATTGCCTAAAGCAAATTTATAAATCAGTCAGTCATTGCTTAGTTATTAAATTTGGCCATTGTGACGTATATTAACACACTGAGACCACCAAACACGATATACTTCAGTCTTCAGTATTTTCTGTTGTTAGAAGTGAGTTCATTGGTTCTGTGCCTTTGCTCATGGAAAACATGGACACATAAAAAGAAAACTTGTCATCACAACCTGGTTGAAGGGAAATTCTAGTATCTTTGAACTGTATGTTACTAAGGGAGGAAAATTAAAATAAAAACAATGGCTCATCATCCTACTTACAATCAGTTAAGGCACTTGCAACTACCAGTTCTTACCTCAGTTCATCGAACAATGCGTGGATTTGACTGGCTGTGAAGTATCCCCTCCACTGCATTTGGACAACTGCTCCAACATCAACATTTTCCAGTGGGTACTGGTAAGAGTTCAAGAAGTCACCTGTGTCGCCTTCTTTTCTGTAAATCAGTTACAAACAATTTATTAGTCATGCAGTCATTAAGCTGCAAAAGTACTTCTTTGAACACCAGCATTATAAACAGTCATTATTGTTAGTCAAAAGAGTCCACCATGTGGCACTTTATTGTACCAGTGTCGTAAGATATTACCATACCAATTAAAACGTAATAACTTCTTTTGTAACGACATAAATTGTGCCATAAAATAAATATAATAAACGATTTTCCATACAACAATATTTGAATACATCACCGTTGTCATAGCAACTCATTTTTCACAGAGCATGATATCAAACTACCCATCATTACGAATTTGATATTTTTTAGTTTTATAATGATGTCATATAAAAAAGGAAAAAAGAAAATAAAAAAAGAAGGTATGTGCATTTAAACAGATTTTTCAGAAGAAAGAAAAAAACATCACTTGTAATTCCCTTAATTTTCAAAGGTACTTTCGATATAATTTTATCATTTTTCATGTATTGATTGAAATTATTTCTACCGAAAGTAGCATTGAAAATCAAGGGAATTAAAAGTGGTAATGCATTTTCTTTCTCCTACAAAATCTGTTCAAATGCACATACTGGATTTTGGAGGTGCAGCGACATTTATGTTACACAGTTATTGCTTTCGTCAAAATTAGGATACAAGTGAAGTGAAGACTCATCCAATATTATAACATTACTATAAACTACTTTCATAGTATACAATTATTAGCTATAGTTACTGAAGTTTGTCACAGTCATAAACCACATGGCTTAGAATTTCTGGTCTTTTCTATATGCACTAAATTTAGATTAGTTGAAATCTGGTTTTCCAACCATTTTATCCGATTAGCAACATTTAATTTTCATACTGTTTTCATTGTATGACTATACATATTCGTCCATTCCCCCCAACAACCCACGGCTAGCTACCGATGAAAGATGACGTAGTGTATACAAACAAGACAGGGGTAACAACATTCTGGTCAGGTTATAAACACATCAAATTACTGACTTACACAAACCCATTGTTTACTATTTTTACGCTACACCTGGAATTAATTGATATTACAGTCGCAAATGAAGCATCACCTCATACAAGTTTTAAATTTAATAAGACATAATTTTAGACTTACAAATCAGCTCCAATGCTAAATGCTCCAAGCCATTCCATAAGTTCCAGTGCATCCTCATCATTGTTACTGTCGTTATACACTGGAACTCTCACATTGTATGCAATCTGCTTCACGAACTTAGGTTCACACTGTCTTACTCTGTAACCTCTGGATGAGAAATATGCAGCAACAGATGAAGGACAGATCCGCTCTTCTAATGAAATAAGTGTAAAAAAGAAACATTTATGACAGATCACACTACTTGAGTAACGAAACAAAAGAAACATTAGCAAGATGATAAAGTACTACTTACTGGCTTTTAAGGAACCCGGAGGTTCATTGCCGCCCTCGCATAAGCCCGCTATTGATCCCTATCCTGAGCAAGATTAATCCATTCTCTATCATCATATCCCACCTCCCTCAAATCCATTTTAATATTATCTTGCCATCTACGTCTCGGCCTCCCTAAAAGGTCTTTTTCCCTCCGGCCTCCCAACTATAGTCCGACCATCGGATCTGTGCCCCTGTAAGATATGCGAATTGAACCTTAATTCCTTTTCAGCCTCGGCAATTCATTTCTCTCCCTGTATTCCTATTTCTCTCCTTTCTATCCCTCTCTCTTTCTATCCCCCACTACTCACAATTTTGAGCCTTCTTGCGGGACAGTTTATTTGCACTTGCAGTCCAGTGTTGTCAACTCAACATGAATACTGTAGCACGGAGTGGTGAAAGAAATATTATTAAGCAAGTAATAGCATTTTGCATAAGTCAATCAGCGTCATTAGACCTACTTAAATGAAATTATGAATAAGTAATAATTAACCTTATAGTATTATAAGCAATATTCAAGAGACATGACACTGTTTAACGGAAGTTTGGCAACATCCCTATTCGGCAAGGTTCGTGGCCTGCTGTTTGACGTAGTGGGAGAGAAACGGGTGGAATGGGGTGAGTAGAGGCGTTAACTTTTCCAAGAACGACGACAGCGCTGAAGGGGCATAGATCCGATGGTCCGACAATAACACTCTATATGCATTTCTGGATTCGCCCATACGTGCTACATGCCCTGCCCATCTCAAACGTCTGGATTGAATGTTCCTAATTATGACAGGTGAAGAATACAATGCATGTAGTTCTGTGTTGTGTAACTTTCTCCATTCTCCTGTAACTTCATCCCTCTTAGCCCCAAATATTTTCCTAAGCACCTTATTCTCAAACACCCTTAACCTATGTTCCTCTCTCAAAGTGAGAGTCCAAGTTTCACAACCATAAAGAACAACCGGTAATATAACTGTTTTATAAATTCTAACTTTCACATTTTTTGACAGCAGACTGGATGACAAAAGCTTCTCAACTGAATAATAATAGGCATTTCCCATATTTATTCTGTGTTTAATTTCCTCCCAGGTATCATTTATATTTGTTACTGTTGCTCCCAGATATTTGAACTTCTCCACATCTTCAAAGATAAAGTACTACAGCCTACATTATTATATAGCATGATACTGTGAAAACCGAGGTCTGTCCAAAAAGCATAGAGCCAATTTGAATACTTTGAGATGCTGTTGTGGCGTGCAGCTCATGACAGGAAGAACTTGGCTGTGAGATCAAACTGCGCATGCGCGGACTTCGTTAATACACCTAAACTATCCAAACCTAATCTTCGTATATGCAAGGTGTATAACCGAAGTACAAAGAGAACTTCTTGATTTGATCTGGAATGCACATACGAAAATAAATCCAGCTAAAGATCACGCTGACAGTGCATGAGAAGTTTTCATCTCCCAAGTTCTTCCTGTCGTGAGCCATTTCATTGTTGTGCGGCCTTGATGTAACCTGACAGCCAGTCAGAGGGGAGTTTACTGCCCAGGGGTGAACAGTCACTCTCTCACTCAGTCGGAAGTGTCTCCATGTCTGAAGAAGCAGACAACCAAAGCTGTGGACAAGTGGTGACTGGCAACTTCATTACGACAATGTGTCAGCTCATTCAGGATATTCTGGCAAAACATCGCATCATCCAAGTCTGTTGTTCCCCATACAGCCCAGATCTGGATTCTCGGTAGAGGTGAAGAGAAGACCTCACGACCTCTTATCAGTTTAAATAAATAAATAATAAATACTTCTGGCATTTCCATAGCTGAAGGTAGGAGATTGCAAACTGTGGACGAGATTAAGGAGAATTCGACATGAAAGCTGGAGGACTTAGTAAACTGATTTGAAGGGATAAATGTGAATTCTAAAGGGAAATATTTAAAACAAAACGTGCTGCCATTCCATAGAGCATCTACAAATATAAGCAGTCGAGTGAGGCAGTGTTTCCATAAGAGTTTGGAGGAACAAATTAAAGATAAACACTGGAAGGACGCACTGAACTCCACTCTCCCCAAATGGCCCAGAAGAGAAGCTGTTGCGACGTTCATGGCTGTCTGGCTAATCACCTCCACCGCCTGGTGTATTATCCAGCCCCCACTGCATGCTCTGTGGATGTTCCAACACCATGGATTCAAACCACATTAAGACTTGTCCAGCACTTTCATCTGTTAGCTTTGTGGATAGGTACTGGGAGGCCAGAGAAAGAATCCAGCAGTGTTGACATCCACTCCTTCGTAGTTTCACTTGCATATTATTCACTTTATTTCGTTTTCTTTCCTTTTAGTTTTTATCGCCATTGTACGGCCAATGACTCTAGTCAAGTGCCACTGCATTGAATTTAAAAAAATTATATATATATTAAAAAAAAAAGTTAACTTGAGGAAGATAAAAGCAGGGACGTATGCAGGGGGGGGGGGGGGGGTTACTAGGTTTGAACCTCCTTGAACTTAAAAAATTTATGGATGTAAAACATGGGTTATGACCAAAAAATAGAAAACATAATCAATAGTTTTGAAAGAAAAGTGTTAAGAAGAATTGTAGGACCCGTTAGATCTAATGGGATCTGGAGAATAAGATATAAGAAAGAAATTTACAATAGATACAAAGATTTTGAGATTTCAGTAATAGTGAAACTATAAAAATTAGAATGGGTTGGACATGTTCAGAGAATGGACAATTCAAACATACCGAAGATGGCTATGCAGGATCAGATAAATGGCAAAAGACCTATTGGAAAACTTAGGAAAAGATGGAAGGACTCAATCAAGGAAGATTGCCAGCAGCTACTGAAGTGTAGGAATTGGGAGGTGAGAGCCCGGGATAGAGAAGATTGGAGGCAGAGAATCAAGAAGGTCAGGGCCCGTTTTGGGCTGTAGCGCCAATGATGATGATGATGAACTTAAAAAAAATATATTTCAATATATTTGAATATTTCCATGGATTTTTCTGTTACGTAAAGTGTCTTACCTTTCATATACAAATAAGTGTTGACTAAATACATATACGTATGTTTATGTGTAAGAGTAATAATAACACAAGCATTTTTAATTATACAAAATTAAACAGAAGTTAACATTTATTTTGTTAAAAATTGGATGGTTATGAAAAAATTACATTTCAAAGATTTTATAAGTATAATCACGAATATGTTCCATTAGAACATAGTATAATATTAATAAATTTACCATAACATAATACTAATAATAATACACTAAATTTAAAATACCCCTTGACAAAATTCTGTGTATGCCACTGGATAATAGCAATGACATCAGTACCCATAATTCTCCCACAAGAGCCTAACATAGATATCTGAGAAAGAGTGACATTCTGAAACTAAGCCTGAATTTTTAAACTATGGAATGGAATGGAATTTATGGGAGGGGGTTACTATGGCCCAGCACTGCGACCTGTTATGATCTATTGCGCTAATCCTCAAGCTAGGCACATTTCCAAACCCACACTGGCTGACTACACTAAGGTTTGTTGTGTACCCAGGTTTCGAGCAGGCAACCCCCCCCTCATCTCTAGGTCAGCCCCCTCTGTGTGTTGCCAGCTGGCGATCGGGGATGACTATGAAATGATGACAGAATGGAGAGATGTGGACGGAATTATGTATATTATGTCTATGGAGAAAAATGGGAGAATCCCGAGAAAGAACCGAACTCCAACCTTGTCCACCATAAGTGTCAGTATGGATTTTTCAATGACCGAAACTCGAATCTGGGCCACCTGCGTGACGGACCGTAGATATGACCACTCAGCCACCACAGGAATTCACTTTTGAACTAATTTTATGGCATATTACGGGGATACCTTTACCTTTTACCTTTTTTTTTTTACTAATTTTATGTTGTTTCTGTTTCCCTGAATGCATTTACTTTAGAAATATTTTCGTATTTCATATATTCTTACATAAAATTAATAATATAAATTTATTTACAAATTTGGTATTGGTTACCAATATTTAATTCGGTCAAGGTAGAGTATTGACCAGCCACTGAAGGAATACTGCACACTTTTATCACTGCCAATGTGGTGCTATTAACCAATTTTCAATACCTTTATCACAGCCACAACACACTTCTGGAATTCGCTACCTGCTAGCATCAGGGATTATCGAAATAAAATTGAATTCAAACGCAAACTTACTAGGCACTTGGTCAGTAATTGATTTCTTGTAAATAGTTTCCATAAACTATCACAAAATATTTCAATATCCAGTAACTTCATCACTATACAATTTTGTTATTCTAGGTTTAATTTGTAATTCGGTAAATATAAAATATTCTTTGTTTTTCTATGATAAATTATCTAGCTTTCATTAGTGAGGTAATCTTTTCGTACTTTGATTTTTATTGTAATTGTAATTGTAAATTTAATACTAATTGTAATTTTATTCTTCATATTATAGTTGGAATCTCCTGGTAGAGGGGCAGAGAAGGCCTGATGGCCTTATCTCTACCAGGTTAAATGAATAAATACTACTAAAATACTTCAATTCTTATTGTATTATATACTGGTATATGGAATTATCACTACATTAACACATTTAAATATAATTATTATGAAAGTCGCCATATTTTCTTCCTGCCATTACAATGAAATACAATCCACTTCCACTAGATGGCCCATGATATGAGTAACAGGGTTGGCAATACATGCAAGCGATGATACTAAACGTGAGGAATTTTACTACAGGTGTGTAGTATTATGTGACAGGTTAGGTTAGATTAGGTGTGTATTATGTAACAGGTTAGGTTAGATCTGATTAGGTTTGTAGTATTATGTGAGAAGTTAGGTTAGGTATGTAGTATTATTATTACTATTTGGCGACATTGAAACCCAGTGTTACATTAACGAAATATGACAGCATTCTTCATTCACGCAAAACAATTTTCGTATATAAGGTACGTATTTAGGGAGGGTTGGATGGGCTTACAGCTCTCCCAGTAATCATTTGTTAATCAATACTATAAATCCAAGCCATTTTCAAGGTATTTTAGCAAGTTTCTATAGTGGTCGGAACATAAGTAACCTTCACCTTTATTATTATTTAATTGATTATTTAACAATGCTCTATCAACTACTAGGTTATGGGTTGATAATGGCGCAGTCTACACTAGCCATGCAAGCATGTCTGATATGTGTGTTCCCATCCTGAAGCAAAACTGAATGATCTGTAGAAGATATGATCTGATTGAGGAGATGGATTAATTTATCTCATAAGAAACAGAACCAAACAATAATGGAAATAAAGTTCATCTTCTTAAACAAGAAAATATAAGATTATTATTCTGTAATCATCTGAAGCAGTACGTAGATCAAAGAGCTATAAGCCCAGATATAAATCCTAGCCTGCTCGGGAAAAAGAGTATAAGTCAAAAAATGGCCAAAATAAGATAAGTCAATATTATGTTGCACCATGACAAGTTCTACAGATTGGTATAAACAATATAAGTAAAATAATATAATTATTCAATTAAAATACAATCAGTTTTTTAGTATGTAACATTAGCAAACAGTAGACTGTAAACCATTAAATTGTTTGTACTGAAAAGTTGTATGTTTTGACTTATACTCTTTTTCCCGAGCAGTCTAGAATCAGTGACAGCCACTACATATGGTAGCAGGTTCGTGCAGTGGCACTTTCCATGTGTGTGCAGGGTGTGTGACTACACACTTTTTAGAGAGAATAGAATTTTTAAAATCATAGTTCAAACAAATATTTTATTGCACAAAAAATGATGTGGCAGTGCAGTTCTCCGAGTGCTGTCCATACGCCGAACACACAAGCAATTTGGGCAGGAAAGTGTGTTGCATTCAGTTGCTCTCAGCAGGTCTCATGATCCCAATGTTATGAGGACTTCGGACTAGAGTATTATGGTAAGAGATTGATGTGAGAGGGCGTAGAAGTGTGCAGGATTTAGCTTAGGAATACGTGCTGTCCCTTCACAGCTCTCAGTTCCCTTTTTCTCTGAAGTAAAGACATGAAACCTAAGCCATAAACACGTGGTTTTTGTAAAGACATCATGTTCAGTGAATGTTCATGTTGTATTCTAGCAAATTTCAATTTAAAAGTAATTTTCGAAGTGTCACTTAACATTTATTAAGTTTATTATTTATTTATAGAGAAACATAACAAATTAGGATCCAAACTGTTTGCATTAGCTGTTATAGCTCTGAATTGAAGAATTTGAAAAAAAAAAAATCGTACCTCGGAAACTAGGCTTTCTCTGGATGTAGAAATTTGTAGGGAGGTTTCTTATTTCAAATGGGTAGTATGGGGGAACAACTGTGAAAATCCATTATCACTTGGTGAGCCTTCCTTGTAAGTCAGAAGTAATCACACGACATTTTTCAGCAATTCATTATAAAATAGTTGAGTGGTTAAATGTATAAAAAATATATACATATATTTTATTGGGCATGCTAATTTTCTTCTGAAGGTGGTGTCTGGAGTAGAACAGGATTTGACTGTTCATTAACAGAAAACCACTATTCAAGTCACACAGTTTATGTTTGTGCACTCACTGTTGGATGTTTGACAGTTTGTCAGCCGACTTTGAAGTACTTGGATATAAAAGGGAAAAATTGAGTCAGTATCTGGTAGAGCAGACGTCTCAATAGGGCCTTCTCGGAGCACTTCCTCCTCTCTCTTTTCAGTGTAAGAATGGAACAAGATGCGGGAGCAGTTCGTGTATCTCCGGATGACGTCATTGACCGCGACGTTTGAATAGACATCTGTAACAGCTACGATTTTGTCTCCATCTCCGAGGAAAGAATGTCCTTATTACCGCAAATGTATGAACAAATAAAAGCTTTCATAGGGAAAGCGAAATTGTGGGAGTTGTAAGTTTCAGTGGATAACTGTTACCACCTTATTAATCTATAATTGTTACCGGTACCTAATTTGAATCAAGACCAGTATAACAAATATAATGAAGTACTGAAGGACTTGAGAAAAGAATTTGAGAGGACATCATAATAATACATACCTTAGCAATCAACAAGTTTAATTGTAATTTAATTATTATTATTTAATTGAATTTTATTTTATTAAATATAGTATGAACTTAAAAAAAGAGAGATAACTAAAACCATTTACTAGAAATGAAGTATTTTGTTGTTCAGTCAACTGTCCGAAGACAAGTCTGAACCTCACATGTGACATCAACAAGGCACCACTTATAAGGCAACTAGGCCAGGAGATAATGGGATAGGGTAGCCAGTTCCTTGTGCTTAAATACAGACGTGGACAAATTATTAACAAAATTGACGATTTTTATGATAATTCTGTTTACAAAATTTGACTTTTCAATTTACACTACAGTTGACAATTTTTCATATTTCTATCATTATAGTAGACAGAAAAATGCAAAAATGTCAACTGTAGGTTAAATTGAAGAGCCAATTTTTGTAAGAATATACAGTATAATAAAAATCTTTAATTTTGCTAAAAATTTGTAAATATGCAAAAATGTCAACTGCAGTCTAAATTGAAGAGTCAAATTTTGTCAAAATATAAAATAAAAATCTTCAGTTTTGCTAATTATTTGGAAATATCCAAAATGTGAACTGTAGTCCAAATTGAAGAGTCGAATTTGGTAAAAATATACAGTAAAAATCTTCAATTTATACTAATAATTTGTAAATATGCAAAAATATCAAATGTAGTCCAAATTCAAGAGTCAAATTTTCCAAAAATATACATTACAAATCTTCAATTTTGCTAATAATTTGGAAGTACGCAAAAATGTCAACTGCAGTCTGAATTGAAGAATCATATTTTGTAAAAATATATAATAAAAATCTTCAATTTTGCTAATAATCTGTCCACGTCTGTAATTACGTAACATGTATGGTTCTTCATGCTTCAGATGTCTTCTTTTTACTCATAATATATAATTAGAAAATACATTTATTACTATTATTATTATTATTATTATTATTATTATTACTGCAAACGACTTAATAAATTTTATTCCTACCGAAAACAACCGCCTATTTTGACAGTACAACTCAAAAGTGCCGCTTTGTGGAATTTCTCCCGCGACAGTTACAACTTAGCTCACTCATGCTTGTAACATAATCAACGATCGGCTATCTTCGGGTATTGCGCTTATCTCTTCTGCTGACTACGCTCTCTACATTTGGTCTATGTAACAACTTTTATGCGTTGGCCTTGAGACCCCTGTGGTAGAGTATTGTGGGTCCCTATCATCACGGCATGGTGCGCCCTCCAGATATGGAGGATAGCTGCGAATATATTGAATAAGCAGTCGCGGACAGCCAATGAGGGGTGGTCCTCCTGCTTGGGGGTTGGGCGAAGGGCTAACAACCCATCACCGTAAAAAAACAGCTTGTTACGAAACCTTCAAATAAGCCTCGGAATGGGACTGATTCTCTGGCACGACCACAGCAAAGGAATAAGGTTTTGAGATTTGGTACTTGGAATGTTAAAAGTCTATATAGAACAGGAGGGGTAACATTAGTAGCAAAAGAAGATTAGGGAAAACACGGGAATTTTACTTGAGGCAAGTAAAGAGATAGGTTTGGAAGTAAATCCCGAAAAGACAAAGTATATGATTATGTCTCGTGACGAGAATATTGTACGAAACGGAAATATAAAAATTGGAAATTTATCCTTTGAAGAGGTGGAAAAATTCAAATATCTGGGAGCAATAGTAACAAATATAAATGATACCAGGGAGGAAATTAAACACAGAATAAATATGGGAAATGCCTGTTATTATTTGGTTGAGAAGCTTTTATCATCCAGTCTGCTGTCAAAAAATCTGAAAGTCAGAATTTATAAAACAGTTATATTACCGGTTGTTCTTTATGGTTGTGAAACTTGGACTCTCACTTTGAGACAGGAACATAGATTAAGGTTGTTTGAGAATAAGATGCTTAGGAAAATATATGGGGCTAAGAGGAATGAAGTTACAGGAGAATGGAGAAAGTTACACAACACAGAACTGCAAGCATTGTATTCTTCACCTGACATAATTAGGAACATTAAATCCAGAAGTTTGAGATGGGCAGGGCATGTAGCATGTATGAGCAAATCTAGAAATGCATATAGTGTTAGTTGGAAGGCTGGAGGGAAAAATACCTTTGGGGAGGCCGAGACGTAGATGGAAGTATAATATTAAAATGGATTTGAGGGAGGTAGGATATGATGACAGAGACTGGATTAATCTTGCTCAGGATAGGGACCTATGGAGGGCTTATGTGAGGGCGGCAATGAACCTCTGGGTTCCTTAAAAGCCAGTAAGTAAGTAAGTATCTGGTAGAGTTCCTGGGTAACTCAGTCTGTACAGCACTGGTGCGCTTAGTCAAAGGTCCCAGGTTCAATACCCAAAACAATTTTTCCGTTGAAATTATTCATCACATGAAGAGCTTCAATAAAATGAAAGAGCAGACAGATTGGCCAAAAAGAGCTCTCCAAAATCATGTAAAGGACATAAGCTCTTATTTGATCTCTCACACAAAGCAGCCAAACAAGCTGTAAGGACACACATGATGAGAGTACACGTGGAGTACTGGAAGTCCATTGATGGAGGCAAGCACTCATCAAAGGCATATATTTTGAGACTACAAAACCGCTTAAGTTGGCCAGAAAACTTCTTCAAGAGGCAATTGACATGCTCACTGGTCATTGTGAACTGAAATGACATTTTTGCAAGACAGGGAAACCACTGGAACTTACCTGTTTCAGTTGTCTCAAGGTGAATGAAACTGCATTGAGGTACTGCAGTGCTGAGAGTCACTTCAATGCACCAAGTGAACTCACAAGTTTACCTTAAATGTTATAACTAGGCTCGTGATCAGGGCCGCGGACAGGATTTATGGGCCCCTGTGCAATATTGTGCTCGGGCCCCATTGAAAAAAAGTTCAAAATGACAAGTTACCAATTATTCTGACCATAATAATTATGTGCGAAATAAATAAAAGATAACCCCATGCACAAATACGAATCTAAAAATATACACTTTTGTTACATTGAAAACTTTTAGCAAAACTTCACATTAGCATAATATATTACGCTTCTTTTTCACTAGGGCCTGCATAGTATGTTTCGTGATGAAACTTTCGTCTTTTCGTTGTCGTTTTTCCAGAAATTCTGTTCATTAGTGTTACCAGTGGACAATGGACAAGTAGAAGCATAAGTCAGAAGCTGAGAAGCGCAAGGAGGGACAGAAAAATTGGAAGATATTAAGAAAGGGAGTAGAACTTTGTTTGAAGTTGGTGTGAAATTGAGCGACTTTGGAAAACTAATGTATGTATGTAGGCCCTACTGAAAAGGAAACGTGATCCTGCAGCTTGGATTTGGAAGAGTCCACTAGCATATTGTGGTGGGCCGGCAGGGGTTGGTAGTTAAGAGGACAAGCCAATTGAACGTGTTCGGTACAAGTGATGGGAACATATTTCAGGCAAATCCTGGAGCCCTCAAGTGTCCTGTCAATGATTGTTAACGTGGGAAACTGATATGCTATTATTAGGGAGCGGATTTTTATGTGCTAAAAAATTTAAATATATTTATTTTTTATGTGCTAAAAAGTACGAAAATATCTGCTAAAAATAAAAAAAATATATTTTTGCTTAAATATAACAAAAATACCTTACTTAGCTTTGAAAAAAATGTTACTAGGTACCCACCAACCACACTTGAGTGCTAGTAGTTGGCCGAGAATTGCAGTGAACGACGACTTATACTGTGAAAACGATCTTTCCACATCACAGGACGTCAGACGTGCATATTTAAAGAGAGAAATGTCACAAACACATATACCGTCAATTTCACCTACAGGCACATCCTCCAATATTTGAGCAACTTTAGTACTTGTACTTCTGTACCTGGTAGCGAGTCTAGTTTAATTTTCACGACACGCACCTCCCTGTTTCAGAAAACAGGTTTTTGGATGTTTCGAGTCTTTTTATGGTGTCACACAAAAAGCTTAAATTTGCTACTAGGAAAGCCAAATCGTTTTTTAAACAATCATCTTTCAGCACATCTTGAAGGATATCGATTGATGAAGCCCGATAACAGGGAATCACAAGACGTATTGCCTTACTTGATGGACATGAGCGAGAGGCGAGAGATTAGCTTAAATTAAATAATGTTCATACCCGAGCTCTTATCTGTTGTGTTTCACAAACAAAGCGTGGAATGAAATCATCTTCAGCAACAATAAACATTCCTAATTATGTGTTGCAAAATCTCTCCTCCTTGTCCACGTTAATTTATTCTCTAATAATAACACTAATATGCTGCCTAGCAGTTCTCAGAACTTGAGGCGATACTATTACAAAAATGGATCACGGATACACCACACACCGCTTAGAAACACAACGCAACCAAGAATTCTTAAAAAGATAACGTATTTCTGAGTGATATAATTTATTTAGTTTTAAAGTATTTAAAAGTTCTTGTAAAAAAATTATTTAAGTAAACAGACTCCAAGATTTATGAGTTTATATTAGATTTCCTGAAAATATGTATTTATATAATTTTTTTGTGTGAATATGTGTTTTTATGTGAAATAAAATTCGGGTTTTAAACTTGAAACTTCATGTTCGGAATTTTTAACTTTGTTAATTGTGTTTTATCACACGCAAAAATAATATTTATTTACACAGAAATCCACTCCTTAGCTATTATATAAAAGTTAAACATTTACATAATGCAGTGGTAATTTGTATTAATTCTACTATTGTTGGTTAATATATCAGATTCATGTAACAAATGTTCTTACAAAATTTTATAGTACCGATATGTATCTGTGAATAATAATTATTCGTGATAATGAAAAGTAATCAGACTCACTTAATCTGATGGGCCCTTACTGCTCACGGGCCCATATGCACTTGCCCCCTTTGCCCCCCCTTCTCGGCAGCCCTGCTTGTGATATTGGAGACCGATTACAAATGCTGACTGCAGCATGGTACATAGGCTGGGGACGTGAGCTAGTACGAGGACATTGACTTGGTTCTGCAATCGATTACGGAATAATAAGGTGAACATAAACAAATTTGGACAGCTCTAAGCTGCATAGCATTACAAAGATATATTTTATGTACCTTTCGTTATGTGCAGAAGAATTATCATAGAATTCACTCACATTCACTTCAAGACACTAAGCAAATTCTGCTGTAAAAATATGCACCTGAGAATCTTTAACCTTTGGCATTATTATTCAGCTTGTACACTGTTTACGCATGCTACAGTAGTGACTGATGAATGGATAGTAAACTTGAAACCACTGTAACACACCCTATTGGTCTCCAACATTACAACCCTAGTTATAACCTTTGTTATGAGGGAAATGCAAATAGTGCATTTGTCCAGTTGTACCCAATATGGAAATCTTATATTATATCTAGATCTAAAAAAATTAAAATCTTTAACAGTAATGTGAAATCAGTCTTATTATATGGTTGTGAGACATGGAAAAAAGAAATAAAATTATACAGAATAAACTGCAAACATTTGTTAATAGATGTTTACGAAGAATTTTAAAAATTAGATGGCTAGATATAATCACAAACTCAGAACTATGGAAGATAACAAATCAGAAATAAATCGCAATAGAAATCAAAAGACGAAAGTGGAATTGGATAGGGCACACAATCAGGAAAGAAGATGGAGCAGTAGAAAGAATGGCTTTGGATTGGAACCCCCAGGGTAGTAGAACAAGAGGAAGGCCAAAAAATACATGGAAGAGAAGAGTTTTGGAGGAAATTGCTCATTTCTTCACAACCAACATATTTACCAAATAGGTCTACAATTGAAGAGGTGGATTCCAAACTGGCCTAAGTCAAAATGATAATTATAAGAAAATTTGATGCTCCTACTGCCTGCATATGTTTTTCCAAATGTATCTAAGTAAATCAAGACATAGGAGAGTTAGTTAAATAAACTTATATAGTTATATATTGGCTTGAAAAGGATCAATCAAAATGTGAATAAAGCAAGTTTGAATCTTAAAAAAATTACTCAGAACACTTTGGAATCCATCTCTTCAATTTAAAACTAAAATTTTCTTGTATCACTCTGGTTTATATACTAGCAATGTATAAAATATTGTATACCACACGAGATTAAACAGATTTTATGAGCTTGCGGAAATTATTACCCTTGGCTTTGTCTTGAGAGGTAAATCTCACTTACGGATAAAATCTAATCTTACTCTGTTATACTATTAATTACTGTTTCCATAATGATTTGCTATTGTACAATTTTGTTATAGCTATAACCTGGATATGCATGCAAAATAAATACTGAAACATGTACATGCTGCACATTGTAGTGTAAATTTGATGTATTTTCAAGACTTTAAATTACAAAAACAATTTTTCGGTAGGATAATAAATAGTTTTTTTTAGATATACAGGGCTACTACAAAGGCTTTACCCGATTCCATAGCCTTGTATTATGAAAAGTATGAGACATACATTAGGCGGCCGGGTAGCTCAGTTGGTAGAGCAGCTGGCTACGGACTGGAAGGTCCGGGGTTCGATCCCAGGTGGTGACAGTATTTTTTTCTAGTTGCCAAACTTTCAGAACGGCCCCAAGGTTCACTCAGCCTCCTATAAAATTGAGTACCGGGTCTTTCCCGGGGGTAAAAGGTGGTCAGAGCGTGGTGCTGACCACACCCTCATTCTAGTACCGAGGTCATGGAAAGCATGGGGCTCTACCTCTATGCCCCCCAAATGCCTTCATGGCATGTTACGGGGATACCTTTACCTTTTACCTTTTTATGAGACATACATTATTGAAAGTTATACCAATAAAAAGAGAAACTCATCAAGTTTTTGGTCCATCAACTGCTCCAAGTGCTCGATGTGACCTCCTCGAGTCATGCAACAAACATCCACTCGGTAGTCTAACTCCTGCCACACCCGCTGGAGCATATCACGATCAACTCTAGCCACTGCCCCGCACGGATCCGGTTATTAAGTTCTTCAAGATTAACTGGTAAAGGAGGTACATACACTTGATCTTTGACAAACCCCCATAGAAAAAAATCACAGGGAGTCAGATCTGGCGACCGAGGGGGCCAACGGAGAACACACCGATCATTGTTAGAAGCCCGTTGATGTGGTTGATGCCTCAGTTACATGAAGATAAACCAGGGTTTTTACTTCAACAAGATGGGGCTCCACCACATTTCCATCTGGAAGTGCGTGAGTATCTTAATGAGCATCTACCACAACGTTGGTGTGGACGGGCTTCTAACAAAGATCGGTGTGTTCTCCGTTGGCCTCCTCGGTCTCCAGATCTGACTCCCTGTGATTTTTTTCTGTGGGGGTTTGTCAAAGATCAAGTGTATGTACCTCCTTTGCCAGTTAATCTTGAAGAACTTAATAACCGGATCCGTGCGGCAGTGGCTAGAGTTGATCGTGATATGCTCCAGCGGGTGTGGCAGGAGTTAGACTACCGAGTGGATGTTTGTTGAGGAGATCACATCGAGCACTTGTAGCAGTTATGGACCAAAAACTTGATGAGTTTCTCTTTTTATTGGTATAACTTTCAATAATGTATGTTTCATACTTTTCATAATACAAGGCTATGAAATCGGGTAAAGCTTTTGTAGTAGCCCTGTATTATAAATTATTCTTCTCTGTAATAAGTCCAGTGGATTAAGATTGGTATTTCATATACTGTAGAATACGGTATTAAAAATGTTGCATGCAGTTTACTACAAATCCAGGCTGTAGCTATAACATCTTATTGCATTTTGTTATTCCCATTTGAGATGTGATATGTATCGACTCCCACCTGGTGGTTTCCATGTTACTAAGAGATTCATGTTGAGACGTGCATTGTTTGTGAGGCACTCACACACTCTGTCGTAATTTTTCTTCCCTGGTGTGAAGTGTTGTTTCTTGAGATCCAATATGACAACTGGAAATGCAGATTATAACAACAATGTCTATACACAACATGATTCAAAAGACTAACTTTTAACTTACACATCTAAACTTCGAGAAACTTTTATTGTTTAATCAGTTATACAGGCTTCTTTGTACAATGTTTTAAGTAATTTGTTATCAGTCTTGATTACAAAACAATCCACTGAAAAGTGATTTATTATGAAACAAGACACTTGATTCTTTCAGACTTCAATTATTTTAAGATAGCAATAAGCAACAATGAAATACAATAAAATTATCACTAACAACACAAAACAAACAAACTGGAGGAAACGAATAGTTCAGTACAACAACTGAGTATCAGAGAGCTCTTTTTTTTTTTAGTATACTATGCCCATCCTACATTAAGTGAAGGTTTACAAAATTGTCCATGATCACATTCTTTTCATTTTCACTGTTTACTTCTCAGTCACAACATTGCAATGTCAACAATCTACACCCTCGCACAGTTTGGTAGCATTCTCAGTCACATCAAATTTCTCTCCACCACCAAAATTCTCTTTCACATAAGGAAATGTGGCTAATTGAAGAACCTAGTTTATTTTTGAGCGTGTAAATGCTATTAGTGAATCAACTTTCCATATATGCCACTTCTTGCTATATTACCAGTAAATAGCTAGTTTTACGTCAATTTGTTGCAAGAAATTCATAAGTATTTTGAAATACTAGGTGTCTGGATGAAAATTATCCAAGATTAAAAATTTATATTTCGGAAAATAATTAATACAAGGTTATTCTGAAGCAAGTTTCCAGTCTGAAATTTTGAAATTGCTGTATCTTCTGTACAGACCCAAAAACAAAATTTGGGCCACCTGAATTTTCCAAATTCCAGTTTGTGCATGCTCAGAGCTTATTCCTGGATCTATACATATTAATACTTCGGTTCCATATACTGTATGGGCTATTCCATCTCAAATCGACTGAAATATAGAGAAAATTGACCTTGCAATTTTTAAATACAATGAAACTTTTTCTGTCTGTAGACAACTGTGATACAATGCTTTGTGCAAAGTTTGAGGCATCAGAACTTCATAGTGTTTAAATTAAAAATATTTAAATTTATCGTATTTTCATAAAATTAGCAACTTTAAACTGTTGTAGCACCGAAACCCTTTCACCCAATCATCAAAATCATGGTTTATTTTGATGCTGAGAAGTTAAAGTTTATATTGACATGTAAACAGTTTTTCTTACTTTTTATGGAAATGGAGAAATTTAGATTTTTCTTCATTAAGACGCCTTTGCCCACGAAAAAATATTTTTAAAATATATGGTTAGATTCCGCATCGAAAGTACAAATAATCACATATTTTTTACTGGTGCAACATTGATTAGAAAGTATTGAAAATATCAAATAAAGAAAAATAGTATGCGTGTGAACTAACCAGCTGACTGTGAGGCGGGAGCTAGCCAAGGCAAGCAAGGCCAGAAGACATAAACACGTGACGTATCGTCTAGTAGCGCATAGCTGGGCTAGCTTTATCACAGGTTTCCATAAACACAGGAGTAAAATGACGCCCAAAGCTTGCTTATCTTCATCTCTCGGCCAGTGCATGCGGTACTGCTCCGTTCAAGTCTAGGCGTGTGAAAATAATTTAAAACCCTCGAAACTTATTGCCGTGACACTAAGCAAACAATGCCAAATCCCTCTTAATAATGCAAGGTTTTTTCTCAATATTTTTTTACATTTTTACAAATGGGCAAAAAGCCTAAAAGTAAGTAAAATCAGATTATCTCTCTCTCTGTATACAATAAAAATAAGGATTACTTCTTAACATAACCTACCAAATGTCAGCTTCAAAAAGAGCTCTCGTTCAAAGTTCTGCAGTAAATAGTTCCAGAGTTCTGAGCGCTGAAAGAGGCTTGTTTTTCTAAAATACGCTAAATTTGTCACTCAACAATATGAAAACCGTTTGACTTTCGATACTATATTTTTGCAAATGCACTCTCCTCACCACCTTGTATAAATAGGGAAAAAATTAGAGTATAAGAAATGCGAGGTTTTTTACTGATCGACTTCATATGGAATAGCCCATATAGATACCATTAGGCTTTAGAGGGATTTGTTTCTTTCTTTTTTCGATATGCATTTCGTTGCTATGGTAACTGTGCCACATGTGGCAGACTGAAGACATCCCTGCCATATGTGACCACTCTACACAACTATGTTTGTACATTGGTTTTCTATGCCATGTAGAAATCAGTAATGAAGTAGTTTTGTTAGCAGAATGACAAGTCTTCTCTTTGTACTTTCCACATAATTTTGATGCCGAAACCCAGGAGACAAGGCTTACCTCATACCATATACACTGAAAACACCAGATCCTTCCACACTGCCGAGAAGGAATTAGCTTCAATCTGGACATTCCTCACAGGTTCCTCAACCCATGGATATTTAGCCCAACACAATGTCCACTGGAAATTTAATGCGCCTAGGGCCCACTATGACAGTGGGACAGAATGGCCAGCACCTCCAAGAGATGTTTACGGAAGATTTTGGTAACGACAGATCAGTGAGGGTGGTTTGAACACTACTCTAGTCACCATAGAAGCTGCAATAAACTCCACACCCATCTCACAGGACGAAGACAGCAGAGAAAGATTGACACCAGTCCAATTTCTAACTCGACAGTACCTTATTACTAGGAGCGGATTTTTATGTGCTAAAATAATTAAACATATTTATTTTTATGTGCTGAAAAGTACGAAAATATTTACTAAAAATAAAAAAATAATTTTTTTTTAATGACAAAAAAAAACCTTACTTAGCTTGAAAAAAATGTTACTAGGTAATCACCAATCACACTTGAGTGCTAGCAGTTGGCCGAGAATTGCAGTGAACAACAAAGGTCATCTCCAAATTCTCCATCACAAATGCATGCCGATTACCTCTGAATAACGTCAATTTCACCTACAGGCACATCCTCCAATACTTGAGCAACTTTACACATTTTTTTTATATCCACTGTTTTTCCCAAACACATTCCGGAATTTGTCCCTTAGTAATTGTGCTTCTGAACCTGGTAGCGAGTCTAGTTTAATTTCCAAGGCATGCACCTCCCTGTTTCAGACAACAGGTTTTTGGATGTTTCGAGTTTTTTTTTTATGGTGTGACACAAAAAGCTTAGATTTGCTAATAGGAAAGCCAAACGTTTTTTTAAACAACCATCTTTCAGTATATCTTGAAGGATATCGATTTACGAAGCCGATAACAGGGAATCACAAGATATATTGCCTTACTTGATAGACATGAGCGAGAGACGAGAGATTTGTTTAAATTAAATAATGTTCATACTGAGCTCTTATCTGTTGTGTTTCACAAACAAAGCGTGGAATGAAATCATCTTCAGCAACAATAAACATTCCTAATTATGTGTTGCAAGATCTCTCCTCCTTGTCCATGTTAATTTATTCTCTAATAATAACACTGATATGCTGCCTAGCAGTTCTCAGAACTTGAGGCGATACTATTACGAAAATGGATCACGGATACACCACACAGCGCTTAGAAACACGAAGCAACCAAGAATTCTTAAAAAAGATAACATACTTCTGAGTGATATAATTGATTTAGTTTTAAAATATTTAAAAGTTCTTGTAAAAAAATTATTTAAGTAAAAAAACTCCAAGATTTATGTGTTTATAATAGATTTCCTGAAAATATGTATTTACATAATTTTTTTGTGAAAAGATGTGTTTTTATGTGAAATAAAATTCGGGTTTTAAACTTGAAACTTCATGTTCGGAATTTTAAACTTTGTTAATTGTGTTTTATCGCACGCAAAAAGAATATTTAATTACATAGGAATCCGCTTCTTAGCTATTACAGTACCCACAGAACTAGAACTGGAGATGAGAAGAAACTGGTGATGCATTAGAGATTAGCAGAAGAATTCTGGAAGCGCTGGACCAAAGAATATCTGTTAGAGCTGAGAAATTTCCATGAAGTCGACACCCACACAGCAATTTACCAACCCTGAGAGTCAGGGACATAGTTCTCCTCCAAGAAGATTGTCCTGGCATGTCCTCATGTTGAGGACCTACGAGCAGGACGAGATGAAGTGGTAAGAAATGTTACACTGCACCCTGATGGAGAGGATGTCGCAGAAGACACCCCTGCCATCTATGACCACTTTATAGAATTTTGTACATTGGCTTTCTACACCATGTAGAACAGGTTAGCCTTATATGCAGATGATACACTAGCATACATTACACATTGTAATGCCGATCTAGCCATTGGTCGACTTCAACGGCATGTCCACCTTATAGAAGAATGGTTCCAACATTGGCACTTACTTGTAAATACAATGAAGAGTCAAGTCATAGCCTTCAGTAGAACTCGAAGTGTACCACAAACTAAACTCACACTGTATGGTACTGCTCTTGAATTTCAGGATTCTGTTAAGTATCTTGGAATCCATTTGGATAGTCGTCTGTTATGGCATACCAACATTGCAAATACACGAGCAAAAACAATAGCAAGAATGGTACAACTGTATCCCCTTCTAAAAACACGTGCATTGTCAACATCTAAAAAAGTGACAATTTATAAATTGCTGATTTGATAAATTATTAAATCTTCCCTTAAATAAATATAACAAGACAGTAATTCTTTCAGATTCTAAAGCTGCAATTCAAGGAATATGTTCAAATGCTACAAAGAAGTCAACAAAAATAAGAGAATGCTACAAAATGTTAACACAACTCCAAAAAGTTAATAAGATTGTCCATCTCCAATGGATTCCAGCACACTGTGGAGTCATGGGGAATGAAACCGCAGACACACTTGCCAAGAAAGGCACAACAATAAAACAAAAGTCTAAATTTAATTTCTCATATTCCTCAATAAAACGCCTGATCACTACAAAATTTTCTCATTCATACCTACAAGAAAAAGAATCAAATGCTAAAGACAAAAAATGGATTACACTACTTTCCAACCTAGATATAATCCCCCAGAGACCAAGGAAAACAGCAGTTGCAGCCTTCAGACTATTGACAAATCATGACTGTCTAGCAAGTCATCTCTACAGAATAGGTATCTCAGCTTCACCCATATGTGTCCTGTGTAACGATCCAACAGAAATGAATGAAGACCACTTGAAGACCTGTGAAGCATTAACATCAGAAGAAACTACAGTTCAAAAGTATTGGAAAGCACGACTGCTAATGGCTTCATTGCCAAATGCAAGGCACTAGACAACAACAACAACAACAACATAAATTGCTGATTAGATCAGTGCTTTTGTATGGATCAACAGTATGGGGATACGCACCTAAGACAACATTAGATTCCATTCGAGTAGTACAAAATAAAGTGTTACGTGTAATTCATAACAGCGGGTGGTACACAAGAAACGAAGACATACATCAAGATCTAAAAGTGGAAAGTATCCCAGTTATCATTAGGAGATTCGCTGAAACATTTTATAAGCAGGCACATTCCCACCAAAATGTGTATGTATCAAAACTAGGAACTTATAACCCTCAGTACTACACAAGACATCGTACACCTTTGTTCCTCTTCTCAAAGTTATCTGTCAAATTTGTTTTCACGCTGTTCATCCTGGTTATGACGGGAGTGCAGCATCATAAATGAACTGCCTCTCAGCAATAAGCAAAAAGTAATTAGGAACAGTCGGGAGATCACCCAAATGATTTCGATACTGTATCCAAAAAGTTGACGAATTTAAAAAAAAAAAAACATGTAGAAATCAGCAACAAAGTAGTTTCGTGAACAGAACGCCTTCTCTTTGTACTTTCCCCATATCACGCTTGTATAAAGAACTGTGGTTAAGAATACAGACAGCAATAATTTTTACAATAGTTTTGCCTTTACAAGTTTGTATTGGCCTCGTTCAGTGCAATAGGCAATATCTCAATGCGTTGAAAAGATTTAGAATGTTACACGGATTGAGAAATGATCCCTGCTCTGTAAAACCATTCTGTAAAGGCTCGTCTCCACTATTAAACATTTAACAACATGATGTTAAATGCTAAATTGTTTATCGTTAACATCCCAACATGTCCATTGAACATGTTAATGCTAATTTCATTTAACACTTTGTCCACACTGTTAAACATGTTAAACTTGACTTTCTTTGCGTAGTCCACCATAAACAGTCTATGAGATTTTAATGTAGATAGTGTTTTATTTTCAAACCTTGGACAATGGACTCAGATGATGATTTGACTTTTGTAATTGCCTCTATTGCTTGTTACAAGGCTTTGAAAAGGAAGAAAATGAGAATGTGGATGCAGCAATATCTTAGTAAAAGACACCATGCAGGATACATTCTAAACGAGCTTTAAGATGAATACAGTATCGATTTAGATTCAAAAACTTGCTGAGAATGTCAGAACACGATTTTAATATAGTGCTGCAAAAATACTTCCTGTTACATCAAAGAAGTACACAACTTAAGAGCGGCCATTTCATCTCAATTAAAAAAAATTACAGCGCGATTGATTATCATAGGACCTACGACATGATAGATGTTAAAGGAGTGGGTAATTTCGTATAATTATTCTTTCCGAAGTTTTACGAACGTTAACATACATCACCAAATATGACCATTACTGACGTCAACATAGCATTAACGTTTAGCGTATGACGAGAGTGCGAAAACCCTCTATTGTATTCTCGAGAACAATTTAATAATAATTCCAGTTCTCTAAAACAGTCGGCCTTCTTAGCTTTGCTCGTGTATTCTTTTGCAGACACATCCCACAAACAAGGCCTTTCCATCAGTGCATTAATTTTATTCTAATGTATTTTCTTTCGTCCACTCCATTACTTCGAACAACTTACAGCCAACACCAAGGGCCAATGATAGTATACAAATGATCAAGATACGCACCACAAAATCGGAACTTATAGTTGTTGCTATGGAAACTGTACGAACTTTGCCGAACTGTACCGACGCTGCACGAGCAAATGAATTGACTTGACATGTTTTCCATTTCTGCTGGAAAACACGCCAACATGTTAAAAGTGTTAAATTCAACATACTTAGTTAACATTTTAAGTCAATTGAGACTTGAAATGTCCATATACATGTTAAATTCAACATGTTATATTTAACATGTTGTTAAATGTTTAATAGTGGAGACGCGCCTTAAGCTGGTGCAGTTACTGATTCCGCCTCTGTGGCTCAAGTGCTAGTGCGTTGGTCTTCCATCCAGTCAAGACTTCGATCTCCAACCAGGTCATGATGGAATTTGTGATGGACAAAGCAGACATTGCAGAGGGTTTTTCTTGGGGTACTCCCGTTTCCCTCTATCATTCCACCAACACTCTCCACCATCTCCCTCTCATTTCATCTATCATTTGCAATAGTAAAAATAGGCTGGGGTGAAGTTTGGGGATAGTACAGATTTACCAATGCTGATATAGGAAGAGCTTGGAGCTCCGAAACCCTGGGGCTTATCAGGTTACTCGTCCTCGAGACAGGACCTGGCTCTATCAGGCGCTGAGACAGGATGGCCCACCTGTCAGCGTCAGATTCACGAATGTCACCCAGGCTACCTCTTGGACTTGGACAATCATCACATATATAGGAAGCACAATAGTCCAAAACATGCCTAGGTATACAGACTCGTCCTGGGGCCTGTTTTACCAAAATACTAGTTACAGGTCTGCAAGTGTTAAGTGCAAGTTACAGATGTTTCTTTATTTAGTACAGGACTTGTTTGACTTGAAAGGAAAAGAAGCTATTTAAGAAAGCCGTGGCTTTTGCAATTTAGGTCATGGTGATGCTTCTTTGTTCACACCATTGCCCTCTGGATTATCTTAATTGCATGGTGGTAGTTACAAATTATTATGAACAATTGCAACATAGAAATGGATTCTAAAGTGACGGAAATTATGGAGAAAAAGAATATTTTGTTCGGAGCTTTTTCTGGAAGACTTACAAAATAAGACAAATTAATTAATTACATATAACTAGTGACGAGAATTTCATGCAAATGCATGTTTTTATAGGAACATAGGACATGGCTCAAACTTAGTACTTATCCATTTCATTACTTTCCAGTTCCAAATATGTATACTTTTTCCGTGCATATTTGCATGTTTTGGTCTTTTTGAGGATAAAAATATGCATAATGCATTTTTAAGCAATTTTTAGCTTAATTCCCCTGGTAGAGGGGAAGAGAAGGCCTGATGGCCTTATCTCTAGCAGGTTAAATAAATAAATTAATTAAATAAATAATAATATACATTATATTAAGTTTGAATGCATGTTTTAATGGTTTAACACCAAACACACTTCAAGCCACATGGAACGAAGTCAAGTATCATCTGAATACTTGTCATGCCACCAGAGTCCAATTTTAAATCTAATGAAAAAGTTATATACTACCCAGAAAAAACTCTGGTAGTATCCCTATATAAAGATATAATCCATAAATTTAATGTATATAATAAATGGTTTGTAAGATATATATTTATTTTGAATACCTTTCATCTGGACACCTGATATTTTCTGAAAGAGTTACATAATAAATGGTTTCTAAGATATATATTTTTTATTTTGAATATCTTTCATCTGGACACCTGATATTTTATGAAAGAGTTACAATTTGATATTGTAGATAATTTTTAATATAAACCAACCATTCCCATAGTCTATCCTCATCCATTTGGCACTATTTCTTACATTACTACTAAGAAAGACATCATTAGAGCTAACTTTCAATAAATCGCTATTTTGTGAGCAACATTTTTCCTTTCCCTTAACAACCTCATGCCGTTTTTGAATAAACTGACAATGACATTGCACACATGGAGAAAATCCGTTTAATAATTTTGGGGAAATTCTGTAAACAAACCAGAACAATGCATGCCAAAAGCACTTTTTGAATATCAGGAAATGGAAGAAACTTGGATTCAAATGAAAATTGCGAAACAGATTTTTCTGCAGCACAATACTACCACAATAGATTAGAAACAGAATAACTCTGCAAGGTCAATATTGGAAAGACAATAGTTAACAAATGGAATAACCTAGTAGTTGATACAGTATCAATGAACAACCAAATAAAAAAACAACAAACAAATGGAAACTCTCTTACTTCTTAAAATTCCTGTAATTTCAAGAGTGTGTCCTACACAAAGAAAAATACGGTAGTAATATCTAGTACTATATTCTTGTTTTCTTGTATTAAATCGCGCATCAATTATTTGCACTTTTTTTTCGACCCTTAGCACAACACATTTTCTTTTGAGAGCCATGGGAGACATTTTGCATAGATGTTATACAGTATAGCACTTGCACAGTAGGACAATATCAAATGCTGCATGGGTTTGCAATTGTATGGAAGTTCTTACGGTCGATTCTTGAAAGCAGATAGTGACAATTTTAAAACACCCCCTGCCACAAGTAAGTGTTTCTGTTCTTAGCAGCAGCATTTCTACCACATACTGTGTAATGGTAAAGGATTGTAATAATTCTCTTGGGTGCCCTTCCATACTGGGGCAGTGGCATTTCCTCTAAGGTTACAGGCCAGTTTAGGTGTGTGTGTATTAATCGAAAATTACGGGCTAGAAAATATTGAGAATAGGACACATGTTTATATGACTTTTATTTTTTCGATTAATACATACGAGGTCTGCATCAGACGTTTTCGCTCTAGCGCCAAGTAGTTCATAGCATAATCCGATAGATAGCGCACATGCATGATGGGTAAAATTGTCACGAGCGATAAATCCTCGAATGGTATAAGCCGAGCATTAGACATTCGTTCCTGTTACAGTGATGAACTGTGTAGTAACATCAGAGATGTTTATCATTTCAAAAATTTGCAGTGTTTAACTAACCTCTCCATAGTACAACTACAAAACTTGCTTTAAAATGTAATATAAATGTTGTAAGTAAAAATTTTTTTTTTCTCCCACACCGGAGTGATTTTGTTTTTGCCATATCTGATAGATGTTATTGGATGTAAATGTAATTATTATAAACGGAGAACACAATCACGATAATGCAAGAACTGTATCAAGTTTTCTAATAATAATAATAATAATAATAATAATCTCTAATAATTAGTGTATCAATCTTTGCGTCTGTAACAGTTGTGCGGCATGATTATTCGTTTTATTATATTTTCTGTGACGTTATCTCTGTACTAATATTGTTATTAATCTACTGCTATATCAATAATATTTTGTAAAACGTTTCTACATTGTCGCAATATATAGGCGGAACACTATGTATGGACCTATCATATTATATATGTGGTAAATCAAATATTGAATAATTATTAATTAGCAATAATAACTGTATATCGAAGTTTTTCATACTATTTTATTTATAACTTCATGTTCCTGTTTTGGTACGTTCCATTGACTGTTCCATTAAACGTTTGTCATAAATGCAGAAAATAAAGCCTTATTTTTACCGTGTGAGCAAAACATATGTGTATCTTATCTGTCGCCTTCCATACAAGATAAGACATGTCGGTGAGATGACCTTGTACTGTGCTTCTATTTATTACGAGCGTATCACGACCGATCTTATCTCACTCGAGGGTGCGACACTCGACCGAGTTCAAGCGAGCGATTTAACTCCAATGCAGCACTCTGATACACACACACCTAAAGTGGGCTTTAACCTTAGAGAAATGCCACTGCCTCTGTACAGAAGTGCTCCCTCCTCTCTAGAAAAAATACGTACAGTAATGTATAGTACTCATTATTTTTTTTGCAGAAAAAAAAGCATGAGGAAGACAGATAATCCACTGATTGGTTAATAGAGTTACGAATAATCGAGGTTCTATTGTATTTGCATACTATAGTCATTTCTAATATTATTTTTAATTTTACAAAAATCAGAATTTAAAAGTGATACAGATGTTAAAATATATTAGGCCTTGCTTCAGTTGTTCAATCACGCAAAATAAACGAGTTCACAGCAAGGACGGTAATTCTCTCAACAATGAAGCATTCTCTGTTATCTGTTCCTGCGAGACCAGTTTAAAATTAGTAGCAAGGAGAACTAACTCCAAAGATATAACAATTTATTTTTCTTAGGAAGGTGCTTTTTTTATCAATACTAAATTTAGCATTTCATTTGTCAGTTTATTCTACATAATACAAAAACTCACGACGAAATTTGTCTGGTTGTCTGGTAATTCTTGAAATCGTCATTGTGTTTTTGATTTGAAATAAAAATTCATTTTTTTTTTACTAAAAGTGATATTTCATGTGCATCATGCCCATATAAAATGACCCATAGATACTGAACATGAAAAAAAAAAAATCTTTATAATAATCTAAGAGAAATTGCTGCAAAAGGCGCACATGTCAGAAATCACTTTTTCGGTATCAGTAATGCAGAAAACGTATATTTTTTTAGAAAATATCGAGGTCGTTTTTAACAGCACCACAATACTTCCAATTTATGGTTTGTATGATAGAAAGTAAAAACAGTTCAGTCTCAAAGAAGTGTTTTACCATTTAGGCATTGTAAATATAATATAACAAATCCACCCTATTCACAACAATGGCTCGATTTTACACTTCAAAATGCACACCAAAAAAAAAAAAAATTACGGCCATACTATAATCAATAAAAGCACATATGTAAAACGTGTTATTACTTTACTTCTATTACAAATGCAAATTCTTTGCCTTCTTGACATACCAACTTAAAAACTGTAAATTTTCAGATCAAGCACGTGCAGGCTTATGTACAGCCTAGCAGATAATACTCACAGCCTGAACTACAGCGCTAATATCAGTAAAAGGAGGGGGGGATAATATTTCGTCACAAGGTGTCAGGCTTTGGTCTTTTGTGTACTGAAATCTGAAATATTATTTTCATTTAATGAGTTATATATAATATTATGTTAGTCTGAAATGTTATAATTATTATTCCCACATTTCATTTTCTCTGTCAATTCAACTCTTCGGATATAGTGAGATGTTTCCCATGAGCACTGAATAGGAACCTTTATTCTCGTTAAAAAAAAAAAAAAAGCTAAATTACTCCAACAAAGTCTATTAAGAGATTTAACTGTAAAGATTGTAACCAACAGAAAATCACTCATGATGTTTTGACGAAGTTAATCAAACCTCTCTCTATTTTACAAACATGTGAGAAAAACTACCAGATTGGGGGAAAAGCTTCACGGTTATACAGAATTGAAACTATAACGTATACAGTTCACTATAACTCCTGCTTTCAGTGATGTATAATGTGAAAGACATTAAAGTTGTTTATTAAAAGAATAGTTATTTATGGTACTTGTGAGGTAAGTGCATCTTTATTGCGCGAGTGCTTAAATTACACGAGCGCAATAAAGATCCGCTCACAAGTACCATACATAATTTTATCCATGACCATAACGAAAAATTATGTTTTATAAAAGAAAATATGTTGAAAATAAGTCCTCATATAATCACATATCATGGCATGGATTTTAGAATCAATAAATATACTAGGTAGGTCATGATGTAGGAGGCCATGATTAGTGAAGAATGGTATCTAAGGCGTTGGATAAATAACAAATTATAATTAATTATATAATTTTAATGTATATTTTTCATTTTAAACGTGTATTTTCGTCTTTTTGAAGTTTCAGGGATTATTTAGAAGCGTTCACGGAACTACTGTGATTAAAATAAGTTCACATTTTACTTCTGTAAACTTAAGAGGAATATTAAAAAGTAGTTAATCATTGTGTCTGTTTAGCTCAGTTGACTAACGCGTGTTGTTAGAAGAAGAAGAAGAAGAAGAAGAAGAAGAAGAAGAAAGTTAGCTTCCCTTATTAAAAGGTTACCAGATTTGACAAAGCGTATTACATATAATTTGGAAACAGACCTAAAAGGTAAAATGATATGCATTTGAAATGATGAGGGAATCGAATATATAAAATGTCAGAAAAATTTACATCTAAGTAGCGTTTGTGCTCATTTACAGTTAAGAAAGGGGGGAAAAAAAAATCATCAGATAGGTTAGAATGATATGAATGCCATATACCACGAGAAAAATAATAGTACAGATTTACGTATTGGCATTGATATCTAAACCAATCGACAGCCATCGGTTAAGATAAGTTGAAATTTCCATTATCACTCCCATACACACTCCTATAAACCCAACTTCGCAGGTTCAAGTCTCCTCGCCTCCCAAAAAGTAAATTATTGCAAATTTAAAAAAAAATACATATTAGATATGGATGCAATGAACAAATTACGACGTAATAGATAGAGAAAAGAGAAGGAGATTGAGTGTTTGTATATTTGAGAAATGGTAATAAAGAAGGAGAGGTAGTGACATCTAGTAACTAATATATTAACTTCTTGAGTAATAGTTGAATGGAAAAGTATACGTGTGTGCCCGGGTACTAGGAAAATACTAATGAACTTTGAGATAAAGTTCAAACTGTAAGGTAAAGTCTTTATCTCACTAGTGGAATAAAGTAATCTATACTAATAATAAATCTGTAGCCGAAATTTTTCTGGTAATTTTCGATTTTCCAAAAATAATTGGTCCTAACATATATAATTAACCACCCTGAAACCGAAAATCGCTTTTTTGAAATTTTTGTTTGTATGTCTGTCTGTCTGTATGTTTGTTACCATTTCACACGATAATGGCTGAACGGATTTCGATGAAAATTGGAATATAAATTAAGTTCGTCGTAACTTAGATTATAGGCTATATGGCATTCAAAATACATTCTTTAAAAGGGGGGTTATAAGGGGGCCTGAATTAAATAAATCGAAATATCTCGATTTTTATGAAAAATCTTACATAATAAAAATTTCTTTAAAAATAATGTCCGATAAGTTTTATTCTTTGAAAAATTTTGATAAGACTGATATTTAATGAGATAAATGAGTTTTAAAATTAAAATAACTGCCATCTAAGGCCGTGTAATGAATTAAAAAACAAATGACTTCGTCTATAAGGGGCCTTGGACAGCAACAATCGAAAGCTATGAAAGATAGCCTACAGATAATGTTTCTGCTTTTCTATGAAGTAATATCAGACGCTTAATTAACCGATTTGTATAATTAATTATTAATTCACCATTGGAAAGTGTAGTTTCACTAGATGGACATAATGCTATAATGTTATCACAGTAACTCCTGAGTGAATCGAGGACAGGTAAGATTAAAATAGATTCTTATGCACAGAAAACTTGATAGGCTATTCTGTATATTCGTTTCCTGTATTTCCTAAACTAATTTTTATAACCAAATGAGTGGTCTCTGGATCAAAATGATCGCATTTAAATTTTTTAATTAAATTTAAATTAAGTAACATAGTAAACAATTTATCCTTCTATCAAACACGAATGTTCCCTGGATCAAATGTCCTATTTTAATTATATAATTACTTTATATTTATTTCTAACGGGTGCAGTGGAGCGCACGGGTATGGCTAGTGTTGAATAAAAGCCTACTTTACAAACGCAAAAGTATTTAGTAAAGGCATGTTTTTCGTTATGGTCATGGATAAAATATTGAACAGAGTTCTCAATTCAACGTAAGTTCTCTAGAAGTCATCATTTATAGCAGTGTTCCGCAACCAGTGTGCCTATTATTGTAAGAAATTAATAAAATTCATAAAAAAATTAAATTCCTCTCTCTGGTGACACAATTAGCCACCGAGTTAGTGACATGTCCAGGGATATCCAAGACATTACGAAGGAGAAAATAAAGAGCAGTCAGAAGTTCTCACTTCAGATAGACGATATTAGTGGCCACACATAACTTCTTTTCTACATTCGGTACATTCATGGGGATGTATTTTTTTTTTTTTTTGCAGAGAAGTGCCCGAGCAAGCAACCGGTGAAGAAATATTTCTTACAACTAATAAATATGGTCCGTAATGAATTAACATGGGAGAATTGCATTAGCGTTTTACAGATGGAGCCGTTTCTATGAAAGGTTTCGTGGCTAAAGTACGTGAAGTATTAACATACAGAGCAACCATTGTTTCATTCACCGCGAAGCCATTGTTGCTAAGTCTTTTGCCATCTCCTCTGAAAATTGTGATGCACGAAGTAGTAAAAGTTAATATGTTATTGCCATTTTCAACTACTTGTATGTGTGAACTGGGCTTCTCGACATTAACTGAAATTAAAACATTAAAGAGGGAGAGACTCAAATCCATCGATGAAGAAATTAGACTTGCACTGTTAACAATTCCGCTGCGGATCAGCCGCCTGTGTGCAGCTAAGCAGGTTCAAGTATCACATTGAAAGTATGAGTAGAGTTATTTACTTTAATACTGGTAATAGTCCACACCTGTGGAGTAACGGTCAGCGCGTCTGGCCGCGAAACCAGGTGGCCCGGATTCGATTCCCGGTCGGGGCAAGTTACCTGGTTGAGGTTTTTTCCGGGGTTTTCCCTCAACCCAATATGAGCAAATGCTGGGTAACTTTCGGTGCTGGACCACGGACTCATTTCACTGTCATTATCACCTTCATATCATTCAGACGCTAAATAACCTGAGATGTTGATACAGCATCGTAAAATAACCTACTTAAAAAAACACTGGTAATAGAAATGTGTACCTTCTACAGTGAATTGAAGTTCATAAATTGTTAATAAATTCAAGAGTCGATTTCTGTTTGACAATAATAATAATAATAATAATAATTATTATTATTATTATTATTTGATTACATTACGTAATTATATTAAGAGAGTCATATATATTTTTGAAGGGATTAACATTCTGGTGTGCCGTGTTGAGTCTAGGCCTGTCTAGGGTGTGCCGTGAGTAAAAAAAGGTTGCGGAACACTGATTTATAGCACTCTCCATAAAAATTTAATTGGATAAATAATAGTGGAGCAGCTTAAAAAAGAGAACTCTAGCAGTAAAAATACTGTTCACCTTCTCTTTTACAAAGGACATCTCAATTTGATGGATAGGATAAAGTAGGTCGTATATCAAGGTCAAAGTTATTCTTTTTCAGTTCTTTACGAAATTCCGTTAATTCTGTCTCACTGATTCCTTGCCAACTTTCCAACTCCGAGAGAACTCTCAGGTTATCACAATGAGTCATCAGCAAGTGGACCGTCTGCATACTCAAGTTATCACTGTACAAGATCTTCAGCTCCTCCAGGTATTTCATGGGATTTTTTGAAAGCACTTTGGCCATTGTGACATCTCCAATACCAGTTGAAGAACCCAACTGGATGAATTTAATGTTGAAACAATTCGACAGTAAAAATTCTAGATGGAGTAGAGCGCAGTCTGCAACACACATAATTCTTTCCAAATAACGAAAAGGTTGGACAGACAATTTCTTAAGTGACAGCGAGGTGTGCTCCAAGAACTCGCAATTGTAGAAAGTGAGTTTTTTAAGATTTGGACAGTACTGACTGATGTAAATCAATGCGTTGAGGTCTATCTCTTCCACGTGCTCTAAATGAAGCCATGTCAGATTATAACCCTTCACTTCTAACAGCTGCTTCACTCTGTCAGTAAAAAAATCACAAGAAAGAAGTTTCAGCTCGGACAAGTCATCCAGCGCAGAGAGCACGGTCAGGTCACTGATGCGCTCATCGTGGTATATGGAGACATGGGACACGCGTGGGCACATTTCGATCAGGAGATTCAAGTGAAAGGTAGTGACATCCCTGCTCTGAAATATCTTCAAGCCGAATGGACCGGTATTGCCGTCCGTCGTACGTATATGCTCCAATATGAATCCGAACTCGTCACAACGACCCAAGTCTTCGAGGCGTGGCAATCCCTTCAGTAAAACTGCGTATCCTTCGACACTAACCGAGGTGCGATACAGATGCAGTTCTCTCAGTTCCTTGCAGTTCACTAGGGTATTCACACTTCGGTCCGTCACCGAACGTGATGCCGTCACATCTAGGCATTGCAGTTTAGTACAGTTCTGAGCCACAACCGACAGAATGTGATCTGTACAGTCAAAGCATAAACAAAGCGATGTCAAGTTTTTCATTGACGACACTCCACACACTGTCAGCTTCTCGACATCAGACGTCTTCCAGCCCCCGGAGCCAGAGCCAAGATCCAGTCTCTCCAAGCCTGTCATTCTGTACAGATTCTTGTACAGAACGTGGCGCATTATTTTGGGCCAGAGGGAGAAATCGATGTTTCGTAGGTGAGGGTGGATGGCAACTTCTGTCAGATTGACGACCACGTTCATCTGATTGATGAAGATTGTGATTGGCTCAAAATTAACGTAAGTCTGCTTGGTTTCCTGTATAAGTGCGGCGATGGCTGTAAGCACCTGGGTCGCCATCTTGTCATACAGGTACCAAGGCACACTGGCGTAAAGAAGTTCATTGAGTCGATCCAAGCTGCTCTGCAAGAGCATCATTCCTCGCAGACTATCGCGTCGTGCAACATTACACAGCGGATTGATCATGTTCCGACCAACGGCTGACACAAACTGTCCGACAGCTTCCAGAGCCAAACACTCCATACTCAGAGGCTGCTTCCTTCTGGGCATTTTTATTTATGTTTTCTTTCTCTCAATATTTAAACCAAGACTGTAAAGAAAATGAGGAGTCTCAGAAATAAGCTTTCTAAGACTAAAATAAATCCACTCTATTGTTCAATAAATATTAAATGCAATAATACCACACACTATAAATGTTAATCAGCAATATATTCTATTGCAATTAAGAAATATCTCTATCAGTTATAAACACAGAATGTGATTATGTCACATATACTGAAAATGAAAGTGATAAACACAAAAAGAACTGCCTAAAAGCAAACTCTGGAGCATCTAATCTACTTCTGTTATACATAAAATTTGCATGTCATAAATGTACCAACAAGCTGCAAATCTTTAGCCCTGTGTTAAAACAAGAAGGACACAGTGAAAACATAAATGGCTAGCCAAAAGTAAGACAAGAGTAAACAAACTAGAGATCAAAATTAGCACTGAAGAACACACATGCATATCACAAAGAATATCTCTTTTTTTTTTTTTTTTTTTTAAATAAGAGCAAAATAATTGAAAAATCCCTCGAACACGTACTACATCACAATTATTACAAACATTCTCTTGGAAAACATTGTATAAAAGAAAAGTAGACTGTTGATAAGTTAAGACAAATTTCACTTGGGATCTTGCACTAAAAATACCCAGAAAAAGAATGGTTCCACATTATGCCAAACGATCTCTAAGGAAGATATGTGAGTAGCAGTACACCATAAATTGTTTTCAAAATACATTGTGCTGGTACGGAATAATTAAAAAAATAAATAAATAAATGAATCACGAGTAGTCAACGTAGGTTTTAGAGAATAACCATTTATAATAAATTAATGATTTTTGTCCAAACCATCAAGTTAATTATTACTGCTCATAATTCTGTATAATCAGCAAATCTAACAGAAATATGAAAATTAACACAGGTATTATGCAGTGTTAAAAAGAAAGAAATATTCTTATATGCACCATCACATTTAAATTTGAAAAGCAGATTTGCTAAACAAATTATAAAGGTGAATAAGAATCAAGATCCTGAAAAAAAAAAATAGTGCTGAAGCAACAACACTTATCACCACAACTCCTCCCTAGACTTAGTCAATTATATAGGCTATGCGATGAATGATACAATTTTACAATACAGACAAAATTGGAAGGAACATATGCATAGAACGGAAGAAACCCATACCAACATTTTGGTACCTATGAATGAGGTTCTGGCTGATATATGCTCTCACTTGACGATATGTGTCAGAGAAAGAACATTTGGACAGAGTTACATAATAAGAGACCAACTGACAGAAACCTGTTTTTGAGATTGTATTGTATTGTATTTATTAACATTCCATGGTATTCATACATACTTACAGCTAGAATATGGAACAAGTCAAAAAACTTAATACTATTATAAAATCTTACAGTCTTACTAATAAACCGTGAATAAGCTATGGACGTCTAAACAGGCTGTAACTATACAATGGGAATTGCTTTGCAGTAGTTATATACAAGAAACCCCTTGTTTAAGCGTTGTATATAGGGGAAAAATGGCCACCCCTTTAACAGCTGATCGTATCGACTGTCATTTTATGATGATGGTTGCCTTATAACCACAGAAGAACAAACCAAAGAGCACAGAATTATTAGAATAATATTGCTGTAGCTTGTACTCTTTGACCAAAAATAGTGTGGTAATCGATTAGAGCCAGTTGTACTATCGATATTTAACACGCCACACTAGAGAGCTCTACCGGATGCAATAGAGAACCTCAGATATTATATTACCTTTCATAACGAAGTAATGACGAAACTATGAAGTAGCTGTGTAACAGTTATACTGTTATACACGACGTATGTAGTGATTATTAGTAAGGAATTTACACACGACTTATAAACGAGCTACTCATTGCATAAGTATAAGACAGTTAAACGTCTGTATATAGAGTTTTTATTAGTAAGACCTTTAATTTATAGTCACAGTCTAGATGAAATATATACAGACGAGATTTACAATATAGTCTACTAGTACAGCACAAAGTTTTAGTATCAATTTCATGAAGTGTTATTGAATGTCATGAATTCACCTACAGAATAGAAGGCGTGAGAAATTAGGTACTTCTTTAATTTGGATCTAAATAATTTTATGTTTTGAGTTTCATTTTTTATATCGATAGGGAGGCTATTCAAAATTTTTACTGCCATATAATGCACTCCTTTTTGATAGCACGACAGACTTGCAGATGGAGTATGAAAGTCATTTTTTGACGTGTATTTATGCTATGAACTGTTGAATTAGTTACAAAGTTTTCACGATTACATACGAGGAAGATTATTAATGAAAAGATATACAATAATGAAAAGATATACTGACCATTGAAGTAAATCTGGTTGTTTATTAAACGTTTTACTCGAGGAGTATTGTAACACTCATACTGTTGCAAAAAATATCATAAATACTAACAAAAAAAAAAAGGCTAACTGATTTTTAACAGACCAGCAGTTGACTTAATATTGCAAAGCAAAATAAATAAATGAATTTTATGAAATAAAAGAATTTTGCTTATAGAAGTCAGCAGAGTGCAGATATCGCATTCTTGATTTTTTTCTGAGTTAAATAATCAAGTCAACAATAGATTTCTGTAAATATCTTCATTTTTTAAAATTGACGGTTGGTCTATTATTGCATAACTCCGTCCAATTCAATTGTTTTTATGCATCTGAAGTCTGATTAGTGTAATATGTAGCTAGTCAGCGATGTATGCAAAGATGGAGGAAAGGAATTGACCATCCTACGCGTTTATCTCCTGGACTAGAATCATCAGCTCCTCATTCAGTGAATTTATTGAAGCCAATAGGGAGCAAGATATAGAGCAACTATGCAGTACAGTGGAGGGAAATCACAATGAAGAACAAGAAAAGGAATAAAATGACATGGGTGACCGAAAACCACTGCAAACATGTCAGGACGCCATGAAATTTTTGGAAATTGATGACCATTTTCTTTGAAGAGTTGCTGGTATAGGCCTACCAGAACATATCACAAAATGTCTGTCAGATTAAAAGATTGTATTGCCGACCTCTATAAAAAAAATTAGTGCCAAACAAACAACACAGGACAAATTCTTCATCAGGTTGGATTAGTGCATTATAGGATAAAACATAACTGTATGCAAGTAGTTTGTATCATACATTGGATTCATGTACGAGCTTCAATTTATTACAATGAGCTAAACACGTAATTTAAATTTGTATTTATGATGAATAATATAATTAGACCTAAATTATAATTTCCAATATAAAGTGATGGAATACTGTATGGCACAACCAATTTTTCAGGACCCCTCTTTCAATTAGTTTTCCTGCTTAATAAGCTCAATTTACTGATTTTTTTTAATGTCTTAAGAGAGTTTCGCTGTATCTGATGGAAGAGAACTTCAATTTGTATTGTTTATTGTTATTGTTAGTAAAATAACATGTATAAAAATACAATCTTAGTTCTTCCCTGAAGGAGTAAAAACTCGTGCTCAGGCAGATATCTAAACACAAAGATAAACACAAACAAAGATAATAATTATGTGACAAAAACTGGGTCAAGAAAAAAAAATTACAGGAATAAATTAAATTTAAAAATACAATTTCAATTTTAACAATTTAAGTCATACAAATACATATACATATTAAATCAATATATATTCTTTAAAAATTAAATTCCTAACGCTATTTTTTAAATTTCTGATACTAAAATTTTCCAAATTTGGGTATTTATTAATTATTTTATTGAGTAACCTTGGACCAAAGTAGGTACCATGGCTCAGAGCTGTGCTTGTGAAACACTTTGGTTCCTGTAGTCGTATAAAATCGGATCTTTTAGTTCCATATTTATGATGATACAATTTGAATTTATTACGATTTTTATGTATGAAGATTAATAAGGCAATATAATAAATCTGTTTAATTTTCAAAACATTAAAATCAGTAAACAAAAGCTCGGATGAGTAATCAATTGGTTTATTAAGGCATATTTTAATTATTCTTTTCTGAATAAGTATTAGTGGAGTGAGATTAGAAATACATGCATGTCCCCACCCTAAAATTCCATACTGGTGAATGGACTGAAATAAAACTAAATAAATGAGACGTAAAATATTAAATGGTAAATATGACCGAAGTATAACAAAGATATAAATTGTTTTACGTAATCTATTGCATAAATATGTAATATGTTTATTCCATCGTAAGTGTTGGTCGATTGTAATGCCTAAATACTGTATGCTTTGAAGATTAGGTACAATGCATTCCTATAAAGGGGGTTGTAACTAAACATACATTCATTTATTTATCCATCCATTTAGCTAATAAATATGTCAGAACTTCTAACACAAAATATAATAAAAAACTATTAGAAAAATTACAAAAGAAAAAATGTGGACCACAATGCAATAATTACGGAAAATAATCCTACAAAAAAAAAAAAAAAAAAAAAAAGCAGCAGATGCAACATTCAGATTACAAATAAGCTGTAACATTTATACAAAATAATAATTTTGGATTAAATTACGCTGTGTAAAAAGACCAAATCAACTATGAACAAGTATGACCTGTCCACGTGTGCAAGTTTAACCAAAGGTGGGAAAGATGTGTTAGGTTTATATTGGATTGACAAAAGACAAATGGTTTAGAACCACAAATCTGAAGACTTCGGTACAAGACAATAAAATTAACTGCGAACCAAGTAATCACAACTAACATTCATAAAGCTCCATGCATACGGTATCACCAGGTAACATGGCATCTAGTGAGCAACGTCAAGTTGAGTGAGGCAGTCTGGAAGTGGAGACATGCACGAAAACTGAAATGGCATCTGCTGAACTGGTGGCAGCAGTACCAAACGTAAATTTGGAATAATCAAATTGAAACAAAAGAGAAAGTTTCAGAGAGATTGTTCATTGCACGAATGGATAAAGTGAAGAGAAGCGCTGGCAGCCTCAAAGACTCTTCTAACAAGTAAGAGTCAATTATCAAAGATATTATTTGTCACATTTCTGATAATCCTACTTGTCTGTGGTGTAATAATCATGATGAAGATCTGGAACACATTCTTCTATACTGTTCATCCATAAACCACAAAACAAGTAAATTAAAATCTACAGTAAAGTAGCCACGTTCAATTAGTAGGCTAGCAGTGTCAAAGAGGACGGAAGCTTTGTAGTTTCAATAATTTTAATTATGTCGCGCTGTCCATTGTCGCCATCAAGTCTTTTGAAGGCCGCTCCAATACTCCATGTGGAGTGTATAAACCAGAGTTGCAAATTTTAGCAGTGTGTCTTGTTCTAGTTCACAGTGAAAATTAATTATATTACAGTTCTTTAAATAATTAATTTAAAATAAATAATCTAAATAATATAAATAATCTTCAAATTAACTCAAGCTTTGAGCAATTAAGCCTAGCCCATATCCATGTTATATTAATATATAGCAGCAACAAACATGACGTGACAACGTTGCATTTTCATTTTATTATCGGTGCATGCAATAAAGACCTACAAATCTTAAAAGGAATGCCGCTGCCTAATAATTAAACGAGGCAACTTTACCATTTGCAGAAGACACAGCCCTGCAGTATATATTGACTACACCCCAACTCTGGCTACTAGCAACAGGCATCTATAATGAACACCGATCAAAATACCCCTCATTTCTCGTGAAAAACAACAACTGAATAGACTACAGTGACTATAGTGGACTTTATGTTGTCAGCAAACAGCTGGATACATTAGGAAGATTGATTGATTTGTACTTAATAATAAAATTACTTAAGGATGACAAGTGATCAGTTTTTCTTTCTGATGGAGAAGTTGAAGATTCTATGCAAAGAAAGCAGACAATAATGAGGATATTTTCAGAAAAACTAAAACTGGATATAACTCTCCGGTTTTCAGCTGAAAACAGTTTCGCACCATTTGAATTCTGATACAGAACTCCTCGTTTGTTTTTATATTCCATTATTGTGCAAGTAAAGTGAAACTGGAAATATCGAGTAGTATAGGGGAGAGAGACAGTGTATAAGCAGATGTGTAGAATAAAATATAAGTATTATAGGAAGTGAGAGTAGTGAGAAAGGATTAGGTGTAAGCAGAATAGTGAGAAAGTAAAAGTGAGTGCAAATAGGAATGAGTGAAAATAGTGAAAAAGGGTTAAGTGAAGTGAACAAGTGACAGCATAAAAATTAGTACTAATATTTGAACGTTGGAACAGTAAATGAATATAAGAGAAAGATAGGAGAAAAGGTCAAAGAACAAATAGGACAAATAATTCAATATGATAATTTATAGAGAAAAATTGAAATTGAGATTTTTGTGAATAGTAGTTAGAGGAAAAAGAGGGTTTGAAAGCAGTATATAATATTAGATATATTAGGATTAATGAACAAATAGAGAATAGCAAATGAAATGTAGGAGAAATACTGAAGGGGAGATTGACCAAGTAACAAAAAAGATACATAGTGCAATTGGGAGTAGATATGTACTGCAAATAATGTGTATTGTACAGCTTGTCCAAGTCAATTCTGCGAGTGGGGATATCGGGATGGAATGTAGAGGCAAAACACAGTTGTCACATAGGTCACTTGACGCTCAGATTTCAACGTGTGCACATCGTTTAAATACACTACGGAGCACACGCATTTTTTGTCCTTGTCTCCAGATAAAGGCAACAGTTACACTGTATCCCAGCCTTCCCCCTCATGCAACTTTCTCTCCTACACCCACGCTTGCCAATCAGAACGGCAAACCTCACTGTCAAGCAGAAGTAGAAGTACAGTCTATTTCAAAGCGTCTTAAATTGTTACCGCTCTATGAACTGAAGCACAGTAGGAAAACTTTGCTGTCATATGAGACTGTACTGGTCTCCTCTCGTTACCGCCTCCTTTCACTACAGAACTGCCTACAACTTCCCCTCTCGGCTCGCAGACTTAACTTGGTCGAGCTGCAATAATATGTTAATGGTGGCACCGGATACAGAAATGTGAGGTACATCATTACATGTAAAGAAGTGCTGTGACGAAATATATCATATCACATCATATTTCATATTATTTACTTTCTTGTCTCCCATACTTGCCAACAAAACACAGAGTACATTCACCATTCCATCTATTCATATTTTAGTACATTCTAATGCAAATCCTGCAAGCAACAATCTAATTTACACGCCAAATCAACCATTAAACAGATGGAATCATGGGAAAACCGATGCATCACTGCACTAAAGCTGGAAGGCAACTAACTTGTTCTAGTGATCTGTAAGTAGTGATATGTTGACGCAGTGAGCACTTGCACAGTGGTGTACACGACAGTTCAGTGATATGTCAGTGACTACACATCACTAAGTGATACCGTGTAAATGAGGCTTAAAGTATGACATCTACATGAAAGAACATTCCAACAAACAAGCTACAGTTTGTGTTTAAAATCTTACCATATCTGTCCTGTTTCACGCGTGAGAAGATTGAAGCCCTGCCTTCCAATCCCAATTCTTGATATGTTTGCTTATTAAGGGACAGCACAAGTTCACCTGAAGGAGTAAGAGCAACACAGTCATCTGCGTCAATCTTCATGCCATCACTCAAAGCCGTGAGCTGTCCTGTGCAAAGAATTCATAAAAGTAGTAGTAATTGGGTTTAAGAAGGGCGCGTCAGCTACTATGGCTATTTGCGCCCTTATCTAAAATTCTTAATATAACAAGTACATAAGTAATATAATAATCAGTGCTAAAAGAACTAAAAAGCGTTGTCACGATAAAATGAGGCACACAAATGCAGTAGACATAAGGTGATTTCTACAGAATCATAAAAGTGAGCAGTTCTACCACACTAGGTGGTATTCAACACGAACAAATAAAACAATACAACTAAGGCCACCAGAGATAACTTGTGAATCACATTTTCAAACTATAAAATTTTATGAAATATTCGGATGTATAGAGTCCGAAATATCAACAATGTAAAATCAAATATAAAACAACAAATGTAACCTCCGGATGTAAAGGGTCCGGAGGATAAGTAAAACAATTCATAAAATCATGGTTAATACTCCCTCATCATTATGTAATCTATTTCACCCTCCAGTCTCTTCAGAGTTATGCCGACTTTTCCTTTCTCTTTAAGTTTATATCGTTAAATTTTGTATGAGAATGTTCTCTCATTCGTTAGTGAGGAGAGTTGTAGCCAATTTACTGAAATTAAAACTTCTGACAAGTGCAGATGATGCAAACTATTATGTTGAGTGGTTGATAGCAATAACATTACTAGGTACCCTAACAGTGTTTAGACCTAACAATGTTACTAGAGATTCAAATTCACTAATAAAACATTCTTAGTAACATTTTAGGAAAACTGCTAGCTAAAATAATTCTGAATAATTACAGGGAGTTATACCTGAAATCTTGATTTGTGTAAAATAATTCTGTTTTCCATTGACTAGCAGTAAACTTCAAAGAAATCAGCAAACACTCCGCAAGATTCTGCGTTTACAGTTTGCTGTTCCATATGTGTTAAGATGGAGTGGTCTCAAGAAGACAACACAGTTACCTAATTAAACAATTTGAAAAACAGGACTGTCTGTGGAATGTAAGAAAGAATATAGGTCTAAAAATATAGCAAAGGAGGATGCATGGCATGATATAAGTACGAATTTAGAAAGTAGTGCATAAGTTGAAAAGAAAATTAAATCAGTCCTATCAGTCAACTGTAAAGAAAAGGAAAGAAGTTCTAAATATGTTGCTTTGCTAATTATGCAGTATAGTGTGTTGTGTACAATACGAAACCGTGAAGTTACCTATTAAGTAGGCCTATCATATAACTTCAGCAGTGATAACATCGTGTCTCTAGAGTGGTGTTACAATTTTGAGGTTATTTTCAATTATTTGCGTTTTTCTCTAACGGGTGTGGTGTGAGAGAACATCAAGTTTCGCCAAAAGAATAAAAGATAAATAAAGAAAAAGAGAAAGGAAGGAGGAGGGGAAGAAATCGCTTCTGACATAACTTTCCCCCCACCGAAATCCTATTTTCACGATAACCCCATAACTGAGAACTGAGATAAGGTGCAATGTTCCTACCAAATTGCCGAAAAATGTTATGTCGTCTCAACTTCCATTATAACAGGCATACCTTTCTTTACAAATGCTTCAATGAATTCCTTGTTAATTAATTCGTTGATGACGACGTCTTCTATTACATAATAATCACAGTCTTCGATAAGTAAGTTCTTAATCGTTTCAGGTACACTTAGGGCATCTGGCAAAACCACTTGAACCTACGAAAAGAACACCGGTTGTATAAAGCCGTACAATTCATTAGAGAGACATTGTAAAATTTATAACAGAAATTGATATTATTTACCAAATGATTATAATAGTGAAAATCCATTAAATTAGAACACTGAATTTTTCCTTCATCAAACCTGCCACTTTTAAATTTGAAATTATTAGCAGAAGGCGAAAATTTCCACACTTCAGGACACAACATCTCTATATTTACCTACTTTCACAGATGGCCGCAACGAGACAACAGTGTCGCCACGACTATCCACGAAAATTAGCAGAAAATATTTAAATAATAATAATAATAAATTAAAATATTACGATACGCCTAGTATGACCAGAATATGCATACAATTGCCGAGTAATATGTAATCAGTATAGTATAGGATACCAGGACAAATACGTGGAACAGAGATATTATTCGCGTATTGTGACAGAACTATTTTGTAGAGAACACCAACGTAACAAACACATCACGGCACGTGAAGTGAGTGGCAGTATGCACAAATACTGGTATGCATCACACTTTCACAGATCACACACATGCAGTAAAACAAAGAGGGCTATTCTAAACGCATCTTCCCTTGCGCGCTTGCGCACGACGTCACGAACGGAGCATGGCAAGTGTCTGAAGGTGCATCTACACTGTTCAACTTTTCTTTCAACTTTACGCATTGAAGCAAGGAATTCAAGATTAATATTTAATATTGTACACACAAAATCTTCATGCATCTTAATTGAACGCGCGTTTTAAACTTGATTCTTTCATATTTTTCCAGAATGCATGCGTACGCGCATGGAAAATTGAACCGTGAAGATCAAGGAGTTAGAAGTTCTCTCTTCTTGTAGTAGATAGGTTATTAATTTTACGACGCTTTATCAAAATCTTAGGTTATTTAGCGCCTGAATGAGATGACGGTGATAATACCGGTGAAATGAATCTGGGGGTCCAGCACCGAAAGTTACCCAGCATTTGCTTATATTGGGTTGAGGGAAAACGACGGAAAAAACCTCAACCAGGTAATTTGCCCAACCGGGAATCGAACCCGGACCACCTGATTTCGCGGCCAGATGCGCTAACCGTTACTCCACAGGTGTAGACTAATTGTTATATTTTTAGGACCTGTTATGTTTTATGTTATTGATACACTATATTTGATCGATTTCTTGAAATTTGTATTTAAATTAACTTTGATTTAGGCTACTTGTAATAGTAGATTTAGTAGCGAGACAAGTGGCCAACAAGCTTGGAGCTCGCCTCAGCCCCGAACTATTTTCGCAAGGATGCGTTTTCTCCTCCAATTTCCTCTCTCTTTCAATTCAATGTCGTTTGGCATAATTTTGGTCCATTCTATCCTCTATTTATTTGTCTATGATTCTATCTACTTTTATGTTCGAAGTTGGCGATCCTGTTACATAATGGCGTCATTTTGTAATAGAAGCGGGAAATAGTCAAATATCCGGAGTTTTGTGGGTAGAATTATTGACGTCGTGTTGTATTTAGTCGGCACTGTTTGTAGTAGTTGTGTTTTTTTATGTTTATGTCGGACTCGGAAATTTATTTAGTAGTATGGAGAGTTCTTGGTAGCCCTCGTTTGGACCGAACACGAATTAAAATGCTGCGACCTCTTACTACTATTCCTCTTCCCGGTTCAGCACAAACGAGATTGCGTGATTATGGTTTCATTTATTATGAAGATTTATGTGATGATAAAGGTAAGTTGTGTTTTTGTTTTGGATAAATTTCAGATCACGGTTACCTTCCTTCCCCTTTTCCTAAAAAATTCCAACAAAATAAGTGGATAAATGGATAAATTTCAGAACACAGGTACCTGTCTTTCCTTCCTATTTTCAAAATTTCAAGAAATAATTTAATTGAATTGAACAGTTGACAATTTTCTAAACCACTTTAATTAACTTTGTTTATATTTCACATAAAGATAGGGGTTACAAAAGCCATCTTCCTAAAGTGTTGGACATGCTTGGAGTTCAAGGGCCGTATTCATAGACATTTTTAGCAAGGGCTTTCGGTGGATTATCAGCGTTTTTCGTATTCATAAACTAGTGTTAGCGATAGGATATGATTTGAATTCTGTACTAATAACCAGTGGATAGCCGGGGCTAGCATAGTACGCTCGTAGCGCGTGCTGCGAAATGACTATGAATAGCGCCCTAAATTTTGAAATATTAATGTGTCTTATCTGTTCACAGGTTGTAATTTGGAAGGAAAGAATCTCATAAGACAGTGGGGACTTGATGAACAACTACCAAGTTTGACATCTCCACCACCGACAAAGTCTGCCTTAGATATATGGCAGGTAAGAATCACGTACTTTATTTTGTGTATGCTGCTTATTTTCAACATATCAGCATGGTCAAGTTTTATTACTCCTCTGCCACTTCCAACGGACTCCTAACGAATATTCACACGTTTATCACTGGGATTGTGGCGCTGGAAATCAATTTAGAACACTTTTATCTCAGCCACGACACATATCAATTTTTATTGTACAATATAAATGCAATTATCACTACAATGACACAATAATTCTTGCAGATAACACAGAAACAACTTCGGAAACGTAATTAACAGAGTCGCAGTTTCACTTCACTTCCACTAGATGACTCTTGATTTCCAGCAGACGGTAGGCTATAGGCGTAGCAGGGATGCCAATATCGGCAAACGAAATGAAACTGTGAGGAATGTTACAACAGGTGTGCTAAACGTTAGTAATGTTACAATAGTTGTGTAGCACGTTAGGTTAGATTAGGTTAGATTAGATTAGGTTTTGTTAGGTGTGTAAGATAATATGAATGGTTACCACAGTTGGCGACACTGCAATCATTCTCCCACTCCACCTCAAATAACGTCACAACGACGGATTATGGCCGTCTTCTTCCTTCAAGTACGACAATTTTCCTATGTAAGTAAGGAACCTATTTAGGGCGGGTTGGGTGGAACCACAGCTCTCCCAGTGATCACATCGAGTTTCTACTACTCCACACTACAAAACTAAGGTATTTTCAGTGTTTGTTTTTAATTTCCAATGCTGGCAGTACATTAATAAAACTTCGCCATCAGCATATATCCAAATATACATAAGACGTAGACATTAATAAATCTACGTTTTTCACTCGACCTCGGCGACTCATTTATGCCACCTTCTTCCTCCCCTTCTACCTGACCAAGGAGAAGGAGAAGATCAGCTCAAAAACATCGGCAACGAGCAGCTCAGCGGCAGTCCTATCGACAACTGTGGGTTTGGAAAGGCGACCAATCTCCGATCACAACTCCCTCTTTCCGGTTTCCGGAGTACCTAGCCCCTCTGGTGGAACAATTCACCTGAGACACTGTCTGCCTCCTCACTGGTACCTCGGTCTATCTCACCACTGCCTCCGACACCCTAGAAGAAGAAGTGCAGACGGACGCTGAATTGGGCCCTGATCCCCGTTCAGGTCGAACCATGGCCGCTCGTCCTGGTGCCACCTTCAACCCTGGGTCACCCCTTGTTCGAGGTTGTAGCTGTGCCGCTTTCCAGCAGCACAAAACTCCTAAGGAAGAAAAAAATGCGAAAACCAAATGAGTAAAGAGTAATAAAAAAAATCACAAACACGAAACACCCTCCAAGGGCCATGCATTGCCTAACCTGTTGCTTCATCATGCTCCCCCACAAGCTTTAGTCTTCACTCCCGTTTCCCCTCTCTACACGTCGACAATGTGCCAGAGGGACGTCAACAGAGGCCGGTGCACAACAACATGTTGAACTTCTTGTGGCAATTCATCAGTGGACTCCAGAAATGACTTCAATGTTGAGAACGTGCCGAGACTACCACCTTCAGCTCAGCTTGTCACAGCCATCTATATATGACGGATCCTTGATCTCCAGAGAACAAGGTGCCGGTGCAGGTGTTACGTGCTGTCTCTTCTCACTTTATAGATCTCTTGGATAAGGAACAACAAGTTTTGCAATAAGTCTCAGGAATCTTCTATTTCACATCAATAAATTCAAGAATGCAGTTATATTGTTAGACTCCAAAGCAGCTATTCTATCAATAGTCTCTAAACACACACCTCCATCTCAAACAGCAGAAATAACTAAAATGCTCTCTCAATTAATATCACTCAATAAAAGAATTGCATTCCAATGGATACCATCCCACTGTGGAATCTTGGGAAACGAGAATGCGGATGCTTTAGCAAAGAAGGGCAGCACTGCTACTTACAGACCTGTTACTAAATCTACGTATTACTCTGTGAAAAGATTTATTAAATCTACATACTTAGACTTCAACAAACAAAATTTGATAACACAATCTCAAGGGAAAAATGGAACTCTCTGCATCATAATCCACAGTTAATCCCTGATTTACCACGAAAATCGTCTGTAGCTGCATTTAGATTGGCAACAGGCCATGAGTGTTTGGCCAAGCACCTGCATAGAATTGGAATATATCAGTCCCCTAACTGCCCATTGTGCAACTCAAACCAAGAAATGGATTCGGAACACCTCAAAATCTATGCTTCAGTGGCTGGCCATGATAATATCTTTGAAAAATATTGGAGTGCAAGAGGTCAAATGACTTTATTGTCAAATGCCTGGCATTAGAAAACAACAAAATATATTATATATATATATATATATATATATATATATATATATATATATAATATATTTTGTTGTTTTCTATATATATATTATATATATAATATATTTTGTTGTTTTCTATATATATATATATGTATATATATATATATATATATATATATAATATATAATTTGAACTGGTAATGGAAATTACGGGAAAATGGCTGAACGGATTTTAATAAATGACTCCTCTTTTTGAAGCTTGGAACCCAAAGATTTTCAGAAAAATAGTAGTTTTCAGTGAAATGTCAATTTTCCTACATAATTTTCCTATTATCCAAAATCCATCTGTCGTCGGTTTTGAGAACTAGAATAAAACAAAAAACACATACTAAATAAGCAATATTACACGAAGACCATGACCTGCAGGATTGCTGACATATTTAGAACAAATCAGAGCAAATTCTGTGACATCATAATGACAACAATATGTCGATCTCCATTTGCATAATTTTTATAACGTCTCTATAATTGGTTATTAAAAACTTTCAAGACTTACTAAAAATAATTTACAGGTCTGATTCTGTGGTGTGTAATTTTCTGAGTACAGTGTGTATTAGGAACTACGAAACGATGACATTATCACTATATTATATATTATATTATATTATTATAGTTAATGCCATGATATGAGTACCTTGTCAGTGATATACATACTCCCACATGAAAAATCCACTGATTGTCCTGATATTGTTACTTGCGTTTTCGCTTTTAAACTAAAAAACTGAAGATGGATAGGGTCAAGAAAAAGTATTTGGCATAAAAAGAACCATTCAGAGGGAGTATGTTTCATTATTATGAAATTAAATAACTTTTAAAATGACTGGTAGGCCTATTCTTCATTGAAAATAAATATGAAAAAAATTTATTTGAACTTCTAATGAACTTAGTTTACAGCATTTGCTGCACAAGCCAATAGTATTTTTATATTTGCTGCCACAATCCTGTTTCCGTCAAAAATATTCATACCACTACCTTGAAGACTCATATTGAGTGTGTTCAAGTATACAAAAATATCTGCTAAGTAGGCTGCCATAGACAACCAAGAGAAGTTATTCAACTGATCACATGAAAATTTAATATCACTCAGAAATAGTCGTACTTCATTACTTAACTCAAAGAATTACTGCCAAATTTTTCCTGTGGATAATCAACGCACTTCTGTATGCAAAAATAATAGAAGAGTTCACGGTAAAAACGATGAATGTCACAGTTTTCTTAAGGTTGATGTCATTATCTAATTCAATGGATCACTACGAAATTTAATGTTGTTCTTATGGAAAATGGTAAAAAGGAGAATTATCACCACGAATACAGTAATCCTTTCCTTTATTTTCTATAGAAACAGCACTACATCTTGCAGTTATAGACTCAATTAGATCATTATCTAATCCTTAACAGAAATGTGACATTCATCGTTTTTCCCGCGAACTCTTCAATTTGTATATCAGCTTCCAATTTTTTCACACAATTTTGAGAAGATTCTGGAATTCAAGGATCGAGATTTGATAAAATTTATAATCTTAAGTACCTCGTCAGGTACGTTTTTTAATGATTGTGGCATCTTCTTTGTAACCAAGGTTTCTCGATGAATACAGCCGTGGTTCCATTTCACATTGGGTGGACATTCTTCACTTGATTAAATCCAGTTTTATGCCTGACATAGCACGTGCACCATCTGTAGTCATGCCCACACATTTCTTCCACGAAATAGAATTCTCATCAAAAAAATCATTCTAAGCCTTAAAAATGCACTCTGCTGTACACTGTAGAAGTTCACTTGAACATACAAAATGAAGTGCAGTTGTGCAGTTTATTTACTGAACAGAGGCTGGTTATATTGATACAATAAAATTAATATAGATAAATACAATTAATAATAATACAAATTAATGAAATAATAATATGTATAATAATGCTTAATTAATTTTAGGATAGATTGAGCAGTAAGAACTCATATTTTGTCTTTCTCTTATTTTGAAATTCATTATACCAGAACTTCGGTTATTTAAGTACTAAAGATTTGCAGAGTATGGTACATGATCCAGGAATTTGCTAAAACATTAGCATTCCTTGTTAACCATGCAACACACAATCGGACTTTTACAGCTTATTGGTTACTTTAATGTCGCAGTTTGATATAATTTACCTTAAAAAGCGTAAAGTTGGAGGATCCAAAATATTGTAACTGTAATTTTTAAGCAGACGATCAGAGTCTGTTTCGTCTATATGCATCAAACTGGGCTAGAATATTAATGTTACCAAAAGAAATCATTCGGTCACCATGTCATTCAGAATTCAATGTTCACACATCAAAAGAACTTGATCTGCTTCTGGAATGGGTGGGGAGGACAGGCACAAAAGGCTCATCGTTCAGACCCAGAGAGAAAATTTGAGCCACCAGAATTTTGTTCCTGGAGCTGTACATCTCAATCAATCCAGAAGACCGCAATGCAACACCAGCCTTGTAATACTACTGGGAAACCATACTTACTGGAGAACATATCGTCGCCTGAATGCAAGAACTAGGTATTATTATTATTATTATTATTATTATTATTATTATTATTATTATTATTGTAATACAGGTGTCTCAAAATGTACTCACACCTAAAGTGATCATAGATACATGAACATGGTCCGATTTTATCATTGGTTTGAAAGTTATTGGTAAAAATCCAAACATCATAGTAAGAATCAGGCTTTGGAGTTGCTTGCATCGTAAAACAAACATTGGAATGTAAACTAAACGGAGGGTTGTGCTGTGACGTGAAGTACGGGGTGAAGGGGAAGATAAGTTTGTGATTGTCAACTGCTGTCATCATGGACAGCCGTGACGAGGTACGGAACGCGCGCGCCATTCACATCTGTGTTGACCTGGTTGGCGAGTTGGTATAGCGCTGGCCTTCTATGCCCAAAGTTGCGGGTTCGATCCCGCAGGTCGACGGCATTTAAGTGTGCTTAAATGCGACAGGCTCATGTCAGATTTACTGGCAAGTGAAAGAACTCCTGCGGACAAAATTCCGACACATCCGGTGACGCTGATATAACCTCTGCAGTTGTGAGCATCGTTAAATAAACCATAACATTCGCATCCGTGCGGCAAAGTGCATTGAAGTGGGAGGAGGGATATTTGAAAATCTGCTTCGAAACTGAGGTATGTTTATTTTATGATTAATACAGTATTTAGAATTAATATTTCTGTGTATTTTAAGTGAATGATTCTTAGTTTTGCTCAAAACCACTGCTACTTTCGTAGGATCCAATCAGCTGTAACTCCTTAAGGGTATATCGTCACTTGAATGCTAGAACTAGGTAACTCAATTTTTCATATTTTGTGACATTGCCTATTTACTTATTTATTGCACTAAGGAATATGTCTCATTTTCTTTTACCTATTTGTGATATTGGAAAATAGATGTTGCTGGCATCGTTTGATCAGTTACCTAGTTCTTGCATTACATTTTGTGCGATTTTTGCTATGCTATAAAAGAGGTAACTAAAAAACGCAAATTTCGAGTTATCTAGTTCTTGCATTCACGTGACGATATAAGAAAGCCACCACAATTCATCAGGCATCAGTCAGGTTACATCGATATGCTGAAGAATGACAGTTTTGTTTTCTGACCCTCTTTTTTCCAGCAACATTGTCACATGTTGATATTCTGTATAATCAACTACAAAAGCGTGATCCAGTATAGTTATTCTGTTAAGTGATCGTAATATTGGAAGGGCTATTGCAGTGAGATAGTAGGGTACTTAACGAATAAGGATAGATAGAAAAGAATTTGGATAATTAGGTAAAATAGTTATGGTGAGACCCGGAATACAGACATACTAGTGGCTTGTGCAGCAAATACTGCAGACTAAGTCCATAAGAAGTTCAAATAAAAATTGTTCAGATTTATTTTCAATGAAGAATACCAGACATTTTGAAAGTTATTTGCTTCCATAATAGTGAAACATACTCCCTCTGAATGTTTTTTTATATCAAATACTTTTCCTTGAACCTATCCGTTTTCAGTTCTTGAGTTTCAATGCGAAATCTCAAGTAACAATGTCAGGACGATAGTTTTTAATATCCAATACACAGCTGTACTCGGAAAACTACAGACCAGAGAATCAGACCTGTCAATTATTTTTTATACGTTATCAAAAAATTACACAAATGAAGATCGACATATTGGTATTATGATGTGAAAGAATCTGAGCCATCTGAACTCTTTGTCAGCAATCCTGTAGGTCATGGCCTTCGTGTAATAGTCTATTGTTTATTGTAGTGTGTTTTTTGTTTTATTCTGAAATGCAATTAATTAGTTATCAAAACTGACGAAAGATGGATTTTGGAAAATAGGAAAATGACGTAGAAAAATTGACATTTCACTGGAAACTACTATTTTTCTGAAAAACTTTGGGTTCCAAGCTTCAAAATGAGCCGTTTTTCCGTAATTTCCATTACCAGTTCAAATTATATATATAGAAGATGACTTAATTGTATGCTGTTTGACAATATCATATATTGTTGCTTTTATTTCAACAGGAAGAGTGTAATGCTCCACGTATTGTGACATTTTGCAAAGCTCTGGATGATAATTTAGGAGGAGGCCTTGCAGTGGGGGAGCTGACTGAGCTCTGTGGAGCACCTGGCTCAGGCAAGACTCAGCTATGGTGAGTTACGTGAACATCTACTTCATTTATGGCCGAAGCAGTAGTTTGCCCTGTCTGTCCTAATTTTGGTCACAACAGTGCTAGTCATCATGCCCGGTATATCTACTGATGGTGTTGAACAGGAACCTCATATATCAAAATATTAAATTTTACAGGAGAGCAAAAAAGCTTGTATCCATGTTTTGACATATATCTGTTTGTAGAAAATTCGGGAAGACTTCTCTTTTTTCTAAAGATTAAGTGAAATCTCATGTTGTCCATTTTTTTATACATGAGGTTGCTGTTCAACACCATTGATATGTTTATAGTCTAATCAGGGAAGAGAATATCCTTAGGGAGAGGAATGAGGTAAATGTCCACCTGAAGCAGTACAGTCTGTACATGGAACATGAATCATGCGTTATTTGCAAGTTTGTTAAAAGTAAAATACTGACGATTATAATCAGTTGAAAGGGTCTTATATGTATAGAAACACTGTTCCACATCTGCTGACATGACAGGCACATATTTGAACTAAAGACTATTACTAGAATCAACATTTTCTAATACATCAGGATCACACCTCTTTGTTAGACCAGCAGTCATATTTCTGAGAGCATTGTACCCGTCATTTTTGTCCGACAATATGTATCTAGTCAGCGATGTATGCAATGGAGGGGGAAAGGAACTGGCCACTCTGTCCCATTATCTCCTGGCTTAGTTGCCTCATGAGTGATACCTTATTTCCTATTATAATAGATGTACATTTCAACCATAATCTCAGTCAGAGCTAAATGATAAGTATTCAATGGAAATTCATATCTGTATGTTCGCATATATTCCTGCCCATTGGCTCCAAGAATAATTAGAAGAAAAAATGTTGTTGTTACTTATCCCTGCTGTTTTTCAGTTTTATATTTGTATTTCTTGGCCCAATATTCAGGGTTGAATACTTTTCCCTTACAACTTACTTACAAATGGCTTTTAAGGAACCCGAAGGTTCATTGCCGCCCTCACATAAGCCCGCCATCGGTCCCTATCCTGTGCAAGATTAAGCCAGTCTCTATCATCATACCCCACCTCCCTCAAATCCATTTTAATATTATCCTCCCATCTACGTCTCGGCCTCCCTAAAGGTCTTTTTCCTTCCGGTCTCCCAACTAACACTCTATATGCATTTCTGGATTCGCCCATACGTGCTACATGCCCTGCCCATCTCAAACGTCTGGATTTCAAGTTCCTAATTATGTCAGGTGAAGAATACAATGCGTGCAGTTCTGTGTTGTGTAACTTTCTCCATTCTCCTGTAACTTCATCCCTCTTAGCCCCAAATATTTTCCTAAGCACCTTATTCTCAAACACCCTTAACCTATGTTTCTCTCTCAGAGTGAGAGTCCAAGTTTCACAGCCATATAGAAGAACCTGTAATATAACTGTTTTATAAATTCTAACTTTCAGATTTTTGGACAGCAGACTGGATGATAAGAGCTTCTCAACCGAATAATAACACGCATTTCCCATATTTATTCTGCGTTTAATTTCCTCCCGAGTGTCATTTATATTTGTTACTGTTGCTCCAAGATATTTGAATTTTTCCACCTCTTCGAAGGATAAATCTCCAATATTTATATTTCCATTTCGTACAATATTCCCGTCACGAGACATAATCATATACTTTGTCTTTTCGGGATTTACTTCCAAACCGACCGCTTTACTTGCTTCAAGTAAAATTTCCGTGTTTTCCCTAACCGTTTGTGTATTTTCTCCTAACATATTCACGTCATCTGCATAGATAAGAAGCTGATGTATCCCGTTCAATTCCAAACCCTGCCTGTTATCCTGAACTTTCCTAATGGCATATTCTAAAGCGAAGTTAAAAAGTAAAGGTGATAGTGCATCTCCCTGCTTTAGCCCGCAGTGAATTGGAAAAGGATCAGATAGAAACTGACCTATACGGACTCTGCTGTATGTTTCACTGAGACACATTTTAATTAATCGAACTAGTTTCTTGGGAATACCAAATTCAATAAGAATATCATATAATACTTCAATCTTAACCGAGTCATATGCCTTTTTTAAATCTATGAATAACTGATGTACTGTACCCTTATACTCCCATTTTTTCTCCATTATCTGCCGAATACAAAAAATCTGATCAATAGTCGATCTATTACGCTGAAAGCCGCACTGATGATCCCCAATAATTTCATCTACGTACGGAGTTAATCTCCTCAAAAGAATATTGGACAAAATTTTGTACGACGTCAACAAAAGTGATATTCCTCGAAAGTTACCACAGTTGGTTTTGTCCCCCTTTTTAAAAATAGGTACAATTATGGACTCCTTCCATTGTTCTGGTACAATTTCCTTTTCCCAAATAGCAAGTACAAGTTTATAAATTTCGCTAATACTTTTCCCTATTTGTAATAAATGCTATAATAAAGGAGCAATACCAACATATATAATTATTTAAATATGGAGAAAACTGACACTGAGTCATAATAGTACATTATGCAACGAGCCTATAATGGTAGTAATTAAGATGCTTGTTTCATAATTTTCATACGAGCGTCTTAATTACCATTATAGGCAAGTTTCATACGACTTTTTATGCTCGACCACATTTCTAACTTGAAATTATTCATAAGTATTCATGTTATTCTTATCTGACTGAGGAGTGGAACTCACCTTGTGCAATACCTCGTAAATTATGAGATGTGCACAGACGCGAAAGTATTGATTTTTTCCGAGAAACTTTGTCTAGTCTCGCGCTAGTTGTCTTTCGATTGCATATCTGAGAATAATCGATACTTGCGCTTTCATATTGCTACAATGGTATTTTCTGATTGGTGGTACACCTGAACTTTAATGAATAGGTGTACTTTAATGAGGTCCATTAAAGGGCTGCTACCAGGTGTATAATTACTACATTTCGGCATGGTCGAGCATAAAGTTACTTACAGAACCATTGCATCAATATAACCTCATGCATGCATGTATCTATATTCCAGTTTACAACTCTGTGTGGATGTTCAGATTCCAAGTTCATTTGGTGGTCTTGGAGGAGAAGCAGTGTTCATAGATACAGATGGAGGTTTTACACCACACAGATTGAAAGGTACACTATGCAAACTCTTGATAATTACATTTTGTAAATGTATTTAACCATTATTAGAATAAATTTGCAGAAACAACAAACGAACCTTTGTAAATAATACCTACCATTTTTTATCCCTCATAGACACATGATTGTAATAGATTAAATAAAATTCTTTGTCAATTTTCTTATGTAACAAATGCTGCAATTTTGATTCACGTTGCTTGTTAGAAAAAATCAAGAACTCGAATTGGTTCAATAAGAAAACGAGACACCTAATATTCTAAACTGTTATTTTATTACAGTATTTTCATTGTAAAAACTTGTTTCGAAATTCTGAGTTGTTCACATAGTCCAGTACCACGAGTATGACTTTTAATGAGAAGTCAGTTATAACTTCAAATATGTTTCTGCACCATCAGATTTCTCATAACAAGTGTGGTAAAAATGAATTGTGCTTGCATACATGTATACTTACAATTTGTTAGTGTCGCCAGCTTGAGATTTCTATTAACCTTTTATTTCTATATATCCAGTCCTCTTGGAACTTCCTTCCCCTTATAGCACAACATTTCCCTTGTCTCCAAGATACTTCTGCATTTATCCCTTTGGTCTCCAATGCAGTACGCATTTAAGATTTAGGTTAGCATTCCATTTCCATTCTCTGAACATGTCCATACCATCTAAGTTATTGGGTTTTAATATACTCTGCAATGTTATCATGCACATTCATTTTATCCAGTGATAGAATTTTTTTTATCACCTTCTTGAAATTCTTTCTGATCATCGTGAAAATCCATTTCATTTGCCTAAATATATTGATTAGTTTTAGTTTTTAGAGGTCAAATTTCTCCTTCATATGAAATATTTACTTTTAACAAATGTGTTATACTGTATACAGGGTGGACCATAAGTAATGTCATTAATTTTAGGGGGTTATTCTTTGAGATATTTCGTACAAAGAAGTTCCTTATAATTTTGCTTGTTTTTGCTTCCTTTTGAGAAAAAACTGTTTTATATGAAACATTTCATAGCGTGTTTTGGGAAAGACATTGATTTAATTCCCAATATGCTCGGTGAATTTAGGAGAGTAGTATATTGTTTGAGAAGTTTCTGCCATCTAGTCTGCTGTCAAAAAATCTGAAAGTTAGAATTTATAAAACAGTTATATTACTGGTTGTTCTGTATGATTGTGAAATTTGGATTCTCACCTTGAAAGAGGAACAGAGGATTAAGGGTGTTTGAGAATAAGGTGCTTAGTAAAATATTTGGGGCTAAGGGCGATGAAGTTACAGGAGAATGGAGAAAATTACACAACTCAGAACTGCATGCATTGTATTAGGAACATTAAATTCAGACATTTGAGATGTGCAGAGCATGAAGCATGTACGGGCAAATCCAAAAATGTATATAGAATGTTAGTTGGGAGGCTGGAGGGAAAGATACCTTTGGGGAGACCGAGACGTAGATGGGAGGATAATATTAAAATGGATTTGAGAGAGGTGGGATATGATGCTAGGGACTGGATTAATCTTGTTCAGGATAGGGACTGTTGGCGGGCTTATGTGAGGGCGGTAATGAACCTCCGGGTTCCTTTTAGTCCACCCCCTTCATTACCACGGATAATAAAGGTTCTACTGTACTTCATGTGTACCTGATAAAGACACCTGAAGGAGCAAATGCTCATGCTTAGGTGCAGTGCAGTGCCAAATAGAGAGAACAAAATATACAGTACATATAAAATGGAGCAGATACAACACAAGGATAATAATGAAAGTATGATACGGTAGATGTAACAATCGCTATGTCGAGCATCAGGCATTTCTAACCTTTAAACGGGGTGTAACAGTGACGTAGGATCTCTCTTAAGCATGAGCCTGCATGCTATTCTGTAAGTGAAAGGTCTCCAGACTCCTTGTCAGAGAGTACAGTAAGCCTATGTTTGACATCTCTGATCTAGCCTATGTCATGGCCAAATATTTATTCCACTTTTCTTGGTTTGTATAGGTTTTCTTTCCATAATTTTTGTACTGTACACCTCCCTCCCCCTAATTGTGTCTAGTGATTATTACGTTTTGTATCTGATGCTGTTCTCACATGTTTGGTGAATTTTGATGTTAATGTTTCGTTTCTTCATTTAGAAGTTGCCGAAGCTTGCGTGAATCATCTTCGACAACTCGAACTCAATCAGGATTTCAGAGAAATGGATCAGCAGACGAACAACTTCACAGTTGAATCTGTTATGCAGAGGATACATTACATTGCTACAAAGGATCATTTACAACTCCTTGCAGCAATGTACAGCATTACTGAGTTTCTCGAAAAGAAGAAACAGGTAAAAGACTGTCTAGTTTTGCAATTGAAATGTCCAAGCCAGTTCATGGCCATGAATGAATGTTTTGTAGCAAATGTCATTCTAAAGCTAGACGTTTACTTACCGGAAAAAATTCGTTCGCTGCATTTGGATTTTTATTCTTTGCATTATTTTAAAAGGAGCATCGCCCACTTGGCTGTATCACCTCTCTCCGCATGACTGGATTCCAATCAAAATTCTTGCCAGAGAATTCTAAATGGATTTTCGTAGGTCCAAGATCGAAATATAGAATGTCATGACAAATATATCGATTGCAAGGCCTCCAATCACAGTAATATTGAAGGTATAATGAAATGGACGATGTGAAGGTTATTTTATTAAATGATGAAAGAGTAATGAAACGGAGAAAAATTCTCTCCGGTGCCGGGATTTGAACCCGGGTTTTCGGCTCTACGTGCTGATGCTTTATCCACTAAGCCACACCGGATACCAACCCTGGTGTCAGACAGAATCGTCTCAGATTAAGTTCCAACTCTTAGGTTCCCTTTTAGTGGCTGCCCTCTGCACTACGTCATAGATGTCTATGAACGTAGGACTGAAGTCCACACATGTGCTGAGGTGCACTCGTTATGAGTGACTAGTTGGCCGGGATCTGACGGAATAGGAGCCAAGAGTTGGAACTTAATCTGAGACGATTCTGTCCGACGCCGGGGTGGGTATCCGGTGTGGCTTAGTGGATAAAGCATCACCACGTAGAGCTGAAAACCCGGGTTCAAATCCCGGCGCCGGAGAGAATTTTTCTCCGTTACATTACTCTTTCATCGTATGATGATGCAGAATATCTGCATGGAAATATCATATGTACTTCGGTACATTAAAATAATATATATTATTTTATTAAGTTCAACAGTATGAAGAGCTTTATAATTTATGAAATTAGAATTAAAGCTATGTAATATGGAGAAAGAACATATGGGATGAGATTGGAAAATACTAAATTAACCAGGTGTGTCCTTCATAGTTTAAGTTACAGGGCTATTCATTTTATTTCCAGGTTCAGCTCAGAACACTACATTGAAATATTGTGCTTTAGCAGTAAATTACAACACTATTTGATTATTAATTTGGAAATGAGGACAATGAGCGATACTGTAATAAAAGTCTGAATGCAAAAAAACAAATTTTTTCCAGGAAGTGAGCGCCTACCTTAAATGACTCAGATTTCTGTATGATTTTCTAAGCATCTTAATGTGTGTATCTTTTGAAGTAACAAGATCTTGTGACAACCTACAGTATAATTTGAGTCGCTGTTAAGCTAATTTACTGTTTGAGTTGCTTGAGAAACTTCTTGCCCCAGCAACTAAAACTTACCCTAGTACAAACCCTAGTAATGCCGCACTTCGATTATTGTGACGTTTTGTTAAGTGACCTAAGTTCTGAATTGTCAGTCAAGTTACAGCGAGCTCAGAATATGTGCGTCAGATACGTGTGCAACATCCGACGATATGATCACATATCACGGTCCTTTGCAAGTCTTTCGTGGCTCCGACTTAAAGAACGCAGAACTTTACACTCTTTGTCTTTACTCTTTCGAATTCTGCACACCTCAACACCAAATTACCTTTCGTCTCGTTTCTCTTATCTATACTCTAACCACGACTTAAATACCAGATCACTTATCTGTGGCACACGCTAAGTATACCTCTTCATACAACATCTCGTTATTCATCATCTTTTACAGTATCCACCTCGCGTCAATGGAATTCCTTGTCACAAAGTATTAGGGGCTGCAAGACAACAAACACCTTTAAAAACAGCTTAAAAGATAACCTTATTAGCATTTCACTCCAATCTTACTGATTTAAACTATCACTGACTACATTGTTACTCCTTCCTTTAGACATCATCCTGATAGTGCTGTATTTTCAAAATTGTCTCATAATAATCTCTTTCTATTATCTAATATTATTTGAAATATATTAACATTCTATGTATTTTAGCTTAATTCTGCTACACAGTTTATTTCATTGTTTAATTAATAGTTCATAGTATTTTGTTGTTTAATTCGTAAATAACTTTTGTATACATGTAACTCTCATCTAAGTCAAATTGTTGAATTCTTTGTAAGTCCATGCATATGTATATATACTTTCTGCTGGTTGAGTGGAAGAGAAGGCCTTACGGCCTTAACTCTGCCAGCTAAAATAAATCATTATTATTATTATTATTATAATTACATGTTTGTGGATTTTCTTCCTTAACTCTGTGTATATTCTCAGTATTCCATACCGTAAGTCTTCCAGGACATTGTAAATCTTTAATGTCTCCTTCTCCATTATTGAAATGCTGGAACCATTCTGTGCTACACACTTACTAACGACACCTTCACTCTCGACTTCACATATTATTCAAGCCGAGGCAGCAGCTTTAAAATCTTGTTCCCATTAGTGCTTAACAAGGACTCTAATCTCAAGCTTAGTCACTTTCATTTTGTATTCTTTGTATTAATAATTGACGATTGTTACATGCATATGATGCACAGTAATAACCATAGCATCCTGTAAATTCTATTGTCCGATTAATCATTAAAATCTTCCAAAACACTAAACTTAAAAAACCGACATTTCTTATGAGGTGTCCTAAAAAAACCTTTTTCAGTTTATGCACCTCAGAAGACTGTGGACTTGTGAGATTTTTACAGCTATGTTTCTGCTCATTTCCGTCAGAGATTGCCTTTTTATATAGAAAAAGCAGCTATGAATTCTTTATAAGTTTAAGTGTAATAATGACAGTAACTTACAAGGAGATAACATTTCCTTTCAGGTGAAATTAATAGTGGTAGACAGTCTTGCTTTCCCTTTCCGCAATGGCACCCTGGATTCTCTTCTAAGAACAAGACTACTGTGCACTGTTTTGGCAGAACTGAGGAAGGTGGCAAGGAAATATAGTTTGTCTGTAAGTATGCTGAGAATATAATAATTAATAACTATGATATATATTTTGATGTACCGAAGTACATATGATATTTCCATGCAGATATTCTGCGTCATCATATGATGAAAGAGTGATGGAACGGCGCCCATACCGTCGGATCCCGGCCAACCAGTCACTCATTTGAGTGCACCTCAACACATGTATGGACTTCGGTCCTGCGTTCTTAGTCATCTATGACGTAGTGGAGAGGGCGGCCACTAGAGGGAACCCAAGAGATGGAGCTTAATCTGAGACGATTCTAACTGGCGTCGGGGTTGTATCCGGCGTGGCTTAGTGGATAAAGCATCAGCACGTAGAGCTGAAAACCCGGGTTCAAATCCCGGCGCCGGAGAGAATTTTTCTCCGTTCCATCACTCTTTCATCATATGATGACGCAGAATATCTGCATGGAAATATCATATGTACTTCGGTACATCAAAATATATATGATATGCGTAATAAATCACTTTGTGATTTAAGACGGCGCCCATACCGTCGGATCCCGACCAACCAGTCACTCATTCGAGTGCACCTCAACACATGTATGGACTTCGGTCCTGCGTTCATAGACATCTATGACGTAGTGGAGAGGGCGGCCACTAGAGGGAACCCAAGAGATGGAGCTTAATCTGAGACGATTCTAACTGGCGTCGGGGTTGTATCCGGCGTGGCTTAGTGGATAAAGCATCAGCACGTAGAGCTGAAAACCCGGGTTCAAATCCCGGCGCCGGAGAGAATTTTTCTCCGTTCCATCACTCTTTCATCATATGATGACGCAGAATATCTGCATGGAAATATCATATGTACTTCGGTACATCAAAATATATATGATATGCGTAATAAATCACTTTGTGATTTAAGACGGCGCCCATACCGTCGGATCCCGGCCAACCAGTCACTCATTCGAGTGCACCTCAACACATGTATGGACTTCGGTCCTGCGTTCATAGACATCTATGACGTAGTGGAGAGGGTGGCCACTAGAGGGAACCCAAGAGATGGAGCTTAATCTGAGACGATTCTAACCAGCGTCGGGGTTGTATCCGGCGTGGCTTAGTGGATAAAGCATCAGCACGTAGAGCTGAAAACCCGGGTTCAAATCCCGGCGCCGGAGAGAATTTTTCTCCGTTCCATCACTCTTTCATCATATAATAACTATGAAGTAAACAGGCGTCTGGGTAAGGTGATAATTTTAGTGTCTTAGGTGAAATATGTTTTTATTAGAATTGTCTTCCATTATATACCATTATTATTACCATCAAAGGTAATATTCTTATTATATTCGTTGTTTCAGAGTTTGGACAGTAACAACAACAAAAATGACTTATATGTAGCTGTCTTAATTGCTTCTTATTAAATTCCACTACACACTTTTACTGTCCCTATATCTCTGGACTTTTTAAATGTTACTATTAGTTTGTCCGCATATTCTAACATCTTGTGCTTATACAGTGAACATTATTCATTAAGGAACCCATGATCGGAAATGAGAAATGGCGGATTCACAGTGCTATGAAATATTTGGCTTCCTGTCTTTGTGATAGAGAACTTTCCACACATTGGGTTGGGAATGCCTGCAGTATGTCATGTCACCGCTGTATCTCCCAGATACCTTCAGGCAGTGAATGATTGGAAGGGGATGTCCAACTCCTTGGCCTCCGCACTCCCCTGACTTGATCCCTTCTGTACATGGAAGGGGATGTTCAGTTCCTTGGCCTCCGCACTCCCCTGACTTGATTCCTTCTGTACAAAGCATTTAATAAACAATTTCGGAATATGTATGATAAGAACTTTCTTGTGTTAAATTTTAATGTACCTTGTTAACATGTTTCGACCTATTTTCGGTCATCTTCGGAACTGGTCGAAAACAAAAACACACATAAAAATGCAACCTCATTCAAGAAATTAAACTACAACATCGCGTACAGAACAAATAACACTCTACAAAAACATCTCAACACACAAATAACACAAACAAACAAATACAACCACACAGGCGTATACAAACTCATATGTAACACCTGCAACAACTTCTACATAGGACAGACAGGCAGATCATTTCAAACACGTTACAAAGAACACATCACAGCCATAACAAAATTACAAAACACCTCCACATATGCAGAACACATCACAAATGCCAACCACACCCACAGAGACATCAACACAGACATGGAAATACTGCACATCCAACCAAAAAGCCAGAAACTCAACACACTAGAACAATATGAAATATACAGACACACGAAAACACACCCCAACGATATTCTCAACACACAACTCAGCTTCAAAACACATACACTCTTTGACTCTACACTACGAACGCACCCACACAGGAAACAAGAGGTGGCAAGACCAACAACGACCAGTTCTGAAGATGACCGAAAACAGGTCGAAACATGTTAACCAGGTACGTTGAAATTTAACACAAGAAAGTTCTTATCATACATATTCCGAAGTGATACAGTGTTAAAAGTTGTGTAATCAAGATGTATAATAAACAACAGTAAATCCTTTAAATCTGTGGTGTTTGGGTAAAGGGAGATAAGTCATAAAAATGAGTTCGGAGATAAATGAAAATTAAACTTGGAACCCTTATTACAAATACTTTTCTACACAAATAAAACACATCAACTGCTAGTATTCTTTGAGTTTTGCACACCCACTTGTATAATTTAACTTGTGTGTTCATCTGGGGAACAAAATTCCAGCTGGACAAAAAAATTACTTATACCCCTTTACCCGAACACCACGGAAATGTTCGGTGTCCAGTGTCAGTGTCATTCAAGTACTTGGTTACGATTCTTTGGTACAAAACACTGCTCCTAGCAATGGAATTGGCATGGGAAGCAATTGGAAGCTGTATTTTGTGTGCTATATGCCAGCTTGTATATATTATGTGAGCAATGATTTTAACAGGCAGATATCTAGACTGCCATTGGCAGTTATTGGTAATGCTATTTTTTGCCACTCTCCAGCCTCTGTAGTTTGCATTCTCCTTTTGACAGGTATTGATAACAAATCACTTGACTACCAAAGTGAGCCCAGGCAGCGAAAGTCACTTAGTCCCAGCCTTAGGTGATAGCTTTGGTCACTACATCAACACACGGATCATGCTGGGCTCCTTACAGCAAGGATGTTGTGCAGCAGTTCTCATCAAAAGTGTCAGAAGTTCAGAACTATCAGCAAAATTCCAGGTAAGTCTTCAGAGTAACATTGCTTTCAACTTACAAATACAGTAAAACTTCATTTGTACGTTTTTATGGGGGCCTGAATAAAAAGAAAAACATATAACTGAAATGGCACTTAATAATCTCTGAAATAGCTTTCTCACAAAGCGTAGGGCCGCTAATTGGATTATTTTCTACCCAACTATTACAGCAATCTGTCTTCCAGGGATTTATATCTCTCATCTTGAATCCACTTGCATTTGCCATAGGACTTTGCAAATGCACATGCACTTTCTTTTACTATTTTCGACTTACCGCCACAATAGATCTTGAAGTGAATGGAGCTGTCCTTAATTCTATAGGTTCGTTCCAACAACAGTCAGGAACCGTCTGTAACCATCGTGAGCATGCGCAGTACAGAAAAAGCGTTCCAACACAATCCGAACCAGTCCTGAACCAGAAACATGTACTGCAGTCGGGCGTTCCAACAAGCTTTTGACACGGGTTCGGAACGGTCAGAAATAGTCCGTGGATTGAGGCATGTACGGAAGAGTACGCAAGACGCGCATGCGCATAAGCTCACCAACGTCTCCTGGATACTGAAGAAAGACATGATCGACTGTTCACATCATTGAGGTTAAAGATGAAAAGTGACAGTACAGACGAATAATAAAACTAGAGATTTAATTTAAATTTTCGCCAAAAAGAAAGGGAATGGAAATTATTTGGGTATTGAAATAGTTAATTACAATTTCAACATGCATCTTTGATTAAAAGTATAATAAATAACGTACATACATTAATAATTAAAAATTAAATGATAGTCCCCCAGTACACGACATTGAATTAGCGGATTCTTGCCTTCCATATTTTTTGTCATCCTTTTATAGAAAATGATCGAAATTCTATTTTCTGCAATTAGAATTAGCTGTGAAACGATAATAATAAGCATTCCGTTCTTAGCAAAGATGATCACAGTTATAGCATCTCTGGATTTAGTACATAACAATCCGTGAAAGCGTTCCAACAGCGTCTAGTCCAGTTTCAATCCCATAGCAGATGCTCAACTAGCGCATGCACATAAGATGGTACAGGAACCATACATGAACTGATCCATGAACCGCTTGTTGGAACGAACCATATGTCAATATTGACTCGTTTCTTATTGCCACTCTTTTTTTTTTTACACCTTTAGTATGTTTAGTTACAGTCATGAACTTCCCTACACCAGAAGAAACAATCCACATATTTATTTTTTATTTTAGTAGGTTATTTTACGACACTTTATCAACATCTTAGGTTATTTAGCATCTGAATGAGATGAAGATTTTTTTTTTTTTTTTAGTAGGTTATTTTACGACGCTTTATCAACAGCTTAGGTTATTTAGCGTCTGAATGAGATGAAGGTGATAATGCCGGTGAAATGAGTCCGGGGTCCAACACCGAAAGTTACCCAGCATTTGCTCATATTGGGTTGAGGGAAAACCCCGGAAAAAACCTCAACCAGGTAACTTGCCCCGACCGGGAATCGAACCCGGGCCACCTGGTTTCGCGGCTAGACGTTCTAACCGTTACTCCACAGGTGTGGACATGAAGATGTTAATGCCGGTGAAATGAGTCCGGGGTCCAGCATCGAAAGTTACCCAGCATTTGCTCATATATTGGGTTGAGGGAAAACCCCGGAAAAAGCCTCAACCAGATAACATGCCCCGACTGGAAATTGAACCAGGGCCACCTGGTTTCGCGGCCAGACACGCTAACCATTACTCCACAGGTGTGGACACACACAATCCACAGATGAATGCTGACACTTCACAGTGAGAGCAAAGTGCAAACAAAGAAATCGGAATTCAAAAACCAATCAGCAACCTTCTCGTCATTTCATGATGAGTTGTCAAGACGTTTCGTATCTCCCAGAGCTTAAAATAGCATTGTGTAAGTGTCAAAAACGTATATGCAAAATAAATTAACATGGGAATTATAGGAATTTTGCCAGGACTTCAGAAAAGAAAAAGTTTTACTGTAATATCATAAACATTTTATTTCCAGTTTATAATTTAACTCTGTGCATATCTTTACAACAGAATTCCATAGTTTTTGTGTCACAAGGTAAAGAAGTTAACTGAGAAATCTACATAAAAGGACTTGAAAGAGTCGTAAATTTGTCTTTAGTATAATTTTGTGTATACTTCTACTGTATTGACAGATGGAGTCTGTTGCATTAACATTCTCTACTTATTTAAATTCTACTGGTATGGCACAGAATTTCTTAAAGTGTCTGTCAACCAGTCAACTTTCTGTGCTAGACCTGAATTCGCATCTTGACAAGTGCAAGAGGAATTTGTCAGGTACAGAGGAAGTCTTGGTGCAGGTTTTCTGAAAGCACTCCTGTCTCCCATGTTATTGCTTCTTCATTTCGCTGGCACTGGTCTCATTGGTGATGAAAACAGTGGCAAACTAACCATCTTATCCTGGTCCCAGACAGGGCCGGATTTAGGTATAGTACCGACCCTAGGCAGTGCTATAATTTGCCGCCCCTCAACTTACGGAAACAGTTTATGAGCAGCTATTATTATTATTTTTTTAATTGGGTTATTTTACGACGCTGTATCAACATCTAGATTATTTAGCGTCTGAATGAAATGAAGGTGATAATGCCGGTGAAATGAGTCCGGGGTCCAGCACCGATAGTTACCCAGCATTTGCTCGTATTGGGTTGAGGGAAAACCCCGGAAAAAATCTCAATCAGGTAACTTGCCCCAACAGGGATTCGAACCCGGGCCACCTGGTTTCGCGGCCAGACGCGCTGACCGTTACTCCACAGGTGTGGACAGCAGCTATTATACAAGTCATGTCTAGTTGAAATTAGTCTTAAATGAAATGTTACATTGCAGAAAACAGTAAATTACTGGAATCAAAATACATGCATCTTGTGAATTATAAAGATTTTCTTCGCACTTTCTTCACAGAGAAAGCATTGATGATGTCATCAAGTCGATCTGACGAAGCACATCAGATAGATTCGATGCAAAGAAATATGTTGTTGTTGTTTTCTAATGCCAGGCGTTTGACAATAAAGTCATTTGACCTCTTGCACTCCAATATTTTTCAAAGATATTGTGACAGCGACGTGAGATTCGAACTCACGACCAGCGTCCCGCAAGAAAGCAGATCGCGCGGGGACGGCGCGCAGCGGAGAGAAGTAAGGGGAAAGGGCCTACGCGGCGAGAGAGTGGAGAGAGAGTGCGCACGCATCTGGTGCTGGTAGAGAGGAGAGGGCTCTGGATTTTTCTGGAGTGCCATCTCTAGAGACGCGTGGAACTTTCGAGGCTACGTCGCTGTGGTTATAAATTATGGTCGCGAAGGAACGACAGCAGTTTTCAGTTATTCAGTCAGTGAGTAAGCCAGAGCAAGCAAGCCAGACTTGTGTGCCGGAGTTCGACTCGAGTGTGCGTCCGCATCTGCGTCAGCATCCGAAGGCCAGAGATCGAGTGCAGTGGACCGCAGTTGGAGGGACCTGAGTTCGAGTACAGTGAACTGTCTCTGAAGATCTGTGGTTCGAGATACTGTGAACTCAAGTGACTGAGATAGAAGAACTGTGAACTGAGAACTGATAGTTCTGATTTGTAAATAGTGCTTTGTAAATATTAGTTAAGATTAACAGTTCATTGTTGTTCGTACTAGTCCAAGTAAATTGTCATTGTCATCAGTGGAGTGCTATAACGAATACTGTGTTGAGTGAAAATCCAATTGTTGACGAGAGCGTTTAAGGCGAATTGTAGAAAGGAATTATTGTTGGAAGAATAAAATCCTGTTGTTGAGTTGAATTAAATTCACAATATTATCATGGCCAGCAACTGAAGCACAGATTTTGAGGTGTTCCGAATCCATTTCTTGGTTTGAATTGCACAATGGGCAGTTAGGGGACTGATATATTCCAATTCTATGCAGGTGTTTGCCAAACAATCATGGCCTGTTGCCAATCTAAATGCAGCTACAGACGATTTTCGTGGTAAATCGGGAATTAACTGTGGATTTTGATGCAGAGAGTTCCATTTTTTCCCTTGGGATTGTGTTATCAAATTTTGTTTGTTGAAGTCTAAGTATGTAGATTTAATAAATCTTTTCACAGAGTAATACGTAGATTTAGTAACAGATCTGTAAGTAGCAGTGCTGCCCTTCTTTGCTAAAGCATCTGCATTCTCATTTCCCAGGATTCCACAATGGAATACAATTCTTTTATTGAGTGATATTAATTGAGAGAGCATTTTAGTTATTTCTGAAATGTTACATTGCAGAAAACAGTAAATTACTGGAATCAAAATACATGCATCTTGTGAATTATAAAGATTTTCTTCGCACTTTCTTCACAGAGAAAGCATTGATGATGTCATCAAGGCGATCTGACGAAGCACATCAGGTCAGACTCGATGCAAAGAAACATATTTAAACTTATTCATTGTTGGAACAAAATTGATATGTGAAAGACAGGCTGTGGTTTGTTTTTAAACATTGGTTTTGTTGGTGGTGTAATTATTACGAGTATTTCTTACTTCGATAGGAAGTGTAAAGTAAATTGAAAAATAAACTCAACTCTTTGCAGAATAAACCTTCCATATCGAATTATATCGTGTACATGCTGGAAAGTGATTAAATAGTATTGTTGACGATATATTATATTGTAAATGTAACTGAGAGTTGTGGTTACTATCCATAGCGATAAATAATAAACATAATCCAATTTGATTTTCAACAATGTGTATTTGTTTATACTAGCATTTAAATTTAAGCAGTTTCATAGTATAATAACGTGATACCATACTGGCATTACAATATGATTATGCAGCTGCACACTTTCCTTTTACTCTCACCGCTACTGCGACAATGCGATAACAAACAATATTCGACTTCCACAAGGTGTTCGAGAACAAACTTCATAAAGATTTACCAACAAGTGTTTTAAAAACAAATTTCACTGTAAAATGAAAAAAAGGGGAAATGAAAAAGGAAGAGAGAGATCCGGCACTGGTCCCAGGAGTGAAATCAGAGAGCAAGTAATTATAATTTGTGTCACAGTTGATACCGGAGTTGTGAGCTGTAGCAGGACAATGATATGTCACTAGCTACTGTATAAAATGTGCAATGCAAAGTATGTGTGATTTATATTGTGTTGTTAATTTATTTCGTATTTTGTTTCAGATTCTGAAAAGTGGAATTCGAGATTGCAGTTCAGTATGAAATGAAATATTCGTCCTACAGAATGCTGTACAGAGAAGTGAATAAGAGAATTATGGAGTTTTGAGAATGGTTGTCTTGTTATACAGCTTGCTCGTGCATCTCGAAACGGATGGTGGGATCAAGAATGACACCCTTATCCTTCTGCCGATCAATTATGATGATATCAGCACGTCTAGTTACTTAATGACATAAAAAAGACGAACTTAACAGTAACAAGATATTATTGCCAAAGCAGTATTCAGTCTGTACAGTGTTGTCAACTGTATCCTATATTTGAATAATTTCAAGGAAAAATTGTTCCGGGGCTGGGTATCGATCCCGGGACCCTTTGCTTAGCGTGCGAATGCTCTACCGACTGAACTACCTCAGGAACTGTACACGACAGCATCACAATTTTTCCTCTGTATCCACACAACTCAAATGAGCTTACAAGATGCCGGGATCGATACCCGGCCCCGGAACAATTTTTCTTTGAAATTATACAAACCTGCTTTACAGGGGGCTACTACCTGAAAGCCAGATTTGCATGTATCCTATATTGCACTCATTTTTCGAGATATTAATTTGAAATTTGGTAGAACTATATTCCTTGCTATAAGGATTAATTTTAGCCCATTTACGCAAAAAGAGCTCACACTTTCCTGCATCTACCTCCTCAATTATCAATAAAAGTTCTAGTATATTATGCCTTGTGTTTATTTTGTTATGGCAACTGTCATCAGAAATTAATGCAAAACCACCACTTCTATATTCAACATTAAAACCTTATTATTCTTACATTGGTTTCCTTAAATTTATTAATTTTGAATAGTGATATTGTTGCATTTTGAATGTAATTGTACTTAAGTAGTTTAACATTAAAATATTGATTTGAATACAAAACAAAACAAATCAACGATATGAATACAGAAGAAAATTGTATGTGGCTTGTTTATCATCACTAATGCTAGGATTTTTATGTAATATCAACATGAAAAATAAGTATGTACATATTTATGTAGTAATATTAGGTAAAATATGTAGTTAAATATGTAATATTATATAACAATTTCTTAAAATATTGTGAATTTTATTAGTAACAACAATGTAATTTATTCGCCACAACAATAATTCCTTTCTACAATTCGCCTTAAACGCTCTCGTCAACAATTGGATTTTCACTCAACACAATATTCGTTATAAAACTCCACCGACGACAATGACAATTTACTTGGACTAGTACGAACAACAATGAACTGTTAATCTTAACTAATATTTACAAAGCACTATTTACAAATCAGAACTATCAGTTCTCAGTTCACAGTTCTTCTAGCTCAGTCACTCGAGTTCACAGTATCTCGAACCACAGACCTTCAGAGACAGTTCACTGTACTCGAACTCAGGTCCCTCCAACTGTGGTCCACTGCACTCGAACTCAGGTCCCTCCAACTGCGGTCCACTGCACTCGGACTCAGGCCTTCGGATGCTGATACAGTTGCGGACGCACACTCGAGTCGAACTCCGGTTGGCTTGACTGGCTTGCTTGCTCTGGCTTACTCACTGACTGAATAACTGAAAACTCTGCTCGAGTTCGCTGGCGCTTCTTCTTTTATAGCAAAATCATAGTTGCGAGAAATTTCTACAGGTGTGTAGAGAATTATCTGGATATCTCCACTTCGACGCACTTCTGGAATAGTCAGGAAGATCCATTCCCCCTTACTCCGCATGCAGCAGTTGCGCGTGTACTCTCCCCTCGTCGCGTGGGCCTTTCCCCTTTCCGCCGCGCGCCGTCCCTCATGCTTCATGAAGCCCGCGCGATATGCTCTCTCTCGCGGGACGCTGGTCGTGAGTTCGAATCTCACGTCGCTGTCACAATATGTAATATTAAATTACATTAAAATTTAATTTTTATATAAATTTTACATTAAACATTAAGTTACTTGAATATCACTCATTTTATTAATTACATTTTTGTAGAATAAAGTGTGGTGCATTAATAATTGAAGACATGAGTGCAAGAACTAGATAATAACCTCAAGTAAAGTTCTGAGAAAAACGAGAAAAAATTTTTGTACTATATTAAATCTGCATTTGTAGATTATTTGAATTTAGTGTGAAAATATAAATGAATGTGCACTTTTCTTTCAGTTTTCTGCCTTGTAGCTCATACAGAAATACGAGGAAAAGGGAGAAATATGTGCGTGGAATTACCCATTTCTTGCACTCAGTTGTTTTAAAAAATGTAGCAAGGAGTGTAATGTAATAAATTAATGCTTTTCATCATCATCATCATCTGTGGTCATACAGCCCTTTTAGTTTAGCCTTGACCTCCTTAAGAATTGCCGCCCAATCTTCCCTCTCTAGGGCTCTCCGTCTCCATCTCTTAATTCCTGCTTTAACTAGATCATCCTGAACATCATCCAACCATCGTAGTTTAGGTCTTCCTGCTCTTCTTCTACCACTTAGCGTGGCATCTAGTAATCTTTTAGGAATATTATCCATTCTGATAATGTGGCCCAGCCACTCCAGCCGTCTAATTTTTATATCAGTGACAATACTTGGATCTTTATATAGTTTTTGTAGTTCAGAATTGGTCCTAATTCTCCACTCTCCCTTATCATAAATAGGGCCATAAATTTTTCTTAAAATTTTCCTTTCCCACGTATTTAAGATGGTTATTGCTCGTTCAGGTAGAGTCCAGGTTTCGCTTCCAAAAGTCACTGTAGGTTTAATAATTATTTTATAAATCCTCACCTTCATTTTTTTGGAGATATATCTGGTTCTTATAATTTTATCTAATGCTCTGAGGCTTCGATTGCCAATGGCTATTTTATCCTTGATCTCAGTTAATATGTTGTTATCCTCGGTGACTATCGAGCCGAGATATCGGAACCTTGACACTTTCTCAAAAGTAACCTCATTTAAGACAACAGTAATTAATGCTTTTATATGAAGTAATTTTGTCATTCATATAAATTATTTTCAAAGGTAAGAACATGAAAACTAATCGCGTTTACCAAAAAAGTCAAGAAATAATGTTTCTTAAAACAGTCTTTAAATCTCGTAGTAAGATGCCTCACTTTCATATCCAAATTCTCCATCTTTGCTTTCACATACATGCTAAAGTCATCACATCATTGTATTTCTTTCTCTCCAATGGCAATGGAGCATAGTACAACTTGGTGCATTTAATGTAGGTGTCTGTTTCATCTTAAACAAAATTTTGATTGAATCAGTGTGTTCTAACCACCAGAAACAAACACTTCTCTCCCTTCATAAATGAATTTACGGTATTTGCTGATTGTAAATAATTGTGTTCTGTTCTTTATTACTTTCTTAAAAGATGGTTGAAAGTGACTTTTTAAGTTGAATACTATTTTCTTGTTCATTTTCACTGCAGCGATTTTTTTTAAGCTGATGATGATATATCATACCATTCTTTGGACACAGAGACATACTTCTTCTTGCGCCAGTAAATCTACTGACATGAGCCTGTCGCATTTAAGCACACTTAAATACCATCGACCGGCCTGGAATCGAACCCGCAACCTTGGGCATAGAAGGCCAGCGCTATACCAACTTGCCAACCAGGTCGACCTTGCACTTGATCTTCTCAATCTGTGTAAAGGTTCAATCACAGGGCATGAATGAATGTCTGCGTTCTGGGAAATGATGTTCCTTATTCTGAGCCAGCAAGATGGCAACTGAATCCAAGAACTGGATATTTCCGGAAGTACTATTTGTTCAAAATAGCTTCACTGACCAGTAGAGGGCAGAAGTGGCTATAAGTTTATGTAAAAATCTCAATTTCACTAAAAGTGGTCATTATCTATGTAGGTCTTGCACTAAACGACATTTGATACAAGTTGAGAGGATGCTAAGGTATTTCTTTCCCCTTCTACTGTCCCTGAGTCCGTCTGTAACAGACCGGTAGCTGTTACCTCTTATACCTGCACCCCCCAAATTGTACACACAAGAAAATAAAATATTAAATAAAGTACATAAGTGGATATAAAATACAGTGACACAGATGTTTCACAATTACATGTTTCAGTATATTTTAGTGTCGTTCTTTCAATATTTTCAACTAATAATTAATTAAATTAAGGGATGCTAGTTTGTGTTATGAAGTCAGGGGGAAGTGACACAGTGCAGATTGTTCCGTTGTGTATGCTTAGAGTAGCAACTAGCGGTGGAGAAAACATATATCTTCTGTTGTCCGTAGCTTTTTAATGTGCCAGTTGACATAAACAACAATAAAATGAAATACAAACGCTTAGTATAGATTTTCGAAATATACATTACCGGTAAACCTTTTCAATAATAAGTATTTTCACTAAGTTCAAAGTCAATTAGTCAAACGTTAGTAAGATAGGCAGTAGCATCTTCCCCTTCACGGATGGTAAAGAGTGTGAGTAGAGGGGAAAGCCTATGAACCAAACTGAAATGGGGATTAGGGTCTTCAATTAATTAATTAAACATGTCGGTATTATATGTAAAATTTAATAAAATCTATTATTCTATATGAAAATGCGAATATTTAATAGAAGTTACACAATTATTTTTATAGTCACTGTTTAAGCTATCTGTCCAGTAAACATCACTTTGCAGAACTCAATCTACTTCACTTCGAAGTGCAATGAACTATCAGGTACATCTCCAATCTTTCCTTTGTCATGGAATGCTGCCAGTCAGAGAGGATGGTTTTATACACAGAAAATGATCTTTCCACGTCACAGGATGTTGCTGGTGTAAATTTAAGTAGATGAAATTTTTCAGGAGAGATGTTGTCTGGAGGATTCTCTTCTTTCCCCGCTGACAATCTTACACACTGGAGTCAATATCGAGAAGCCAGGGTTTCTTCCCATAACAAACACAAATTTCTTCATTACTCCTATTCCAACAATCCCTTCAACAGCACTTAACTTTGATGTAACATCTTCCACAATGTCCAGTGATTCACTGAAACTGCCGATTTCCCTGGAAATGAATCTATCACAGATTTCAGCTTCTTTAAAATGTCACTATAAAAGCAGGCAGCCTCGATCCACATACTCCACCTAGTCAGGACAGATTCAGGGGGCAATTTCATATTTGGCAGTTGTTCTCTATAGTATAGCACACGTTGGGGGGCTTTAACAAATACTTTCTTGGTGTTTGAAATAATGCTATTCACCTGTGGACAGTTATTTCACACTTCTTTGGCGACACATTGCAGTCCATGAGTGAAACAGATGAAATGGATCATATTTTGATAGAACACACATAAAGCAGTTCTCGTCTTTAGCAGCATCAGAATAAAGAACAAGAACTTTATTTTCTTGAACACCTTCCATCATTCACAAAACGAGCCACTATTGCATGATTTGTGTGTTCCAACACTTTCGAAGAAATCAGAAAAGGTGTGGGGATATTTCTCCATCCAGTTTGCCGATCACAAGGTTGGCAACATAGCGCCTTTTTATATCTGTAGTTTCATCGACGGTGATCCGTATATAGTTACTGCCTATATATTGTCACACATATGCCAGTGCTTCCTTGTAACACAAATGCAGGCAGTTTTTTCAGAGCGTAGAATCATTAGGTATCTGCCTCCCTCAATACTTCTCTAAAAATGCGGGATATTTAGGTACCTGGAGTTTGTACCATGGAATATTTGCAGTAACCATAGCACTACATATGTCATGGAAGAATTCATTCCTTCCATTTGAAGACTGTTGCATTTGAGACAGAAGCACTTGCTTTTTAGATGTTCGCAGTGCTTTATTCTTAGTATGCAGGGCACTGCAGACATGTTGCTCAAGTTGGATTTCATTGAACATCATATCTTCTTATTACAAGCCTGGCACAGAACCACTTCTCCATCAGTAGTGAACCAGGAGGCCTATATTTTTACCCACAATTTTAACTTCGACGATAAATTTAATGTCATTCAGCGATTTACAGTAGTCATAGACTCAGAATATATATATATACAAATCTATACTAATAATAAATCTGTAACCAAAATTTTTCTGGTAATTTTCGATTTTCCAAAAATAATTGGTGTTAACATGTATCATTAACCATCCTGAAACCGAAAACCACTTTTTTTTAATTTTTGTTTGTATGTCTGTCTGTCTGTCTGGATGTTTGTTACCTTTTCATGCGATAATGGCTGAACCGATTTATATGAAAATTGGAATATCAATTATGTTCGTTGTAACTTAGATTTTAGGCTATATGGCATTCAAAATACTTTATTTAAAAGGGGGGTTATAAGGGGGCCTGAATTAAATAAATCGAAATATCTCTTATTCTTATTCTTATTCTTTGAAAAATTTTGATAGGACTGATATTTAATGAGATAAATGAGTTTTAAAATTAAAATAACTGCCATCTAAGGTGGTGTATTGAAATAAAAAACAAATGACTTCGTCTATAAGGGGCCTTGGACACAACAATCGAAAGCTATGAAACATAGCCTACAGAGAATGTTTCTGTGTTTGTATGAAGTAATATTGGAAGCTAAATTAACCGATTTGTATAATTAATTATTATTTCATCATTGGAAAGTGTAGTTTCTCTGGATGGACATAATGCTATAATGTTATTACAGTAACTTCTGATATAATATAATGTAATATAATATAATATATTATATGTAATGTAATATTATATGATATAATTTAAGTTATTTGAAGGGTTCAGTACCATAGTGGGCCAAGCGCCATTTACTGAATACGTAGAAAACAAGAGTTAAAATTAAGTTATTACCACAATTCAATGGAAACCTATAACAAGTAAAATAACATTAAATCAATGTTCATTAAACTATGGTTGCATGTAATAAAAATTAAGAAACATGTTAAAGGAATTGTCATTGCACCAAATGAGTGTCTCTGGACCAAAATGATCGCATTTTAATTATTTGGATGCAATTTAAATTAAGTAACATATTAAACGATTTATCCTTCTATCAAACACGAATGTTCCCTGGATCAAACGTCCTATTTTAATTATGTAATTACTTTATATTTATTTCTAACGGGTGCAGCGGAGCGCACAGGTACGGCTAGTATATAAATAAAAATACATGGCTACTACAATGTGAATAAATGTAAGAATAAAATGAAAAGTAAATATACAATCACCAGATAATCACAAAAACAGGTTAAAAGTTTTAAAAGAAATAGTATAAAATCAGGTTAAAATGTACAGATTTGTCAATTACATGAGGTTAAAACAAATAGTATCTAAAACGTAATATTGCTAAAATCATTGACACTGTAGATTGGATTTGCCATCAATGTCCTTCTCACCATCCTTCTGAAAGTAAAATATGACGTGTTTCTTATATGCAATGGCAAAGAGTTATAAAGTTTATAAAATATGGAAATGAAACTATTGCGTGTAGTACGGAGAAACAAGTCAGTGATAAATTTGGTTTTGAGGTTTCTGAGAATTTAGACAATCTAACAATGGCTGCCTTTGCTGATGATTTAGTAGTCATAGGGAAAGATATGTCAGCTGCTCAGGACCTAGTATTAATGGTAAAGGAGCTTTTAGAAGGCATTGGATTACACATTAATCCAAATAAATCAACTTCCATTAATATTGTAAAAGGAAAGTTACGTGAAGAGGATCTGATTCTTTATGAAGATTGCTCCATAAGAGGGATCAAACAAGATGAAACTATAAGATATTTGGGTGTATCATTAAATGAGGAAATAACATTTGATCGGGAGGCATTTATGTTAAGTCTGAAAAATGATTTGGAAAATTTAGTAACCACCTCCATGCTCCATCCAGATCAAAAGCTCAACATTGTTAACCAGTATATATGGCCTACATTGATCTACCCATTACAAATGGCTCCTGTCCATCAGTTACCAGGAACATTCTTAGAAGATATTGACAAGTTAATCCGTAGTTCTGTTAAACAAATGCTTATGTTGCCATCTGATACACCTACTAGTATGTTATATCCTAGATCATATATAACTAAATAGGTAATGTTAGCATTAATTTTCATAAGTTTTTGTGGTGCAAATTAAAATAATTCAAAGTAAAGTATAACAAAACTCCGACAACATTATAATCATGAACGTCAAATTCTCTTATTTTATTTATTTTTCAGTGTTTAGTCCCTTATTTCCCATTGTTCTTTGGATTTATCATTAGTGAAATATCAATTAACGGATAAATTATGTTATACACTCAGTTGATAATATAAATAATATTCACGACAAATATATAAAAACAGAAGAGATAACGAATCATAATTTAGCCCACCGATAACTTTATAACATAGTCTAAAAATTCTAGGTAGATTGGCTTTGCGCGAGACTCTGCATTGTATTCTATTCAATACAAAGGCGTACTTTATCTTATCTCTCCGCTTCGCCCACGTGACAACTATAATTAGAACTCCCTCGTTCCGAACTTGCCTAGGTCATATAGGCCAATAATATTTATCCATGGTCATCAATTGTCGACAGTACATACCGTTGCTTACGAGAATATCTCGTAAGCAAGAAATAATCGATTTAGACCGACCAGACCGGTTCAGAGTTCGTGTCTCGTGATGGTGTTGGTCATTGTGCCATCTGTTGACGATTATTGAACTACATCAAGCCGGCCTCGACTGCAAACCCTAAAGCCTATATAAAAGAGCTATCTGTTAGTATATATGATCTAGGGTTATATGCAAGCAAAAACTACAGAGGTTTGGGACTAGTCAGAGCGTCATGGGAAACGTTCTTGCAACACTGGAACATCTGCATCACTTTAATATTAAATGAAAATCCTTATGTAAATAGTATGCGACCTTTGATGTCTGAACTTAATTCTTCCTGTCAACATCTAAGTCTCCCTTGTCCAGTTGAACTTCGTAAATCTGTGACTAGGAAATTAAGAGAGGAATTAAGAAATGCAGAATTCGAATCTTGGAAAGTAATGCCTGGAAGAGGCAGAGGTGTAGAATTGTACAGCCAAGTACCTAAAGCCAACGCCTGGATTTTTAATAAGTCTGGACTATCTACATCTGAATGGGTAACCTGCCTCAAAATGAATGCCAATTTAGCAGCAGTTAGAGGAGTACCTGGTTGCTCTTTGGACGGATCCCGGTGCAGACATGGCTGCCTGGAGACTGAAACCCTTGCCCACGTCCAAGGTCAGTGTAACAGAGGTTTACTCCTCTGAAATGCCAGACATCATCATGTTCGATCCTTAATTGCAACTGCTTTAAGAAAAAAGTCTTGGACAGTAGAAGAGGAAGTTTTTTGCCTTGCTACTAATGGCTCCTCTAGACGTATTGACATCATAGCGTATTCCCAGACTACCAAGAAAGGTTATATAATTGATCCTACCATAAGGATTGAAACGGGGAGTAACCAGCCGGAGGATGTCAATCAAGAAAAGATCAACATTTATCTGCCAACAGTTGATTACTTCAAAGCATAATACTAGCTTAAAGACATTGAGGTGATTGGTCTTCTTATTGGAGCTCGTGGTGTGATTCCCAAGTTCTTTGAACGCTTCAGGAAGACTTTTGAACTACCACAGACACTTACTGCTGACATCATAACTTCAGTTTTGAAACGCTCTTGCCAAATTCTGAGTCATCATATTCACTCTGTTTAATTTTTTTTTATTCACTTTCTATTCATATATGTTTATTTTAATTTTCTTTCTACAAAATGTATGTAAATATTTAATATTGCAAAATTCATGTAGGAGAGTATACTGAGTCCTTGTGGGCTACCTCCAATGGGTGGCAGTTATTACCTTACCTGTACTGTGATGGAACGAATTGGGCAATCATTTTTCAAAGTCTCCTTTATTTTCAATTTGAAAACCTGGCAACCCTAGCCTAAATGCGTCACGTTGTGGGTAGGCAACAGCAATAATGCAAATCACAACAGTGTAGTAATACAATGCAGGAAAGCAAATTTCCAATACTATAGTGACGACAGTTTGGTCTTTCAAGTTTTCAGCAAAATTCCATAAGAGAACAACTTCAAAATGTCCTTTAAGGGCAATGGACAAGAAAGCAACATGGGTGACGAGAAAACGAACGATGAGGATCCTTACACCCAATCTCATGTTGGCGAAAAAGATGACGCCTCAACAGATGATGAAAACGATAATGAACATATTAAGAGAGACAGGTTACGCAGTGAGCTTCAGGAAGAAGAAAATAAATCTGTCAGGGATGAGGAGAATGATCACGGCACCTGGGTATCTGTAACTCCGCAAATGATTGTAGCAGCATTGAAAAGACTGCGGTACCTGAAACACGCTTCAACCGTCGAAGAGATCATGGCGTACCTCAGGCTTCATTTTCCAGTACGCCAAGATAAGAATCTATTACGAGGCGAGTTACAACGCAAACTGACATGCGCAGTAAAGATTGGTCTTGTAGTAGAAAATAACGGACTTTACAGATTGACAAACATCCGTGAAAAAGCAACTTTAAACAAAAGTGAGATCAGTGCTTTCTGGGAGCATTATCTGCCTAAACGTGAGCACTCCATCGAGTTCAGCAGCGATGACGACGAGTTCGATGTCTCGAGCAGGAGAAGAAGTAACATACAGCGACGGGCGCGTGTAAAAGGACAACGCAGAAACGTCAGGAGACTTGAGACGTCGGACGAAAAGGACTCTGTTTCACCATCCACTTCGAGGACTTCGTATTCAGATACTGATACGTCATTATCGGACCGCTCCTAGAAGTGTAGCGGACACCTACCTCCATAATCCCATACATAATGTTATGCATTACTTTAATACTTTTTGGTATTATGCAAATTATACAGTATGTGTAGACTCAATATAGACTACAATATATGTGCAGTAAAACATTTAACTATTCAAGTTTTTATCGTGTATCTTTCTAGACAATTAAAACGTACAAAGGAGAAAGTGAAACATACTACTACCAGTGGCGGCTCGTTGGGTATTGAATTCATGGGGGCTGCATAGAAAAATAAACCCTGCAACCTACCTTACTTAAAGATTAGTTCCATGCGCCTTGTCTTGTAGGTTGCAAACTTTTGAATCATCTTCTTATTAAAATCCGGTATGTCGTTTAACATAATCTTTGCAATGGGAAACATAGCTAATGCGGTGACTTCTCTCATCGTATTTCTAAGATAGGATGTTACTCTCTTCAAACACGAAAAGCAACGTTCTGGTTCAGAAGTTGTCATTGGTATGGTGATAGCTATGCGTAGTAGTTCCACAACTTCTGAAAATGAGGCCTGCAAGTTCTCAGATAGAAGAAACTGCAAGAGCACCAGGGGAGGAAGTGACTTCATTAACGATTGCGTGCATGTCAATGAGAACGAAATTTTATAAACAATTCGAGCCGCTAAATAGGGACTGTATAATAAATGTATTTCACAGCATAAAACGAGACAAGAGCCACAAATGTCTGGGGGTGCTGCAGCTCCGCAGCCCCCCTTCGAAAGCCGCCCCTGACTACTACTACTACTACTACTACTTACTGGCTTTTAAGGAACCCGGAGGTTCATTGCCCCCCTCACATAAGCCCGTCATTGGTCCCTATCCTGATCAAGATTAATCCAGTCTCTATCATCATATCCCACCTCCCTCAAATCCATTTTAATATTATCCTCCCATCTACGTCTCGGCCTCCCTAAAGGTCTTTTTCCCTCCGGCCTCCCAACTAACATTCTATATGCATTTCTGGATTCGCCCATACGTGCTACATGCCCTGCCCATCTCAAACGCCTGGATTTAATGTTCCTAATTATGTCTGGTGAAGAATACAATTCGTGCAGTTCTGTGTTGTGTAACTTTCTCCATTCTCCTGTAACTTCATCCCTCTTAGCCCCAAATATTTTCCTAAGCACCTTATTCTCAAACACCCTTAACCTATGTTTCTCTCTCGAAGTGAGAGTCCAAGTTTCACAACCATAAAGAACAACCGGTAATATAACTGTTTTATAAATTCTAACTTTCAGATTTTTTGACAGCAGACTGGATGATAAAAGCGGATCGAGGAGACGGCCTCCAGATATGGAGGGTAGCTGTGAATATATTGAATAAGCAGTCCCGGACAGCCGATGAGGGGTGGTCCTCCAGCTTGGGGGTTGGGCGAAGGGCTAACAACCCGTCACCGTACGTTACGAATCTTTCAAATAAACCTCGGAATGGGACTGATTCGTACACATTCATCGTTTCTTAATAGGATTCGTAACAAGCGCGCGCAGTTCACACTCGGGCGACCACGTGTATTGCTGCAGACGGTGGGGTCTTTGAAAACCGGCTCTAATACAGATTTTTCAGGTGAATAATAACGTGAATGTTCTTTAATGAATGTATAATACACCCAGTACCATTGTTATAGATAATTTAAATGCTTAAACCTTCATAGTATCTACGTTTATGTTTAACGTTCAAGAGGGTGTAACTCAATTGAAAAAATATGACTATGTTTATATGAACTTTTTTTCATCATAATGATGCTATAACTCACATCCTAGAGCAGTCATGTCAATTGATGCCCATAGAAGCAAGCTCGCGCTTTAGAGCCCAGGAGAGCCTGAGCACTTTACAGCGGAAAGGAAAGAGACAGACGAAAGAGGTGGTATATGCCGCTTGGTCGAGCTATATTCAGGGATGGCCAGCACTGATTCAATAGATAAAGAAAGAGAACTTATTAGAACTGTATCCATGGTAATTTTTAGATTTGCCTGAGAAGTATAAGTGCATTATAAGAATGTAAGTTTTACTTTTAATGCTCATTTTTCACAAGTTTGATTTTTTATTCAAAAGAAATGTTTTCTCAACTTTATTTTATAGAAAAGTGAAATTTTCAGATATAGGCCCATTTTATTTAGTAGCCTTACAGAATGTTTTCGTAAATCTATTATACCGTATATACGTATTACTGGAGATAGTGTATTGAAAATTTTGAAAATATTCGCATGGAAATTGTTTGTAAAGAAATTAATTGACAAAGCAACTACTGTTACATCATAAGCAAAAGATACGTGACCATGTGTTGTAAAAATGTCAGCTCTATAGCTTCAGCAGATTTCGAGAAAATAATTTAATATTCTGATGATAGGAAGTTGCTCACAAATATCACCTTAAAAGTATAATGCGATAAGAGTTTTGTTATGTAATATTAGTTACACTTTGCTTTTTACTGTAATATTGTTTTGATTAGTTTATTGATTACATTTATAAGGCTAAAGGTACCATCAATATCATTTTCCAACTTATCTTGTCATACTCAATCTCTCTTTTTGGGATATCACTTTCTTTATGAATGATGTTTTTCATCCATTTAGTACAGTATAGTTGTACTACTATGGAATTTATGTGAATATTCCTTCTTAACTCTTTATTATGTTATTAACATTTAATACACAACTGCAACATTAAGAAATTGGTATTAGTACTTTTGTTTTACAGACAATATAGATAATATCAAACAGAAAGAAGCCATATAAAAATAACGACATAAAATTTCACGTTCCGTTTGAAGTTTGTGCACCACTGTTTTCTTAATCCAAAATGTTGCTTATTCATACACACAACCCTTCCTCTTTCCATACTTAGCGCTTGATGCCCGCGCACGACGTCAATGTCAGAAAAATGCGCTTGCTTTGACATCACTGTCCTAGAGTATTGCACAATCTTCTTGAATCACCCTGAATGTTCGGAAAGTCGGAGTGTTACACTGTAGTCTATAGGGTTACTCCATGACTTGGGACGTAACTTTCTAAGTGTTAAACATTCTAGTTGACTTTCTTAATCAACTTATTGCGTTGAGATTCACCATGTGACCTTCTTAGTCATTTGTTCGGTTTGTGAATGCTTGCAGCTATGAAACTACCGTATTCACTTCTTTCGCGTGGTTGTCATGTTCACCATTAGGTCAGACGTGTGTAGACCCAAATTCGGTGCAAGGCATGAGTTAAGCAAGTGGTCTGACGTCTTGAATTTATACAAAGAACCTTTCTCAATGAACGAAAGATTTTGAGGTGAGATGTATCGACAGACCAACGTCAAGGGGTCTCTCATAGCCAGAGAGAAAGTGTGTGCAGCACATGACGGCGAGTATTGCATGGGGGTCTCCACGCTCTCAGGGCTTTGGTTCGGACGTCCCGCTGTCATGGGCAGCTTGTCTCCGCAGCTCTGGCTTCATGAAAACATGAAGAACCATGCCGACCACCAGGATCAGGCTGAACACGTTGTTGGCCCATAGGACGTCGACATGCGTGACGATGGCGCCGCAAGAGTGTGTGAGCACCATACTGGTTACCTGATCGGCAACCGATAGCATTCCGCCCACGGTGCCCTCCGGTGCTGGGTATGTCACTTCGTACGAGAAACTGTACGCTATTGACACGTAGGATCCCAGGAAGAAACTGCAACACAAGGACACCACAGTCTATATACAGTCGCGAAGCTTGGCATGATTTTTTGCATTTCTCGCGATAGTTGCTAGCCGTTTGGAGCGCTGTGAGTACTAGAAACAATAGACTGTGCCATGGATAAATATGTAATAGGATGCGAAACTGCGGTCAGCACCATCTGGAGGCAGGGTACTGAAATAAGATGATCAGCGCCCAATGTCGTAGGCGGTGAACATTAGAACTACGTGTTGGGTACATTACCCAGAGTTCTCTATTTATCCATTCGAGATATTGCTCGATGAGACAAGATGGCAGAAAGAAACTTGTTAATAAGTGAACATAAAGTGATACTACGTGTGTGTATAAACAGTGATGTTTATGGACGTTGTAAGATAGTGTTGTTGAATGTATTGTAAAGTAATAGTAATATAATAAATTGAACTATCTAAGTAATTCTTGCATACTTTTCCATTGCGCTGTATAATAAATATCGAAGAATACAACCCCAATTTTCTAATCTTTTGCTTTATTTTTTGTCTCTGGTTATATTTTAATCGGATAGTGTAAAATAGATCGTCTCTTTTGTCTTCCTGTTGGCTCCGGTAAGAATTTTCAGTAGAAGATGCTGTGAGGAATAAAAATGTAAATGTTTTATTTTAAATTGGGTTAGTTTTGTATATAGATGAGGGTGGGAGGGAATACTTTCTGCACAGTTTAACATTTTCGTTACCAGGTGCGCTGCTAAATGCATGGAGTAATTAGTTACTCTTTTTGCTACTTGGTGCGCTGCTAGATGTAATAACGCCCCTTCTCCCAACAGGTGGCAGCAAGATCAATTTCTACAACAGCGCCTCTAGTATGTGTTACGGGAACTCAGTAAGTTTCGCATCCTATTATATATCCATCCATGGACTGTGCCATTGGCATCGTGATCTAATACAGGCCGTAAGGCAGACCATGTGACTCCCTTTACCCGATCACGAAGGAAGGCTTTTCAGCCATATAAATTAGTTGGAATGCATAAAGAGTAACATATATTTCTCTAAAATGTAGTGTAATTGCATTAATAAAATTTAAAACAATGATTATGAGACATTTCAGACATAATTCACTTGGGAGTTAAGGTGTAACATTATTTTTGGTAGTGCGTTTATTATTTTAATATTCGATACACTTTTCTGTTTTCTTGACTTAGCAATACTGAATTTGTACAGAAGTATCGAGTGTGGGTACTTTTCGAAAAGCTCTTAATGAACACTATTCAAAAATAAAAAAATATATATTGGGTGTTCCATTTAAAATAAGAGAGTTGTAGTTACTTCCGATTAAACCGGAAGTAGAAAAAACTCGGTAATACCATTATTGAGTTCTTAGTATCTGGTTATCCTCACATACCAAGTTTCATGTCACTGAACCGTATGCTTCAAAAGTTATTTAGGTGGTGCGGGACTTTTAACTAAGCCTCTATAGTTTCGTTAGCCACCAGGACTTCTACTGTTGAATATGTTTATTCTAATTTTCAGTAAACTTAACCATTCAAATTTTTAGTGGTCATGTTTCATTGTTGGACCAAAACAACACAGAGGAAACAAGAGGTAAATCAAGTTCAATTTCTTGTCGGGATTCGAACTCAAATCGCTAGATTAGCCGGTTTTGCTAGCCATAGCTAATAACAGCGTTAGGATTAATTTGATTCTATCTTATCTGGAACTGTGTATTCATTTAATTCGTTACTTACAAGTTTTGTACTTAAATATATCTTATCTATACGGCTTACCCAATGAAAGCAGTAGAGAGGTAGACGTAAATCTCTTCTTCTACTTCTAGAGTCAGAGCGAAGGCGACCATGCCGAGAACACTCAGCGCGAAGACAATAGTCGCACATTCTCTGTAAATAGAGCAGGTAGTGCATAATCAAATAAGCGATGAATAGCTCCCTTATTACAGCAAGATACTGCACGTTAAAAAATTTAGTTTGTGTAGTGGTGGTAGCAGTATTGGCACTATAAAAAGGGTTTATGCACATTACGACGAAGTGAATAGAAGCGAATAAAAGCATTTTAAATGTGAATATAGAGAAGAATGGAGGTGTGAAATGGACAGACAGAATAAGAAATGAAGCTGTGTTGGAAAGAGTGGGTGAAGGAACAATGATACTGAAACTGATCAGGAAGAGAAAGATGAATCGATTAAGTCACTGGCTGAGAAGAAACTGCTTCCTGAAGGACGCAATGGAAGGAACGGTGAACGGGAGAAGAGTTTGGAGCAGAAGAAATCAATGATAGACGACATTAAGATATATGGATCGAATGCTGAGGCAAAGAGGAAGACAGAAAATAGGGAAGATTCTAGAATGCCGGGTTTGCAGTGAAAGACCTGTTCTTGAGCAGAAAACTATGATGAAATACATACAGTAATATTACCACGAAACAATTAGGCCAAGAAATGTCCGTTCCTGACATTCTCAGTTGCCTATCTGTTTTCTTCTCTAAATGAAGTAGCCTATTTTATGACTTGCAGATTTTTAAAGTTTTTTTTATGTAATGGAAGCGGTAAAATTCACTTTACAGGGGTGATTTTGTTTTTTTTTTATTGCCCAGTTTTACTTACCCTTCGGACCCTTTACATCCGGAGGTTACATTTGTTTTATACAGCGTGTTTCACGAGGAAAGTTAAAAAACTTAGGATGTGAATTCTGAAGTCATTCTGAGTCAAAAAGTTCATATGAATATGAGTCCGTTTTCGAACGGTTACGGAGATATGGCTCTTTGATTTCACAAAAACTTCTGAGATTCCATTGTACTAACTCGCATTTAGAGACAGATAACGGACAAATTTAAAGTTCATATTCACGTACGCATACATACCTAATATTCTAGAAGTCGGGGTCGATGTTTTCGCACATTTTGAAAGGTACCTCCTTCTGCTTCAATGCACTGTTGCGCTCGGGCGTGAATCGCGCTCATCGCTCGGGAGAGTTGCACGTGGCTGTCTTTATGCCGCATCCAAAATACGGTCGATTAGCGCCTCTCTCGTTTCCCCCTTCCTTTGCTATACCAAGTCTTTCATCCAATCCCATAGACAGTAAGTACTCTTCGATATGGTACCCTTCTGTTCGGAAAGCGTCGTTCATATTCAGCGACGGCACGCAAGGAACTTCCATCGCACAAACCATAAACACACACAATATCGGCGTATTCTGCAGTCGAAAATTTATAAGGCATCTTGAAAAAACACAACTTAACACTTTCGATAACTGTACCTGTATAACTACTGTACTGTAGGTAGCTAACTGAACGGCTGTGAATTGATGATAGTGTAGGCTATTTGTGTTATCTGCGGGTTTTGTGTCATTACATCAGACAAGGGCAGGCGATTGGACATTTGTAATGCCCCCCCCCCCACCCGGTTTGTTTCTCTTATCTACATCGCTCACAATACAGATTCCAATGTTACGTCATTCATTGCGATCGGTGACCTTGTCTGACGTTCTCACGTCAGCAGCATATAGTAACGTCTGATTCACATTGGGGCGAGACGTTTTACCAAAAAAAAAAAAATGCATCTAGCTCCACCATCGTTCGAAAACGGACCTATGTTCATATGAACTTTTTCACTTAGAATGGCCTGAGATATCGTATCCTGAATTTTTTACCTTTCCTCGTGATTCACCCTGTATATATTTTTAACAATTGAGATTTCGGACATTTACATCCGGATATTTTATAACATTTTATTTTTTTTTAAATGCACCAGATTATTACTCTCTGATGGTATTTGTTTTATTATTTTATTGTTTCTTTTTAAATACTACCTAGCGTCTGAGAACTCCTTATAATCGTTAAGAATCACCCTGTGGATACTGCATTTGCATACATCGTTTTTACTGTGACAGCGTGTTTTAATTTCGTATTAGCATTTAGCCTGTTGTATTGTTTATGTTTTTGATTCTGAAGAAGTTTAGATAAGGGCACAAATAGCCAGAGTAGCTGACGCGCCCTTTTTAAACATCACTGACTGACTGACTAACTAACTTCACTTTACACAGTCCATTTTTAAGGAAAAACAAACTCCTAAAAAAATCCAGAATGTACATAAAGTACGGTGAAACCTGTTCAAGTCGAAACCTGAATAATCCGGAATCCTGTCTATTTTGGAACAATTTATTGGTCCCGGCGAAATTTATATGTATTATGTGTAATTTTTCTTGAATAAAACGGAAACTGTCCAACGCGGAAACGGAAACTGTCTGCTACTGTTCAAAACGGAAAGGATATTTTCGACATACTATATTTTGTAACTATATTTTGAAACAGCGTATAATTTCAAGGAATATACGAAATATGTAGGTCACTAAGATAAAAACAACATTTCTTTACAAAATTCTAGAGGGTACGAGGGTGTGTTGGCCTGTCGGTCATAAATTGTATTACCCTGTTGACTAGGCAGACGAGTCCCTTCAAAGATTTTCAATGCTTCACACCCGTATACTGTCATAGCTAGTAGTGATGGGTCCAACCGGCTCTTAGGCGCGAGCTAGCTCGTTGGCTCGCGCTCCCAAGAGAGAGTCGTTCAAAAGAGTCAGTTCGTTCACGAGAGGCTAGACAGCTCGCGAACGACATCGTTCAAAGAGCTGGTTGCGTAACATATCGAAACTGTCAATAATAGTGTAATGTGTAATCTATGACATTAGGAATCAGAAGGATAACAAGGACAATCGTACTATGTTAAACAAAATAGATGAAAAAACAAAGCCTGCAACATAAACGTTATATGTACAATGTTATACGTATATTTTTCTACACACACATCAGCTGATAGAAAGCCGCGTAATATTAGTTCCACATCCGTCCGCTACTGGCGTATGGCGCGGTCTCACTTCTCTGTCTTTCTCAAAGCAGGACGAATTCACGAATTCTTCTATTCGTCCTGATCAAAGTAACTCCAGATGTCACGTGATCATGCAGTGAATGCCATTGGTTATTCGAGAGCGGGAGTCGTGAGACGAGCTGTGAGCTGGTTGAGAGTCGCGAGCTGAAGGAGCTGGAAGTGCCTCGCGAACGACCAGCTCTCAACGAGCGAGCTAGCTCGTTACTAGCTCCAAGGAGGGAGTCGTTCAAAAGAGTCAGTTCGTTCGCGAACGACCCATCACTAATAGCTAGACAGAGCTCAAGTGTAGTTATTTCCAAGTAAAAAAAAGTTGCATAAAATGTGGCATTAACATTAAGTGATGAAGTAAAAGTTATCGAGAAAAAGGAAAATTAGAAACAAAGTCTATGTGAAGTAATATTGAAGTTGTGGGAAACTCAGGTGTGACACTTCAAAAAATAAAGATCATAATGAGTGAGTGGCTTGCGGCCAATATTGGTGACACAAAAGGAACCAGAAAGCAACGGTTTATGTGTAAATAAATGAACTGTTGTGAGAGTGGGTTCTTCATGACCTTTCAAAGAACAAGCCAATTTCTGGATCTGTTCTGCAAAGCAAGCTATTGAACTGGGAAAGAAGTTAAATAAACCAGAATTCAAGGCTTCTAATAGATGGCTCCTAGTACAATTAGTTAATAATGTGCAGTGATATGCAGTACAGTATTAGAGTATAGTGTTAGATATAAAATAGAATGAGATTAGTAAACTTTAGTAATGTTTAATGACTAATGAGTGAGTTACGATAATATTTATACAGAAAATGAGATTTTAATCAAGATGATTCACCAACGTAATGAGCGACAGAAAGCTGAATTAATGCGATGAGTGTTAAATGGAATATTTTGTACTTCTTGCAGTTTGGGACATGCCATTTTGTTTTTCATGTATATGAATGACAAAATATTCCATTTTAATGTCACACCTGAATAATACGGAAACCTGTCCACAATGGAAAAAAAAATTAGGACCATGTCACTTCCGTCTTGAACAGGTTTCACTGTATTACAAACTAGTTTCTCGTCCATTTACCTATATTTGAGTGTGTGATCCATGATTACGCCCCACAAGGCAGTGCCGACCATTCCTGTGACTATAAGCAGCAATCCAACACGACCGGCGAATTCTTCTCCATGCTGAAAAAAATATGTATGCATATCAAATAAAGACAATATAATTGAAATATCAAATAAATGTTAATATCAAATAGAAATTACTTTACATATTATTGGAGAAAAATTCGTTCCGGCACCGGGAATCGAGCACAGGACCTCTCAGCTTTGCGCGCTGAGCGCACTTTCCATCTGAGCTATGCCGAGACCTCATTCACGGCGCCGACCGAACTCTCCTCCTTTTGTATCATCAATGGCCTACTACCTGCATTTTAGTCATATATGCAGGGGTCCATATTTGAGAGTAAATGACTTTGTGGCCATTTTCAACAACAGTTTTTGAGTCACTGTTAGCATTGATATATTTATAATACAGGGCTATTCAAAAAGAAGAAGCAGATTTCAAATACTTATTTCTTCCAAACTACAAAAGATAGAAACACAATTCCAACGTTACTGGACAGACGAAAGATTAAATTTTGAACAATCCGGGTGGAAGTTCCAATCACGGCCGCATTGGCACTGTTGCTTGCCATGAGCGGCCGCATTGGCGCTGTTGATTGTCTGTAGTAAAATGGCGACACAACAGGGAAAAGCTTATTTTGTGCTGTAATTAGAAAAACTAGAGTCCATTATTGAAGTTCAACGTGCTTTTCGCCGTCAGTTTAAAGTTAAAGTTACGATTTATTTAACGACGCTCGCAACTGCAGAGTTATATCAGCGTCGCCGATGTGCCGGAATTTTGTCCCGCAGGAGTTCTTTTACATGCCGGTAAATCTACTGACATGAGCCTGTCGCATTTAAGGACACTTAAATGCCATCGACCTGGCCCGGGATCGAACCCGCAACCTTGGGCATAGAATGCCAGCGCTATACCAACTCGCCAACCAGGTCGACCCGTCAGTTTAATAAACAACCGCCTCGTCATAAGCAGATTTACCAGTGGCATCGAAAATTAGTAGAAGATGGTTGCATCAGCTGCAAACAGAAAAGCACGGGACGTCCACGCACATCGAATGAAAATGTCGAGCGTATTTGTACAGTTTACGGAAAGGATAAACTTCATCGCCGGTGGCCACCCAGGTCTCCAGACTTCACTCCTTGTGATTTTTCTCTGTGGGGTTACGTAAAAGACCGTGTTTTTATCCCCCATATGACTGACACTCTTTAAAGTCTGCGACTTCGAATTGTTGAAGCTGTGAATTTTCAGTTCTCTGCTTGCTCGTGTTGTGGATTTTTTGGACTCTTTTCTTACGAATACGCTCGATATTTTCATTCGATGTGCGTGAACGTCCCGTGCTTTTCTGTCTGCAGATGCAACCATCTTCTACTAATTTTCGATGTCACTGGTAAATCTGCTTATGACGAGGCGGTTGTTTATTAAACTGACGGCGAAAAGCGCGTTGAAGTTCAATAATGGACTCTAGTTTTGCTAATTGCAGCACACAAAATGCTTTTCCCTGTTGTGTTGCCATTTTACTACAGACAATCAACAGCGCCAATGCGGCCGTGATTGCAACTTCTACCCGGACTGTTCAAAATTTAATCTTTCGTCTGTCCAGTAACGTTGGAATTGTGTTTCTATCTTTTGTAGTTTGGAAGAAATAAGTATTTGAAATCTGCTCCTTCTTTTTGAATAGCCCTGTATATTATTCATGTATGAGACCTCGCTGTCCGGGGCCTTTTGAATAATGACGTAACGACCACCAGTCCCGTAGAAATTTTTGAAATATTTGATACCACAAATAAGTAGCTTAAGGAATTATGACCCGGAATTTCTAAAAATCAAAGATGTTGCGGAAAAGCGACAGCTAAATTTTATATCCGATAACACAGAATATTATAATGCACCGTTCACATCCGAGGAGCTGGAGGCTGCACTAGACATCCCCTGACACCTCCCCTGGCTCTTACAACATCCATAACCGCATGCTTCGCCGTCTCCCACCATCTGGCAAATTCTTCCTGGTGACAATGTACAACAGGATCTGACTGAGGGTGTATTTCCATCTGCATGGCGTTCCGCCATTGTAATTCCAGTCCAGAAATCGGGAAAGGATCCTTCTTTACCTGGAAGCTACAGTGTAGGCCAATTTGTCTCACCAGCTGTATATGTAAGGTTATGGAAAAAATGATAAGCAAACGCCTGATGTGGGTATTCGAATCGGAAAACCGATTATTATCTAATATCCAATGTGGTTTTCGTAAGCACAGATGAGCCGCAGATCATCTAGTTCGGGTGGAGACTGCCATTAGAGATGCTTTCCTCAAGGAGCATGGCAAATAATGAATATTGACTCTAAATCTCCCTGCTCTTTACCACTTGAAGAAACTGAGTCTTACTATAAGGAATCATTGTTTCTGATAATGATTTACCTTCTATTGATTCTCCTGCTGGCGATACCTCTACTATGGCCGTATTTATGAAATTACTTAAAAAAAAGTTAATATAGCGTTAGCTACGACTATTGACCAGATATTTCTTATTCGACAGATAATGGAGAAAAAATGGGAGTATAAGGGTACAGTGCATCAGTTATTCATAGGTTTCAAAAAGGCATATGACTCGGTTAAGAGAGAAGTTTTATATGATATTCTTATTGAATTTGGTATTCCCAAGAAACTAGTTCGATTAATTAAAATGTGCCTCAGTGAAACGTACAGCAGAGTCCGTATAGGTCAGTTTCTGTCAGATGCTTTTCCAATTCACTGTGGGCTAAAGCAAGGAGATGCACTATCACCTTTACTTTTTAACTTCGCTCTAGAGTATGCCATTAGGAAAGTCCAGGATAACAGAGAGGGTATGGAATTGAACGGGTTACATCAGCTTCTTGTCTATGCGGATGGCGTGAATATGCTAGGATAAAATCGACAAACGATTAGGGAAAATACGGGAATTTTACTTGAAGCAAGTAAAGCGATAGGTTTAGAAGTAAATCTCGAAAAGACAAAGTATATGATTATGGCTCGTGACGAGAATATTGTACGAAATGGAAATATAAAAATTGGAAATTTATCTTTTGAAAAGGTGGAAAAATTCAAATACCTGGGAGCAACAGTAACAAATATAAATGATGCTCGGGAGGAAATTAAACACAGAATAAATACGGGAAATGCCTATTATTATTCGGTTGAGAAGCTTTTATCATCCAGTCTGCTGTCAAAAAATCTGAAAGTTAGAATTTATAAAACAGTTATATTACCGGTTTTCTGTATGATTGTGAAACTTGAACTCTCACTTTGAGAGAGGAACATAGGTTAAGGGTGTTTGAGAATAAGGTGCTTAGAAAAATATTTGGGGCTAAGAGGGATGAAGTTACAGGAGAATGGAGAAAGTTACACAACACAGAACTGCACGTATTGTATTCTTCACCTGACATAATTAGGAACATTAAATCCAGACGTTTGAGATGGGCAGGGCATGTAGCATGTATGGGCGAATCCAGAAATGCATATAGAGTGTTAGTTGGGAGGCCGAAGGGAAAAAGACCTTTGGGGGGCCGAGACGTAGATGGGAGGATAATATTAAAATGGATTTGAGGGAGGTGGGATATGACGATAGAGACTCGATTAATCTTGCTCAGGATAGGAACCAATGGCTTGCTTATGTGAGGGCGGCAATGAACCTCCGGGTTCCTTAAAAGCCAGTAAGTAAGTACTGTTGCAGGCCTAGATGAGGTAACAGAGTTCTAAAATATCTTAAAGCAGACAAATGTATAGCTTTACTTGGAACAGCCATGTTACGTTTTAATTATGTTCCTAAAACTTTTAAAAAGGCAAGAACCAGTTTAATATATAAAGGGGGTGATTCTAATGATTTAGAGAACTGGAGGCCTATTACAATATTCTCGATCTTAAGAAGAATAATTAACCGTATTTTAGTCCATACATTACGTAGTTATACAGCCAACTATTGTTATCAGCGAGGCTTTGTTTCAACACCCGGAATCTATATTAACACCTCTTTAATTAATGGTTGTTTACAATCAGCTAAGAGTCGTAAATCAATATGTTTTATCGTCTTCTTGGGTGTCACAAAGGCTTCTGACTCTGTTGTTCATGAACATATCGAAAGCTCTGTAGCATCAATTGATATCCCTTAAACCTGAGAAAATTGTCTATGAAATTATTAAAAGAAAATGAGACTCGGATTGAGACCCCTAAAGGGAAAACTAAATTTATTGAAGTGAATAAAGGCGTACCTCAAGATAATCCACTTCCTCCAACGCTAACATAGCATTGGATGACATATTAAAATATGTAACTGATAATGATTTATCTGATGAATATGGCTTTTCCTAACATCTTAACTTAAACTCACAGCTTTAGCTTTTGCTGATGATATCACTTTACTATCTCAAAGTGACATTGGATACAGTGACTCTTCAGTTTAACTGAATAATCTTGCCTGCATTGACCTGACAGTTGATGCAGTCAAAAGCGAATTAATAGGAATTAAAAACTGTGTTTTATCTCACATGGAAATTACATCTATAATTGGTTCAATAATAACCTCTATAATGGATAATGGGGAATGTATTAAACATCTAGCAATAAAAATTTTTAATAGCCTCCCTATCGATAAAAAAAAAAATGAAACTCAAAACATAAAATTATTTAGGGCCAAATTAAAGAAGTGCCTAATTTCTCACGCCTTCTATTTTGTAGGTGAATTCAATGACATTCAATAACACTTCATGAAATTGATACTAAAACTACTGTATGTGTTGTACTAGTAGACTATATTGTAAATCTCTTCTGTATATATTTCATCTAGACCAGCCGCGGCGAAAATGCGACTCACGAGCACATTGTGGCTCACAGTGCTTTTCTCTCGCTTCCTACCTACAACCCCCACCCTCTTACTCACTGGAGTCAAACTCCGTTCTATTTGTATTTGTCTCGGACCTGCGAGTGGCGTATCGTCGCAATATCTCTCTCGAAACCATGTACCTCTATAAAAAACGAAAGTTTCAAGTAGGATGGGAGGATGCATTCTTGTGCTGACAATATGATGAAAATATTAAATGTATGATTTGTTCACAAATATTACGAGGAAAACGGTTGTATAACAAAAAACGGCATTATAAGTTACTACATGTTACTGATGAAACATTAAAAGGTTAAGTGTTGTTATTATTATTATTATTATTATTATTATTATTATTATTATTATTATTATTATTATTATTATTATTATCATCTCTGTACGTCGATTCTTTTACAGCAGATGTATGAATAATGCGGTTAGATTTTCAATTTAAACTCACAGATTTACAATGTGACGTTAAATGAAAGCTAGATGTAAGGACTTGACAGATATTGAACTTTTCAAATCTTTGGAAAAAAATAAATATTTGAAGCTTCGTTCTTTCGCTTGCTCTGTTGAAGCCATGTTCGCTGTAACTTACGTTTGTGAAAAATTATTTTCAACTATGAAAATAGTAAAAATCAAATTTAGATCACGACTGACAGACAAATACCTTCGTGATCAACTACGATTGGCAGTAAGTGACATAATTCCTGATTTTGAAACTTTGTCGCAGAGACATTCTGAAGACAGTTAATTTTATGTTGTGATAATGTGTCCTATGTTTTCTTGTTCATTTCTTTCTTCGTTACACGTCCTAAACATTAACTTCCCCTTCGGTTGTCCGCCTCCCTCCATAGGTGCTATGCACGTTGCAGCTTACACAGTGGCTCGGCGCACCATGGCCTTTTCGCCACGGCTGCTCTAGACTGTGACTATAAATTAAGACTTCATAATAATATTACGTTTTTTGACTTGTTCCATATTCTAGCTGTAAGCAATGTATGAATACCATGGAATGTTAATAAATACAATACAATACAACTTTCAATCTGAAATTGTATTTGATGAAAAATCTACCATTACAACATTGCATAAAAGATCGCAATAATTAACAAATAGACCTACATTTGGGCAAGTCTTATCTATCCATTTCAGAGTGTTCCATTAAAAAAATAAGATTAGCATTTTTGACAAATGTTGATAAAATAATTAGAGGAACTGTGAAAGAAATCATTGGACTACTTCATGATTGCCCAGATGGAATGTTATATGCTCCTAAAAATTTCGTGGTCTGGGTTTAATGAGAGCTACTTGGAAAGCTTTTCTCCAGTACATGAACATTTGTGACATGTTACTTCAACAAAATAATGATCATCTTCATTTTGTTCGTCGTCTGCATTATGAAAAATCTTCTGCATTATCCAAACCAGCAATGATTTTTGCTGATACCGCTCAATGGACTGGTCGACGTATCCGAAATAAATTAAGATTAAAAGCCTACAAGAGCTGGACTAGTCATTCCTTAAGGGGTAAAGATGCAATTCTCTATTTTGAGATACCTAAAACAAACTCATGGGTCTCTAACAAGAAACAACGTCTTCTTCAGAATGGACTAATGCCGTCGATCCGATTATCAGGTTTGAGAGAGATTTACAAAAGGCTGATGAAGTGGATAATGGAAATAAGTCAATCTATTAGCCCTGCATCCCTTATCTGATATTGAAGTATTATCTTTCAGAAGACAATTGGTCAGTTATTGGCTTACTATTTGGTTGTAGAGAAGGAATTTCTAAATTATCATGAGCATTTCTAAAAAATCTTATTAAAGTTCCTCTCGACTGGCTGTGTGAAACTTCCGTTTCAATAATTAAGGACTCTTTGAAGATTCTTCACCATCATTTATATTTCAACCAACCTAACATAATTGAATTATTAATAATTCTATTTTTTCAGACTTTATAATCCCAGTGAAAATTATTTAGTACAAATCCATATTATTTAATTGTATGTCATTTGTTGAATATTTTAAAATACTTACTTTGTAAATAGTTTTCTGCGAATTACATAGATATGTGATAGAAAAATGAGTTATTAAATTATATATTTACTAGCCGTACCCGTGCGCTCCGCTGCACCCGTTAGAAATAAATATAAAGTAATTATATAATTAAAATAGGACATTTGATCCAGGGAACATTCGTGTTTGATATAAGGATAAATCGTTTATTATGTTACTTAATTTAAATTGTATTAAAAAATTAAAATGCAATCATTTTGATCCAGAGACAACTCATTTGGTCATAAAAATTAGTTTAGGAAATACAGGAAACGAATATACAGAATAGCCTATCAAGTTTTCTGTGCATAAGAATCTATTTTAATCTTACCTGTCCTCGATTCACTCAGGAGTTACTGTGATAACATTATAGCATTATGTCCATCTAGAGAAACTACACTTACCAATGGTGAAATAATAATTAATTATACAAATCGGTTAATTAAGCTTCTGATATTACTTCATACAAACACAGAAACATTATCTGTAGGCTATCTTTCATAGCTTTCGATTGTTGCTGTCCAAGGCCCCTTATAGACGAAGTAATTTGTTTTTTAATTCATTACACGGCCTTAGATGGCAGTTATTTTAATTTTAAAACTCATTTATCTCATTAAATATCAGTCCTATCAACATTTTTCAAAGAATAAAACTTATCGGAAATGATTTTTAAAGCAATTTTTATTATGTAACATTTTTCATAAAAATCAATAATAAGCGAGATATTTCGATTTATTTAATTCAGGCCCCCTTATAACCCCCCTTTTAAATAATGTATTTTGAATGCCATATAGCCTATAATCTAAGTTACGACGAACTTAATTTATATTCCAATTTTCATCGAAATCCGTTCAGCCATTATCGCGTGAAAAGGTAACAAACATACAGACAGACATACAAACAAAAATTTCAAAAAAGCGATTTTCGGTTTCAGGGTGGTTACCAGAAAAATTTCGGCTGCAGATTTATTATTAGTATAGATTATGTATAATTACTGTTCGCATATAGATAAATTTTAAATTATTAAGTTTGTGTACTTTTGTGAACTATTAACAATGAATTCTAAATACTAAAATAGTTTTCTGTAATTCTGGATCCCTGTGGTCACCGAAATTCTTCGACTGATGTCATTGTGATTAAATATAATATATAGTTCGTAGTAGCATTCAGGTTACTGTATTGTTTGTGTTTTACTTTTTTGAAGAATTTTAGATAAGGGCGCAAATAGCCATAGTAACTGACGCGCTCATTTTAAACTTCACTAACTGTAAACTGCATGGGCATAATATCTTTACTTATCCTATGACTTAGATTTTAAGTTCTATATTACTTGGACTTCAATTATTATTTTATTACAAAAACTGCCCCTCACTGAGGGTAGCCCTTACGGACTCAGTATATCCTCAAAAAAATTAATATCTATATATATATATATATATATATATATATATATATATATATATATATATATATAATTTGAACTGGTAATGGAAATTACGGGAAAACGGCTGAACGGATTTTAATAAATGGCCCCCCATTTTGAAGCTTGGAACCCAAAGTTTTTCGGAAAAGTAGTAGTTTTCAGTGAAATGTCAATTTTCCTACATAATTTTCCTATTTTCCAAAATCCATCTGTTGTCAGGTTTGAGAACTAATTTTATTGAATCACGGCCGACTTGATTGAATTTCAGAACAAAACACACACTACAATAAACAATAGGCTATTACACGAAGGCCATGACCTGCGGGATTGGCGACATATTTTAGAGCTCAATTCAATTTGTTATTAAAAACTGATTCTGCAGTGTATAATTTTCTGAGTACAGCTGTGTATTCGATATTCAAATCTACGAAACTTGAGGTGGTTTGATGACATTATTACCATTAGAAATGAAATATTATTATAGTTAATATCATGAAGCGTCTATTCTTCATTAATTGTACATAATTAATATTGATGCTATACTGATGACATGAAAGTGAAACGTTTTGAGGTTATGTAAGTAAATATAGAGAATATCTTAATTTAGATCTTCATTTCTATAATTTACTGCTATATATAACTACAAAACTTGAGTAAGATAATAATATTGTTATTAAAAATCAAATATTTTTATACTTATTAACCCAGTGGGGTTGGGTCTTTTTCATATATTTAATGGCGGTGTAGTGTAGATATTGATATGTGTCATTGTCTTCAGTATTGGCTCGAGAGAGCGCAAAAATTACAGTTCCTAAGGAAAGATCAAAAGGTATTACTTACTGATAAAATAAGAGGCCTAGAAAATTTTCTAGTCTCCAGATCATTTCAGCAAGATCTCTTAGTAGGATAAAATGATTTTACGCTCTTCATTTCAAGCTCTACATGCAGCAGCTATACGAAAATGCTATTGTTCGAAAGCTTAGCAAAACTGACATTTTTTTAACGTTTGCCTACAATCCACAATGACCCGAAATAGCTACTGCTATCATCCTGACATTGATACTTGCGTTTTCGCGTTGAAACTCAAAAACTGAAGTTGGATAGGTTTAGGAAAAAGTATTTGGCCTAAAAAAATCCATTCAGAGGGAGTATGTTTTATTATTATGGAAGCAAATAACTATCAAAGAGACAAGTATTCTTCATTGAAAATACATTTGAAAAATTTCTATTTGAACGTCTAACGAACTTAGTTTGCAGCAGCATTTGCTGCACAAGCCACTAGTACATATGTAAACATAGGTATTAAATTAAAAAAAAATAAAGGGATATGAAAAATTACAATTGCTATTAATGTGGCACCATGTGATTAATTAGGATTTGGCAGGGTTTTTTTTAACACAATTATCACGATGTCATCCCTCAGAGATGTTGGCAGAGCAAACTGCCGTCGGAATTCTTCGAAAAAAGCTGGTATAGTCCCTCGAGCACCTATGAGCAAGCCGAATACCTCAACGTTAATTAAGGCATATTTCAGCTTGAAATAGTTGACTGTAGGCTCATAGATCGACTTCTTCTCAAAGTGGACCTCGGCTGACTGATGACATTCTACTTCAAAACGTATCGTGGGGTCCACAATGATGCCCTGTTTAGTGTCAGCATTGTACGCTAAAATATCTACTCGTCTCGTTGACCCATAATAATAATAATAATAATAATAATAATAATAATAATAATAATAATAGTTACTTACTTAAATGGCTTTTAAAGAACTCGGAGGTTCATTGCAGCCCTCACGTAAGCCCGCCATCGGTCCCTATCCTGAGCAAGATTAATCCAGTCTCTATCATCATATCCCACCTCCCTCAAATCCATTTTAATATTATCTTCCCATCTACGTCTCGGCCTCCCCAAAGGTCTTTTTCCCTCCGGCCTCCCAACTAACACTCTATATGCATTTCTGGATTCGCCCATACGTGCTACATGCCCTGCCCATCTCAAACGTCTGGATTTAATGTTCCTAATTATGTCAGGTGAAGAATACAATGCGTGCAGTTCTGTGTTGTGTAACTTTCTCCATTCTCCTGTAACTTCATCCCTCTTAGCCACAAATATTTTCCTAAGCACGTTATTCTCAAACACCCTTAACCTTTGTTCCCCTCTCAAAGTGAGAGTCCAAGTTTCACAACCATACAGAACAACCGGTAATATAACTGTTTTATAAATTCTAACTTTCAGATTTTTCGACAGCAGACTGGATGATAAAAGTTTCTCAACCGAATAATAATAGGCATTTCCCATATTTATTCTGTGTTTAATTTCCTCCCGAGTATCATTTATATTTGTTACTGTTGCTCCCAGATATTTGAACTTCTCCACCTCTTCAAAAGATAAATTTCCAATTTTTATATTTCTATTTCGTACAATATTCTCGTCACGAGACATAATCATATACTTAGTCTTTTCGGGATTTACTTCCAAACCTATCTCTTTACTTGCTTCCAGTAAAATTCCCGTGTTTTCCCTAATCGTTTGTGGATTTTCTCCTAACATATTCACGTCATCCGCATAGACAAGCAGCTGATGTAACCCGTTCAATTCCAAACCCTCTCTGTTACCCTGGGCTTTCCTAATGGCATACTCTAGAGCTAAGTTAAAAAGTAAATAATAATAATAATAATAATAATAATAATAATAATAATAATAATAATAATAATAATAACAGTAATACAATTAATGGGCATATGTATTTGAAAGCTTCAACTTCTGGTTTAACATTGATTGCATTTACCTGAAAATAATGAAGAATGGCTCGGTTCAGCAAGGTTGACAGGGAGTTCACAGTTCCCTGATTGATAGCGTAAGATGCTAGTATCAGAACGTAGCAAGGATTCAGGATGAGATTCTTAAGCACTGTGAAGTCCTGGTAGGACTCGTTCCTCTTCAGTGCCTGTTCGTGGCTGGGAGGTAATGGAGGCTCCGCTTCTAAAACTGAAGCATTAATCCGATAAGTAGGCCTATTCGATGGATCACAGTGGAGTTCTTCATTCGTAATGGTCATAATTATTTTCTCCATACCATTCTATAACCACTACAAAATATGAGCATTGTATAAGTTCGAGACTGGTTCTCAGTCAATAAATTGGTATTAAATTGTAACAAAACTAACATAATTCAATTTAAATCCTGTGCATATTCAACCTCGCAAATTTCTAGGGCAATAATTAACAATAGATACCTATTAGAAACAACAACAACAACCAAATTTCTTGGCTTAAAAATCGATGTGTTAAATTGGAAAAATCATATTAAAGAAATTACCCCCAAACTAAATTCAGCTTGTTTTGCTATTAGATCTATGCAAAAGATAGTAAATATCAATACCTTAAAAACAATATACTTTGCATACTTTCACTCGGTAATGAGTTTTGAAATAATATTCTGGGGAAATTCCACAGATAATAACAGTATATTCCTATTACAAAAAAGAGTAATTAGAATAACAGTAGGCGCCAAATCTAGGGAATCGTGTAGGACTATTAAAAAAACTATAAATACTGACCATGACTTGTCAGTATATCTTTTCATTAATAATCTTCCTCTTATGTAATCGTGAAAACTTTGTAACTAATTCAACAGTTCATAGCATAAATACACGTCAAAAATGACTTTCATACTCCATCGGCAAGTCTATCGTGCTATCAAAAAGGAATGCGTTATATGGCAGTAAAAATGCCTCCCTATCGATATAAAAAAAATGAAAGTCAAAACATAAGATTATTTAGGGCCAAATTAAAGAAGTATCTAATTTCTCACGCCTTCTATTCTGTAGGTGAATTCATGACATTCAACAACGCTTCATGAAATTGATACTGAAACTTTGTGTTGTACTAGTAGACTATATTGTAAATCTCGTCTGTATATATTTCATCTAGACTGTGACTATAAATTAAGATTTTATAATAGTATTAAGTTTTTTGACTTGTTCCATATTCTAGCTGTAAAGAAATGTATGAATACCATGGAATGTTTAAGTACAATACAATACAATATCAATAATTATATCAGGTTGTCTCATAAGGAATGTTTTTTTAAGTTTGGTGTGTTGTAAGATTTTAATGATGTTCTTTAGTTAGGAAATGCAATTTACAGGACGTTATGGTTATTATTTCGTATTGTGAGCATGTGGCAGTCGCCCGTTGTTAATACAAAGAATATAAAATGGAGATGATGAAGTTTGAGATCAGAGTCCTTCTAAAGCATTACTGGAAACAAGATTATAAAGCTGCTGCCGTGGCGTGAATAACTTGTGAAGTTGAGGGTGAAGGTGTCGTTAGTGAGTGTGTAGCGCAACGATGGTTCCAGCGTTTCAGTAATGGACAAGGAGATATTAAAGATTTACAGCGTCATTTAAGACCTAAGATATAGAATACTGAGAATAAACGAAGAGTTTTGGAATAAAATCCAGAAAATAGTGCTCATAGGTTGTCAGAAGAAATTGATACTTCAAATGATACATTACATCACCAAATTAAGACGCTTAGATTATTATATAAAGAGTGTCCCATAATGAACCCGATTTTAAATTTAATAATAAGTAGAACCGCGATTATCCGTCACGTTATTAACCAATTGGTGGATTATCCGATTGTCTATTTTTCGCTTTTTTTGCTTAAGAAATAATATGACCGAAGTACTGTTTTGAACATTATATTAGTACGTCCTACGTACTTTTTCTAGAGAGTGTTATTAGTTATTCCAAGCCTCTATCGTCACACAGCATTGCCTACTGTTCAAATTGCCTTTATATATAACTTCTATATAAAATGTCTTCCACTGATGTTAACAGAAAACGTGTTGTGCTAAGTATAAAAAAGTGTAAATAATTGAATGGTTTGGGAAAGGAAAACTGTGACTCACATCGCATCAGAATACGAGATTGGAGTTACAACTGTGCGATTTAATCAAGAACAAGGATAAAGTGTAAAAAAGTAGGCTAAATCTGCAACATGAGACCATCATTATTCCTATCTTTTCTGAGACATTCATTATAATGAGTTTCCTTGCCGCTTAAAAACCCTATGTTGACAACCAGACTTAAATTAGTGAACTTATCCACTACCTAGCAAGTTAAATACAAGACCACGGAGAATATTACAAAATCTTCCATGTACGGATTATCCGATTTTTCGATCAACCGTTTAGTCCATCCCCCTCATTATCACGGATAATAGAGGCTCTACTGTAAAACATCATTTATTTGAAAAGTGCTAATATTATTAAGTCAATATGAAGTATAAAGACTGCGATTAAACATGAAATAGTCTCGTCTCCAAAAAAGTACGGCCCAATTAGTCCGCCAGCCCATAATCTACACCAAACAGTGACTCGTTCTGGATACAGCGACTTCTCACGGAGCATGCGAGGATTCTCCGTCCCTCAAATCTGGCAAATTTTGTTTATTCACATGACCATTAAGTTGGAAGTGTGCCTCATGAGTGAAGATTATTTTCTTATGAAAATCACTGACCAATATCTTGTTTTCTCAATATCCAATCGGTAAGTCGACCTGGTTGGCGAGTTGGTAGAGCGCTGGCCTTCTATGCCCAAAGTTGTGGGTTCGATCCCGGGCCAAGTCGATGGCATTTAAGTGTGCTTAAATGCGACAGGCTCATGTCAGTAGATTTACTGGCATGTAAAAGAACTCCTGCGGGACAAAATTCCGGCACATCCGGCAACGCTGATATAACCTCTGGAGTTGCGAGCGTCGTTAAATAAAACATAACATTTAACATTTTCCAATCGGTAAATGTTCGACGCTTGAAATGGTTTATCGGCTTCAGCTCTTGTGTTAGTTGGACCTTAAAAGAGTACATACGTTGATCTTTAGTTAAAATTCGCTGCAAACTGCTTCTCGGAATGGCTACTTGTTGAGAAAGGCGGCGAATCGACTTTTTTTGGCCTCGTAGCAACTCTGTCTGGCGAATGCGACATTCTCTACCGATCGACGAGAAAACAAGAATTGGATAGTGATTTCATAAGAAACCAATTTTCACTGATGACGCACACTTTCAGCTTAATGGTCATGTGAATAAACAAAATTGCCGGATTTGGGGGACGGAGAATCCTCGCATGATCCCTAGAAGTCTCGCTGTATCCAGAACGGTCACAATTTAGTGCGGATTATGGGCCATATTTTTTTGGAGACGAGACTATTTCATGTTTAATCACAGTCTTTGTGCTTCGTATTGACTTAATAATATTAGCACTTTTCAAATAAATGATGATTTATTATTAAATTAAAAATTTCGTTTTTATGGGACACCCTATATAATATTTATAGGTCTGTGCCTCATGAATTCACCCGTGAACAGGCTCAACGCAGAGTGGGTATCTGTCGATAGTTAATCCCATGGATGACAGAATTATCAGGAAAATTCACGTGTGATGAAAGTGACTCAAAACCGTCTCGATCCCCACAACCTGTGAAAGTCATCATTAAACAAAATTGGGTTGGCACCAAAGTAATGTTACGTGTCTGGTGAAATTTTGAAAGTGTGATTCACTGGGAGTTTGTTCCAAACGGACGCGCAGTCGATGTGAATCTTTATTCTCAATAGCTAGAACGAGTTCATGAAGTTCTGACACAGAGGTACCCGGCATTAGTTAATCGAAATAGTATTCTCTTGCGAGGGCAATGCGAGACCCCATACTGCATAAGACCCAGAAATAGGGATATCTTATGCGAAGTTTTACCGCTAGATGGCAGGAGCGTTCCATGCGGCGCAACATGTAGGGCTATGTTATGTCATATGCTACAGTTGATTACGTTTTCCCGCTTGTTGATTTTCTGTGCGTGTCAAAATTATATTTACAATTATTTAGTATAACCTTGTATAATTTTATATAATTCAATATTTTCTTACCTCGTAATTTAATTTACAATAACGTAAACCTGTATAATATTGAGCGATTCCCCGAGATTGGTGGGGAGATCTGCAGTATGCAGAATATACATACTAGGTTCAAAAAGTTCCCGGAATTTGCTAGCATCATAGAAACAACGTACCTTAAACACTATTCTACAGCATTCCCTTCAAAATAGTTGCCTTCCGCAACAACACACTTTTGCCAACGCGTGTAGAGTTCCTGGAAGCAGGCCTGGAAGCCATTTTGTGAAACCCGTCTTAGTGCTCTCGTCGCGTTTGCGATAACCTCTTCAGCATTGAATCTCCGTCCTTTCAGATGACTTTTCAGACGGGGAAACAGAAAGTAATCAGGTGGTGAGAGATCAGGAGAGTATGGTGAGTGATCCAAAGCAGTTATGTTGTGCTTGGCAAGAAAATTCTTTACAATAATTGCGCGATGAGCAGGTGCATTGTCATGCATAAGGAACCAGTTGTTTTCTACCCACTTTTCTGGACGTTTCCTTCTCACTGCGTCCCAGAGGCGACGGAGGGTTTCTACGTACAATTCTTTCGTTACAGTACTTCCTTCTGGAATGAACTCATGGTGCATGAGACCCTGAGAGTCGAAGAAAACTTCCAACATAACTTTGCTTTAAGCGTGCTTAAATGCGACAGGCTCATGTCAGTAGATTTACTGGCATGTGAAAGAACTCCTGCGGGACAAAATTCCGGCACATCCGGCGATGCTGATATAACCTCTGCAGTTGCGAGCGTCGTTAAATAAAACATAACATTTAAAATAACTTTGCCTTTGGAAGTGTCCCTAGGACATTTTTGCTTCCGAGGAGATGTTTTCGATTTCCACTCAGATGACTGTCGTTTAGGGACTGGGTCGTACAAGTAGCACCAGTTTCATTTTGTTTAAGAAATCACCATCTTCATCAGCCATACTGATCATGTCCCCAGCAAAACACAGAACTTGATGTTTGTACTTTGCTCTGTGGACATAATTACAAAATGCGACGAACAAACAAAACACTATGATAAACAATTGCCTACAACTCAAAACCAATAATTGCCATTATCAGCAAACTTTAAGGAAATGACATCATGAATGTTACCAACAAAACAAATGTATAATATCCCTTGTTATATATTAATACGAAAAATGGTAGTAAAATTCCGGGAACTTTTTGAACCTAGTAGTAGATATGAGTGAATTAAATGGTCATGAACCTAAACGAGAACTTTGAGAACGAGGTGCGCGAATAAAAAAATAGGAACTATGTCGAAGGTGAATATTGCCCTCTTTAATCATTAGTATTTAAGAACCGTACGCTAAAAACAGGATATGCTGCCACCAATGTGTTTCTTTTGATAGGGAAGGCACTATCGAGATTAAATTCCTTGTATTTTTTTCTGTAGTTGCAGAAAGATCAAATGCAATTTTTAATAGGATGATATAATATGATCGCAGTAGTATCACGATTAGTCGTGCGTTTTGTAGGTTAAGGACATGCAGTTTTGAATACTATGTAGGATGATTTTGAAAATTTGAAGTTAAAACATGGTTTTAATAATTAGGGTACAGCACATTAAAAACATCATTCACGAAATGGGTTCCACTACGGATCGTCCTAGATAATAAACACCCCAGTTTATCGAGAGTTTACTGCAGGCGTAAACTTCGGAGACTCCTACAACTACTGCATATAATCTAAGCTAACATAGCTCACTGTCGAGGTTGTATTTTTTTTTATTAATTTTTCATCTTCTTCTTCCAAAATGAAACTGTACTCAAGAATTCCTTACTTGAAGTAGTTACTTTTATTTAATAGCTAGCACTTCCGAGGTGCAATTTAATTACTTATATTTTTTAAGATTTAAAGCATATATTCAGAATATTTCGGGACCTGATTGAAGACAAAAAGCTTTTTCTGGTGTTTACATATAGGAACATAACAAAAATTTGCCATTTTTAGTTGTTTTTAAGAGTATTTAATATACTAATACACTACGTATATCCTCAATGTTTATATACCGAAAAACAAATGCACACGCAAAGCGCATCCGTCAAAGTACACGTGCGCTATCTGTTGGTGCTAGTTAAGGATATCCCTATTGACTGCTACCACAGCCGGGACATAGCCCTGTCTTGCGTCTTCAAGTTACCATCTGTTTCGATCTGGGCCCAGTTCCTGCGTGGAAGAAATTTCCATAATTTGTAAGCCGTTGAAATGGGTATGACCACAATCTTCAAATGAAAAACCAGAAATGGTACCCTTGCGGGATAATGAACCTTGCTGTAAGGTGGCTCAAGACCTTACACTTACTTTGAAGATTAGGTTAATTCCTTGTCACAACACACTGCAACTAGAATTTTGCTCCAAACCTGACGTTACTTATGAGACAGTGCCTGTATCTTACGATTCAGTTTTCTTTTCTATGGGAAGTAAACTTACATATGAGAGCAAAAACAAAGGAGAGTGCAGACAGGCCGGCCGTCCAATAGAACATGTACTCCAGTCCAGCTCCTACCATTTCCAAGTTGTCATGGTTGTGCACTATCATGGGTGGAAGAAGCAACCCGAGTGCAATTCCAAGCTGTTGGCAAACACATCACTTCAGGATCCTACCAAAGGAAAATAATCAAACCAGCTCTATGTGATAATTCAGTTCATAACTTAGCTATGTATTTACTTTTTTTTGGTAGTGTCAGTAAAATTGACAATAGCATGAGCGACACAATAAAACTCATTCCTATTATTATTATTATTATTATTATTATTATTATTATTATTATTATTATTATTATTATTATTATTTTTTACTTGGTTATTTAACGACGCTGTATCAAATACGAGGTTATTTAGCGTTGATGGAATCGGTGATAGCGAGATGATATTTGGCGACATGAGGCCGAGGATTCCTCATCATCCATTCCCTACACCTACACTCACCCTAGTACATGACATATACGTCTTCAGGTCGGCCTGGGTAGCGTAGTCGGTATAGCGCTGGTTTTCTGTGCTCCCCAGATCGATGGCATTTAAGTGTCCTTAAATACGACAGACTTATATCAGTAGATTTACTGGCATGTAAAAGAACTCCTGCGGGACAAAATTCCGGCATACCGCATGCGTCGGTTTAGAAAAACCACGGCTTAACTACATACTTATTGCTTTAACCAAAAGCGTATTGTACGAAGTATCTTTGTTCAAAACATTGATCCTTTGAATTATTTAATTACTGAGACATTAATAGTAATATGCGTCACAAGAGCGGTATGTTGAAGTTTTCATGTTCGAGGAAAAGTTTGAAAAAGCGAAACGTAGTTGAGCTTTTTTAATATCCGAAAATTGAAAGAAAACATACCGCTCGTGTATCGTACATTATTTTGTGCGAAGATCGTTTATTACATACCTGAAAGAGGAATTTCTAATTAGTTGCAATGAAATCTCCATCTTGGTTTCTGTTCAATGACGGCAAATTTGCAAAACAAAAATATCTATCTTCAACATTGTTGCTTTAAAATGTTTTCTGTGTTACTATACTCCAGCAGGCCGTGATATACGTCTGTCTTCCCCCCCCCCCAGTCTATGATGAGTCTGGAATCTTGTTGATTTTTTCACGGCTTCCTTAATGTTACTTGCATCACGAATGCAGTAACTTTAGTGGAGTTGTAGAGTTTACTTAATTTTTGCAAATATTTAAAAACAATAATTAACAGTGCAATTTAGGTGAAATTGCAGTGGTAAGTTTCTAATTTATAATTATTACTATATTGAACGTCTCTAAAAATAATATGTTAAAAGCCTAAAGCAGTAAAATCAATATGTCACTTAAGCGGTAAGAAGAGGGAAATTGTTATGTCTGTTAGGTTGGGAATTTTAGACTTTCCGCGGATTGGTTTTGTGCGGAAACCAAGCAAATACGGACGATCTCGCACAAAATTTTTTGTGGGTTGTTTCCTTTCTGCAAAAATGTGGTCCACATAATCTTTGGTATTTACTTATCCAGTGCTTAGAAAGTTCTCTTAAACTATCAGAAATTTCTAGGCCAAGTGTTTTTGAATGTCAATATCATCAACAGACTCTTAAAACAGACAAACATTGACGATGGTTGCCTTATTGAATCGTGCTGGTCGGTGCTACCTCGTGGCATGCACTCAAATTAATCATGTTTTGTTTTGGGGTAAGACAAGCAATATAAACTAATTATTTCGATGCCTTCGAATACGGGGAAAAGCCTAAAACGTTCCGAATATAATTCTTCGGGAGACTGGGATAACGCACACACAAAAAAGCGAAAATTCCGGGACAGTTCTGGGAAAATCGAGTCGTCTGGGATTCCCAGTGATGTGAAATGGCAATGGGGAATAAACTGGTGTCTAATAATTAATATCCAAAACAAAAGACGTGAGATCACTTACGAAAGCTGTACTGCAAAATCCTGGAAACACGCGAATGATAAGTTGTACAGGGACATCATTTATTTTTACTAACATTTATAATACCAACCTGGCTATATCTTTGGATTAAAGGTCTAGAACCGGAAACACCGCTTGCTCCCCCTTCCAAGACTGGAGTTCGATGATACTGGCGTAAGATACAAATCACTTTACTAGATATAGGAGGGAAGAAAAGTAGTTCATCCATTTATGTAAACTAGGAAATATCGCGATTTTGAGTTTGATAATTTTCATTAGGTTTTTGTTTAATCAAAATGCAGTACTGTATTAACAACAAGTGTTTTTACTCACGAATTGAGCTATCCATTCGGTCGTATTAATTATGTAGTGTATATTGTACTGTTACAGCACATTAGCGTACAATATAGAGAATGAAGTTAAATTGAAAAATAATCATAATATGAATATTTAAACACATTTTTGAAAATGGCCGTTCATTTCGATACAGGCTTCAGTTCTTTTGTGCATATTATCGCACTATAGACTATTGTACCTAATCCCAATTACCAGTTTCGTCCTTCGTACTAGTAACTCATGTTGAAATAATTCTGTACCTACTCTATAAAAGAGTACCTTACGTACAGTAAATTCAATCTTCACTTCTGCCCGATCCGAAAAGATAAAATTACTCAGAAATGTTATCTACTGTCCGATCAAGTGGTTTTGTCGCAGGGTCGTAGAAAGGGGGGTGGGAATCACGTGACAGTTAATTACTTAACGAGGCCCTTTTATTTAAGATATTTTAAACAGTTATATAATATTACGTAGACGTCCAATTCCTAACAGAAATTAATGTTTTCAGAAAAGAGCTAAGACAGCCCAGCTACTAGACTTTACAGAGGGGCGAACAGAAGCAGGTGGGGGAAACCGGGATGCGACGTAGGCAAACGGACGACAGTACCTGTGCGAAAATATGATTCAATATTGAAAGCTCTTTCGTCACTGGAAAACGCGAACTTATTTCTGTAACGTACTATACTCACTAACTCAGTACTGCATACGCGGCCTTGGTTCTTTGTGGACGATGGTTGGAAGTTTACTAGTAGAAGGGGTGGGAGTGAAGTACATTTAAAAACTCAGGTACAATAAAAATTGAAGTAAAAATAAAATGATGTCCCTGTATATACTCACCATGGTTCCGTTCACAGCTATGGCACAAGCGGTGCTAACTTGATTGGCACCAAACCAAATAGCGGCCACGTATTGAGGTAGCGGCAGCACTACGGCTTGGGAAAGAGATACCAGAGTCTGTCCGACGAAAGTTACCCAAAACAAGTGAGGTTCGACTGAAAACACCTTCACAGTGGCTCCTAATGCCATCGTAAAAGTTCCAACGATGATGTGCCATCTCAGGCCCTGAAAATTAAATTATTATTAAAGTTCGAAATTAAAGTTTAATTAACACTGGAAGCGAAAATGTAAGGACGTTATGCTTACTACTTTATTTAGGAAATACGAAGCGGGGAAAGCTAGCGGGATAAAAGTAGCATTGAAAATCACCGTCGTCCAGTCTACTGCTACATTTGAAACATTGTAATAGCGTTCTATAACGTTCGCTATGGATGAGTACTGATACCACTGGAAAGCAGACATTACTGCGAAGAAGAAGTATATACAGAGAATGAGCCATCTCTTGGTGAAGACCCTGTGTTCCAGTGGCGCGCCGCTGGGTTTGTGACACTTCTTATCAGCGTCCATCGTAGGCTACTTTGTGTGGGGAATCGAGCTCCGTTCCGCTTTATACGTGACAGCTACGTGTGTGATAACGTACTGGATGCTCAAGTGGCGATGTTATTCGTATCTGATATCATGCGTAATGCAGGCCTTTGTGTAATTAAAAAACTGTAAATGAAATTAATCAATTGCATAAAGTCGCGCCTTTACAAAAACAGATGGCGAGACAGCCAGAGGGCATGTCCTGAATACAGTATGCGCAAAAATATAGAGCACTGGAACAATATGTTACTGTTACTTGTTGTTAGTTGTAGGGATGATAATATGAACTAGTGGCTTGTGCAGCAAATGCTGCAAAGTAAGTTCGTTAGACGTTCAAATAAACATTTTTCAGATTTATTTTCAATGAAGAATGCCAGACGTTCTGAAAGTTATTTGCTTGCATAACAATGAAAGATACTCTCTCTCGAGCCAATACTGAAGAGAACCACGCATATAAATATCTACATCACACCGCCATTAAATATATGAAAAAGACCCAACCCCTCTTGATTAATAACTATAAAAATATTTGATTTTTAATAATATTATTATCTTACGTAAGTTTTATAGCTTTCAGTAACATACACTATATATACTATATAGCCGCCACTCAGTAAAATATAGAAATCAAAATCTAATTTAAGTTATTCTCTACATCTACATATATAACCCCAAAACGTTTCACATTCATATCATCAATACAGCATTAATATGTATAATTAATGAAAAATAGTCACATCATGGCATTAACTACAATAATATTTCATTTCTAATGGTAATAATGTCATCAAACCACTCAAATCGAACCTGTAAATTATTTTTAGTAAGTTAAGTTTTTAATAACCAATTTAATTTGAGCTCTAAATATGTCAGCATTCTTGCAGGTCATGGCATGCGTGACATTTTGTATATTCGATTCCCTCATCGTTTCAGATGCATGTCATTTTACCTTTTAGGTGTGTTTCCAAATTATATGTAATACGCTTTGTCAAATCTGGCAACCTTTTCATAAGGGAAGGTAACTTTCTTCTTCTTCTGTAGTGTGTGTTTTGTTTTAATCTGAAATGCAACACGGCCGACTTGATGCTCGCTTCGCTTCTCCTGAATGCAATTAGCTAGTTCTCAAAACTGACGACAGATGGATTTTGGAAAATAGGAAAATTATGTAGGAAAACTGACATTTCACTGAAAACTACTATTTTTCCGAAAAACTTTGGGTTCCAAGCTTCAAAATGAGGGGCCATTTATTAAAATCCGTTCAGCCGTTTTCCCGTAATTTCCATTACCAGTTCAAATTATATATATATATATATATATATATATATATATATATATATTATATATATATATATATATGTGTGTGTGTGTGTGTGTGTGTGTGTGTGTGTGTGTGTTCAAAATGTGCTCCATTGCACTGTAGACAGTGTTCATAACGATCACGCAGATTTTGAAACATATTCTGCAGAGTCCTGAAAAACGAGACGATCTTCTGACGTAATGCAGGCACAGTTGTGGGTGGATCATTACTAGGGCTAGGATTTTGATGACCTATAAATAATACAAAAATGTCCTAAAAACAATGCATTTATGACCTAAAAATCTTTCAAAAATGCCCTTAAAAATACCCTAAAAATTGATCTTACATTCTAAAATTCGCTTAATAGGAAAAGTGCTACTTAATATTTAGACTAGTAATTAAATTAAATTCTAGTACCAACATTTAAGTTTATTTAATTTTACATAATTTTTTCTAAGTGGTACACTTTAATTGATTATTTTACCTGATGTAGTTTCCATGTAGTCCACCACAAGGCCACTCTTATACGGAATTAGCAAGTATAGAGGAGTCTATATTGAAGGGGTGGTAGGACTGATCCATTACATGGGGTGTACTACGTTAAAAGGACAATATTTGTGTAGAAAAACGATTAAAATATTATACAAAATAATGGGTATTAGCCACCGGCGTACCTCGGTCGGTTAAGGCGCTTGCCTGCCGATCCGGAGTTGCGCTCGAGCGCGGGTTCGATTCCCGCTTGGGCTGATTATCTGGTAGAGTTTTTCCGAGGTTTTTCCCAACCGTAAGGCAAATGTCAGGTAATCTATGGCGAATCCTCGGCCTTATCTCGCCAAATATATCATTATCACCAACTCCAACGACGCTAAATAACCTCGCAATTGGTACAGCGTCGTTAAATAACCAAGTAAAAAATAAAGGGTATTAATGGATAAAATATGTAGACAAAATATCAAAGGAAATAAACATTATTTTATATTAATAATGGGGATTTGTGGCCAAAATTAAATGAAAATGCCTAAAAATGTCAGAATAACACAAAAGATGCTCTTATAAGTTGAAACAGGCAAAAATGCAAAAAAAAAAAAGTCCTAACAAATATGTCTTAAAACACTCCGTTTATCACATAACACATAAATACTAAAGCGGCTATGTTTCTGGCTTACTAGAAAAAAGATGCAATTTCATCAAAATCCTAGCCCTAATCATTGCAGTTGAAAATGTTCTCCTTTAACATTCCCCACACGTAAGCATCAGGTAGTGTAAGATCAGGGGAATGTGATGGGTGGGGGACTCAGTTCCACGGGAAATGATTCGTCCTGGAAAGGTTTCTCGCAGCATAGCCAGAGACTCTCGAGCGGTGTGGTAGGTCGCCCCGTCTTGTTGGAACCACTATCTATTCATCTGAATGTTCCTGGCGCTACAAAACCTTCATAGATCCTGAATAAATGGCCTGACCACCATGTTCCTATAACGTTCTTGGGTAACAGTAAGAGGTATACCATCATCATCCTCAATGAAATACGGACCTAGCACACTTTCCTGACACAGCACACCAAATCGTCACACGCACACTATGTAGCGGTTTCTGAACGATAACGTCTGGCCTCTCGAAACCAAGAAAGTGAGTTGTTTGTCTTTTGATAAAACCGTCCAAGTGAATGTGACTTTCGTCGGAGAACCACACGCTGAGCAAGAAATCTGGATCCTCGTACACCATGGCCAAAAATCTTGCACAATATTCAATCCTGACATGCCTATAGCTCGATTTCATACTCTCTCTCGCTATCATAATATTAATACTCGATCACAACGCGATAACACGCTAGAAATTCCACTTCACGCATCGTCTCTGTATTCCTCAGCCTTCACTGTTGCTACCTCTCGTCACTGGAACTCTCTGCCGCCTGAAGTCAAGGGCTGCCGAACATTGAATTCTTTCAAATCCAAGTTAGACAATTATCTTATGACGAGTTGCCAAACTAACTTACTATTATGACAAGTGTTGTATTGCATGTTTCCACGTTTTCACATTTTTTTTATGTTCTAATTTTATTTATTTATTTATTTATTTATTTATTTATTTAATAATAACATATACATAAAAACGTTACATTAAAATACCCCGAAAGAGCAAAGCTCGTGTTCGGGGACAGTTCCGTTACATAAATACACATACTTTGTAGACAAAATACTTAAGAAAAAAGCTCACATAAAGATTGTAATAAAATTAGTAAATAATAATACTAATAATAACTGAGTGAAAAAAGAGACGATGTTTAGATTGATGGATTAATATTAAATTATTATTAGTAGTATAATTAGTGCAGGTCATGTTGAGATAGTAACCAAGATAAAATAGAAAAATACACTTAGGATAGAAATAAACTTGTTTTACAATACATGGTACATAATATATATACAGGGAAGTCTGTCATATAAATTTTTTAATTCTGGATCTGAAAATTTCATTGCTTAAAGTAGTCAATTCTGGATGAAATTTTATTATCGAATTATATAGCCGTGGACCATAATTTGTACTGTGTAGTAAAGCAGCAGATGTGAAATATTTAGGTTCAACTAATTTAAGAATTTCATTTCGTCTCGTATTATGAGCATGTGGCTGAGCTACAAATTTCGTTCTATTTTTATGATAGAAAATGATGATATTCAACTTATTTTATATTTTTGTTTTCATATTTTCCGATAATGTTATATCTCTAATGTGATAAGTTGAGCTATATATAATCTTAATTTTCCTTATTGTGTGTACTTAGAAATATTGTATTCACTGTATACTTTGTACTGCACTATTTTATTACTAATATTACTATTATTATTATTATTATTATTATTATTATTATTATCATCATCATCATTATTACTATTCTTATTTTATTATTATTATTATTATGAATAATTGTCTTTTTTTTGTATGCCTCATTTATTTTGACCTGCTGTTCACATATTATTATGCTTTTTTCTTTCTTTCTGTATGTTATATATTATGTCCGATTTCTTCTTATTTGTTGTTTATTTTTTATTATTATTATTATCTTCGCTATATGTTTTCGCGGGATATCAGCCGAGTTAAGATTTTGGAATGCTCCAAGCTTTCGACTGCTATCTCTGCAGCCATCTTCAGGGAAGTGATGTCCGAACAGAAAGTCGAAAGTTTATATAGATGTTAGGCTGTCTCAGGTGAAACGGGATTGGTTGGCGGATCGGCCAATCCGGGGCCGGGAATTGTCATCGCTCGTAAGCTCCGCCCCTCCCGGGATTCCTGCGTGAAGTTTGGCGGGCGGCGAGCCCTGTTCCGCCGGTTGGAATCGGTTGCCGTCCTCGGTCCGTGATCTTCATGACCTTGATTGTAAGAGGGCCTGAGTTGGTCTAAGGCCGGTGTCCATGCCTGACTGAGCTATTATTATCTTATTCAATTTTGTGTGTAAAATTGTAGTGTAATTTGTAAATTTGTAGTGTTTTTGTAACGCAGTCTTTACTCCTGGTTGAGTGTTAGAGAAGGCCGTATGGCCTTAACTCTGCCAGGTTAAATAAATCATTATTATTATTATTATTATCTTGCTCTGTCAATCGTTGTCCAACCTGTATTCGGTACGGAAAACCACCTGAGCCTTTAAACAGTCGTCGAAGTGACGTATTGCTGATGTTTATTTTCAGGGATGTTCGTCGAATATTTCGCTTTGGTGACTGCAACAGCTGATTGAGGACACGTCCATGATTGTCATTTGTGGACACAGTTACTGGCCTACTAGACCTTCCCTTACGTAGACACAATAGACTACCGGTACGACGAAATTTTGTAACGATAGGCAGCATAACTGTGTTGCTTGGTGCCGGTTGATTAAAGTGTTCACGATATTGTTGCGCCACTAACTTTAAACTCGGCCCGCCTTGATAACCATTTCCGTACGAGCAAAAATAATATTCCACTATGAACACTTTTTCCTCCGTCGCGAGACCCATTGTCAATTCCAACCACACAGCACAACGTTCGTTACACAATTAGCAATACATAATGGTGATGCAACAACACGCAGACGCACAGGCATGCGCATGCGGGCTGCGCGAAATCCAGTACTGTATATTTTGGCGCATACCGTATTTATTAATTTTAATGCAGTCGTTCCCAATCTTTTGCGTGACACGGATGCCTTGAAGTTCATACTTCATTTTGGCGGACCCTCTAAAATGTTTTTCATAATTTAGGCCCATAAATATGTTTTACTCATTTAATATTAATTTCTATAATGTAATAAATTAAACATCCTTAATATATTCGTAGTGATATTAAATTTTAGATTTAGCTTTCGACTGTAATATGAAAATATATAAATACAAAGATATTTTAAATTTATTATTCTTTTCACAAAAAATTGGAATTACTTTTTAGTCTTTATTAATTGGAAATTTTACTTGAAGTAAGTAAAGCGATAGGTTTGGAAGTAAATCCCGAAAAGGCAAAGTATACGATTATATCTCGTGACCAGAATATTGTACGAAATGGAAACATAAAAATTGGAGATTTATCCTTCGAAGTGGTGGAAAAATTCAAATATCTTGGAGCAACAGTAACAAATATAAATGACATTGGGGAGGAAATTAAACGCAGAATAAATATGGGAAATGCCTGTTATTATTCGATTGAAAAGCTTTTGTCATCCAGTCTGCTGTCAAAAAATCTGAAAGTTAGAATTTATAAAACAGTTATATTACCGATTCTGTATGGTTGTGAAACTTGGACTCTCACTTTTGAGAGAGGAACATAGGTTAAGGGTGTTTAAGAATAAGGTACTCAGGAAAATATCTGGGGCTAAGAGGGATGAAGTTACAGGAAAATGGAGAAAGTTACACAACGCAGAACTACATACATTGTATTCTTCACCTGACATAATTAGGAACATTAAATCCAGACGTTTGAGATGGGCAGGGCATGTAGCACGTATGGGCGAATCCAGAAATGCATATAGAGTGTTAGTTGGGAGACCGGAGAGAAAAAGACCTTTGGGGAGGCCGAGATGTAGATGGGAGATAATATCAAAATGGATTTGAGGGAGATGGGATATGATGATAGAGAGTATATTAATCTTGCACAGGATAGGTACCGATGGCGGGCTTATGTGAGGGCTGCAATGAACCTCCGGGTTCCTTAAAAGCCATTTGTAAGTAAATAAGTATTATTTATTTATTAATATCATTGCATTCCAAAAGTGATTACAACATAATTACTGCTTCACATTAAATTTACTTTTGACAGATATTTTGTCAGAGGAAGAATAAATCGATTTTTGCAAAAAGGACACATGTTACAAATTTAATGCTTTGAGATACTGAAGAAAAACATAATAGCAGGTAGGAAACTTAAAATTGGAACTTGATATTCTTGTTACATGAAGTTAGCTACAAATGTGTCTGAAACATGTTATAATTTACTCATATTATTATTCCACTGGCCATCAATTAAGTTACGATTTCCATGAAAAACCGATTTTGACAAAAATGTAACATATTTACTTTTTGCAAAAGTCGATTCAATTATTTGTATGGATCTGAAATCTGATTAGTCTACATGTAGCTAATCGGCGATGTATGGTCACCCTACCCCAATATCTCCTGTCCTAGTTGCCTCATAAGTGTTTCGGAAATAGATTATTGAAATCTGTAATGATAAATATTGAATAATTTCAAGGGAAAAATTGTTCCGGGGCCGGGTATCGATCCCGGGACCTCTGGTTGAACGTACCAGCGCTCTGCCAACTGAGCTACCCGGGAACTCCACCCGACACCGTCTCAACTTTTCCCTTTATATCCACACAACTCGCGTGGGCTGACGAAACGAATAACGTACCAGAGGTCCCGGGATCGATACCCGTCCCCGGAACAATTTTTCCCTTGAAATTATTCAAATCTGCTTTACAGGGAGCCTTACCTGAAAGACTAGATTTGCATGATAAATATTACTAAAAGAATTGTCAGCAGAAATGGAATACCTTCAAACAGTGGAAGAATGTTATTTGGTTGAGAAACTTTTATCATCCAGTCTTCTCAAAAAAGCTGAAAGTTAGAATTTATGAAACAGTTATATTACCGGTTGTTCTTTATGGTTGTGAAACTTGGACTCTCACTTTGAAAGAGGAACAGAGGCTAAGTGTGTTGGGGAATAAGGTGCTTAAGAAAAAATTTAGGGCTAAGAGGGATGAAGTTACAGGAGAATGGAGAAAGTTACACAACGCAGAACTGCACGCATTGTATTCTTCACCTTACATAATTAGGATAAATCTAGACGTTTGAGATGGGCAGGGTATGTAGCATGTATGGGCGAATCCAGAAATGCATATAGAGTGTTAGTTGGGAGGCCAAAGGGAAAAAGAGCCTTGGGGAGGCCGAGACGTAGATGGGAGGATAATATTAAAATGGATTTGAGGGAGGTGGGATATGATGATAGAGACTGGATTAATCTTGCTCAGGATAGGGATCGATGGCGGGCTTATGTGAAGGCGGAAATGAACCTCCGGGTTCCTTAAAGGCCATAAATAAGTAAGTATTTAAATGTTAAGTCCTACTCTGCCTTCGGGCGCACCCTGTACAAATAATGCTCTTATACTTACAAAGTAATTTTCATTGTATCTAATGATATCTTATTTTGTACACTCTTTGCAATATTTTTCTAAATATCGTAAATCATAGTATTAACGTCAGCCACGTCTGAAGGGGATTTCTTATCATGGCAAATCTAATTCTCGGTACTCTATCAGATAAGACCTTGTGTACTGTACTTAACATTTCTTATGCACGTAAATAATACGTATTCACTGTGATAGTTGTGGAATTATTGCAAAAACAGAACCGCAAATTTACTCTAGAGAGGCATCCAACGGTTGACCATGAAACGAGCGGTCCCGGGTACAAATCCTGGTTGGGACATGTCACCTAGTTGAGGTTTTTTCGAGATTTTCCCTCAACCAATTGAAGCGAAATTGTTGGGTAACTTTCAGCGTTGGTCCTCGGACTTACTTCGCCATCATAATTACATCATCTCTTTTTCTTTCCATACTCCGAGCTTGCTCCGATGTAGAGTCGGCTGCAGGCCGCCACCGAACTTGGTTCCCATGGATTGTGGTCATTAGTTGCTGGTGGTTGTGCTATGTACCGTGGGCTGTTCCTTGGGGCTCATAGTGTTCGTGGGATCGGGATTGGGGAACAGCGGTTATGCCTATGCGGAGAAGTAAATGGGTTTTATAGGCTGAAGGTGAGTTGGCGGGCCGCACGGGGGCCTTAGTTCATGGGCACCATTACCCGCTAGTATACTGAGGATCACGTAAGAGCAGTTCCTAAAAGACTAGTTTGGCTGTCTCTTCAGTGTTGCCAACTAATACTAGCTATCACCAAAAGAGGATGAAATCACACAATGTCTTGTATAGTAATAATAATAATAATAATAATAATAATAATAATAATAATAATAATAATAATAGTGTGGGTGCTGTAAAGAAAAAAGTTACTTGGAATTCCGGATGAAACAATTTGAGAAACACTAACACATTACCGGGATGTCTATGTCAAAGACAAAAGCGTCCCATTTTTACTTCCGTAAGGACTGAATGTATCGCTTTCCTTTTGTGTTTTTGCCGTGTTGTCTAAGCAGTGACTTTACTTCATACTGACCAGTACAATGTCAGGCTACTTACTTTTAACTTTGGGCATTTTAGCGGACAATTGAATGTAAATCCATAGTTATTATTATGAAGTAATTATTTCGTGATTTATAATCTTTTACATAAAACAAATCGTTGAGCAAGATGCAATGAAAATCCCTTTCAAAAGCCATAAACAATACCACGTAACATGAAGTATATGGGAAAACATTTTTTGGCTTATCTATTTGTTGCAAGATCGATAAACTGTTCAGTTCCACCATTGCTATCGTCGTCAGCTAAAAAAGTGTGGTGAAATGAAAGTCTATGTACTCAGGATAATGAAGAGTCTTTCCGGACTGCATGTGGCTAGACCACATAACCGAGTATAGTGAATGTGTAGTTTGGTGCATGATAATTATACTGAGGACAACACGAGCCGGGGAGCTCAAGTCTTGAAGATAGATGACGTTTAGTACTGTTGAAGGCGACGATGACAATGTCATGCCATGACGATACTGACGTAGACGATAATGATGACTGAGGATGACGATAGTGACGAAGACGTTAATTGTGACTGGGGATGACGATAATGGTGACTGGATGACGATATTGATGAAGACGATAATGGTGACTGGACATGACGATAGTGACAAAGACGTTAATTGTGACTGGGGATGACAATAATGGTCACTGGATGACGATATTGACGAAGACGATAATGGTGACTGGGTATGACGATAGTGATGAAGACGATAATGGTGACTGGATTACAATAGTGACGTAGACGTTAATGATGGGATAACGATAGAGACGAAGACGATAATGGTGACAGGATGACGATAGTGGCGAAGACGGTAATGGTGACGGGATAACGATAGTGACGAAGACGATAATGGTGACGGAATGACGATAGTGACGAAAACGATAATGGTGACAGGATGACGATAGTGACGAAGACGATAATGGTGACGGGATAACGATAGTAACGAAGACGATAATGGTGACAGGATGACGATAGTGACGAAGACGATAATGGTGACGGGATAACGTTAGTGACGAAGACGATAATGGTGACGGGATGACGATAGTGACGAAGACAATGATGACGGGATAACGATAGTGACGAAGACGATAATGGTGACAGGATGACGATAGTGACGAAGACGATAATGGTGACGGGATGACAATAGTGACGTAGACGTTAATGATGACGGGATAAGGATAGTGACGAAGACGATAATGGTGACAGGATGACGATACTGACGAAGACGATAATGGTGACGGGATGACAATAGTGACGAAGACGATAATGGTGACGGGATGACAATAGTGACGAAGACGATAATGGTGACTGAATGACGATAGTGACATAGACGATAATGATGACTGGATGACGATAATGACGAAGACGATAATGGTGACTGGATGACGATAGTGACGAAGACGATAATGGTGACGGGATGACAATAGTGACGAAGACGATAATGGTGACTGGATGACGATAGTGACGTAGACGATAATGATGACAGGATGACGATAGTGACGAAGACGATAATGGTGACGGGATGATGGTAGTGACGAAGACGATAATGGTGACGGGATGATGGTAGTGACGAAGACGATAATGGTGACTGGGGATGATGGTAGTGACGAAGACGATAATGGTGACAGGATGGCGATAGTGACGAAGACGATAATAGTGACAGGCGATGTCGGTAGTGAGGAAGACGATAATAATAATCGGATATGACGATAGTGACGAGTACAATTATCATAAACTGTTCTTATAATTACTCCTTTTGTTCTTTGTCGTGAATGTACGGTGACACGGATCTTGATTTAATATAATGAAGGACAAAACATGGCAATGGACAAGCTTACTGTACTTACGTTAGGAAAGATTCGGAGCTACGACCAAGAATTCCACTCAGCTGTTTACATGTTTTCACATCAGTCCGTGTAGAAGTGCCATGTTGTGCTTGGTACATTTCCTGATAGAGGAAATACTTCAGCCAGCGCACGTCAACAACAGTTTTATCAGAGCTGTGGGCATCGATCACTCCGATCATTGACACTGTTGCTAATGAAGATTGGCTGATTATGTAGCATGTTACAACACAATGGACAATGGTCTGACGCTGCTCGGTCTGCCGCAGAGATTTAATCTGGCGTTCAACTGCCAATCATGCTGCGTTCGAGCTATGCAGTCGTCTCCTTTGAACATTATGATGACCCGTTCTTACACTCCCTTCCGGCACCTTTTAAAATTTGTAGCGATAATATCAAGAAGAAAAACAAATTAACCTCGAGTTCTTGCATGGGATCCCGGGATTAATGCAATATATTGGTATGTGAGCTCCAAGCTTGTTGACCATTTTTCCCAACTCTGGTTCACGGCTTTAGTCCACTGAACATAATTTTTTTACAGGAGGTACAAAGAATAGTATGGGAAAATGTACCGTGCATATATTTCAGTGTTAAATCTTAAGACATGTGCTTTCTTTGAGGAGTTCGAGTAAAGTAATCATAAATTGCATTGGAGTGCAAGAAATTAATAAAAATATTCAAATTTGGACTTATCCTGCTGTTTGTGAATAAGACTTGAACTACGCACTTCACTAAAGTGGACATTACTTTTTACTTGCTGCCATTGTATTGTATTGTATTTATTAACATTCCATGGTATTCATACATTGCTTCACAGCTAGAATATGGAACAAGTCAAAAAACTTAATACAATTATAGTCTTAATTTATAGTCACAGTCTAGATGAAATATATACAGATGAGATTTACAATATAGTCTACTAGTACAACACAAAGTTTTAGTATCAATTTCATGAAGCGTTATTGAATGTTTTGAGTTTTATTTTTTATATCGATAGGGAGGCTATTAAAATTTTTACTGCCATATAACGCACTCCTTTTTGATAGCACGATAGACTTGCCGATGGAGTATGAAAGTCATTTTTGACGTGTATTTATACTATGAACTGTTGAATTAGTTACAAAGTTTTCACGATTACATACGAGGATGATTATTAATGAAAAGATATACTGACAAGCCATGGGCATTATTTGTAGTTTTTTTTAAATTGTCCTACACGATTCCCTAGATTTGGCACCTACTATTATTCTAATTACTCTTTTTTGTAATAGGAATATGCTGTTACTATCTGTGGAATTTCCCCAGAATATTATTCCAAAACTCATTACCGAGTGGAAGTATGCAAAGTATATTGTTTTTAAGGTATTGATATTTACTATCTTTTGCATAGATCTAATAACAAAAGAAGCTGAATTTAGTTTGGGAGTAATTTCTTTAATATGATTTTTCCAATTTAACACATCGATTTTTAAGCCAAGAAATTTGGCTGTTGTTTTTCTAATAAGGATCTATTGTTAATTATTGCGCTAGGTGCATAAAAGTCTTTGGCATCCTCTGGAATCTTAAAATAATTTAGAAATTTCTCGACCTCCTTTTTTTTTTCCATAATAATATGATTTACTAGTGGACATACTGTTGCTGAACTGAATAACTAAAATCTTTGTCCTTAGGTTTCAGTATGTCACACTGCACATCGCTTCCAAAATAAGAGGAACGGTAGAAACACGACACTTTGCCTCTTTGTTTCTCCTTCCTAAGTGTCAGTACTTCAGCTTCCAAAATAGAAAATGGTAATTTAAATTTGAAGAGTTTCTTGGATTCTTCTTTATTATATTATTTGCCAATCCCTACCCAAACCCTCTTCACAGTAACAAGTTGACTAATTATTTCACAGTATTTGTCAGGAGGTACAATTTCTTCATAAGCCTTAAAGTCCTCTTCTATTCTATCAAATACTCTGTCCGGTGGCATAGGCTATAGGGGGAGAAGTGGGTACAGTGAGACAGGGAGAACAGGAGACATTTTTATTAGATGGTGAATTTTGATGTTGAAATGTTTGTAACAGTGGAGTTGTATGTTGCATGAGTAAAGTAACAGTATTTTCATACTCGATTTGATTCTAGTTATAAAGGTGAGTGATGAAAAAAGAATTCGTAATTTTTCACTCTAGAAGTAAAATTTTGGCTTGTGTTTAATGAAGGTTAATTGGATATACAAATTAAATAGAAATATGAATGTTTTGTTACCTAATACTATGGTATTTGACGTTATGTTCGGCAAAGTTTCGTCTTTCTTGTTTTGATTTTGAAGTGATGGTGCCATTTTTAAATTAATTATGCGTAAAGGGAACAGTGGGACATGCCATTGAAGGGTACACTGAGACGTCTCAGTGTTCCCATGTACCAATGATTTGCAAAAATAAACTGTAACTATATTACATTTACCGGTAACTAACATTAAAAATGAACATACTAGTAACCAATTTAGGAACTATAGCTTAAAATAATGGATACATTACATTTTAATGGTTTCATAAATAAAAAATTATTCACAAAATTTAAAAAAATAATAAAGAATTAAATTAAATTCTTACAATTATAAGCTTTATTGTCACCAAAAATTCATTTTATTTTTACCAAAAGTTTGAAAAGTCATGGAAAATTCACTTTTCCAAATGTTCCAGATGTTTCAGTGGTTTCGAACTCAGACATCAAAATGATTCTAAATAAGTCTACAGAACATTGAAAGATAAAGAGACAGCAAGCTTTCTTTTCTTTTGAAATAAATGTAAATCATTTCAATGTCCCTTAATAGACACTGTGGTGTCTCACTGTACCCTCCTGAATGGGAACAGTGAGACATTTGCATTTTTTTGACAAACACATTTTTGTTTATGTATTATTGTACTCCATGTTTTAATGTATATTTCTGTTGCACTTGATTTTAAAAATACTTGAAATTTCAGTTGAATACATATGTCTTAATATTTTGTGTCTCACTGTACCCACTACTCCCCTAACTGTGCCCACGAACAGGAAAGTTGTGTGAAAATGATTTCATCACTTTGCATTCCTCAGCAAAGTTCATTAAAGTCGCGAGCAGAATGGAATTCTTATTCTGACTGGCACAGTTATCAGAAAAAAAATAGGATTAATAGGCTATTTTGAATCTTTTCTCCCTCATTTTATGATTTTTTGTTCAGTGTCATGAAGGGAACGGACTAACGCGGAGGCTGCTTCATTAGCTCCCCTCTATGATGTAACTATAAAAATCTTCTTTTTTCTCTTTTTCTTTATGAACCACAACAGTAAGATTATATAGCCACACCTGCCTGCTATAGAAAATGTCGGTCACCGAAAGTTTTGGTAAAGGTTAATTCCGCCGTGTTCGTGTCCCTTTACAAACTGTGGCACATTTTTTATTTCAAGAACATAATCACTTCTACGTTTCCTACCTCTTTCAACTTCTACTACAGAACTTGAACATTCACCAGACATATTCACGTCCACTCTTTTCCATATAAAATCCCGCCTGACCGGTAGAAAAATAGCGCGAAAACCTGCTACAAAATGACAAGATTAAGTCGCCATCTCTTATGAAAATAGGTTATCATATTGGTTACGTTATTGTAGGAAAGTGGCATCTAGTGGAGAAAATTTAAATTACTTGCAGTAGATATCGGGTTTTGGTAAAACACTCCATATGTAGCCTAGATGTATGTATGTATGTATGTATGTATTCACAATGCTAATGGGTGTATACCCGGTGGCAGTGGTAACTAATTACACTCAATAATGACAATAATAAACACAACTAATAAAAACAATAATTAATAACAATAATAATAATAATAATAATAATAATAATAAAATAATAATAATAATAATAATATTAATATTAATAATAATAATAATAATAATAATAATAATAATAATAACAAGGAGCTTCCTAGATTAAATGAAGCATGATCACTTAAAATAACATTTAAAGTAAATCTAATTTGTATCTTAACCCTAAGTTCGAACTAAAACCCACGAGTGTGACATGTTCATACCTGCACAAGTACCTTTTGGGCACTACACTTAGATATCGGGATTTGCGAAAACAGGCAAGATTTTGACCTCTGTACACAGCGCAGTTATCGGATTATGAAGAAACTGATTTACTCATCACAAACAAGGCTACATAACCAAAAAAAAAATGATGAAAAACTCAATTTATGTGAAATGTGTAAGTAGATGTCGGGTTTTGAAAAAAAAAAACACCTAAATTCCTCTAGGAGTGATGTTCCGTACTGAAGAATCGTAAAAGAACATTTAAATGGCATTGACTTCAAGGCATTTAAAGGACTTACCATTGCTTCTAATAGCCTTCGTATAAAATAAATGCCATTTCCAAACTTCTTTGTCTCAATAATTAAATGCAAAAGTTCGTAGCGTTTTTTTCGCTGTGTACAAAAGTGTTAATTTGAAATTAATAGAAGACGGAAATTAATCTATAATATATTCTCCTGTATTATCTACTAGGCCTACCTACAACTGCATTGAGAAATTCATAATACGTCCTGGACTGCGTAAAGATACTTATTGCATGAATTGTCTAGTTTTAGCCTTCATGATGTATCAACAATGTTATTTAATTTCGTGTTATAATTTCCATGGCCTCGTGAAAGTCGATGTTGAATATAACAGACAATAATAAAGAACAAATGACTATAGAAGATTGCATTTTAGTATTATACATGAATGTTTGATCGTATTTAATTTATTTAATTTTTTTACTTTTTTAATTAATTTAACGTCCATTTGCACAATTTTAATGTAGTCTATGTTCTTCTCCGGGTTATGAAGGTTAAATGTGCAAACTTTGGCAAATATCGGTCAAAGCGTGTAGATTTGTATTGAGTACATACATACATACATACATACATACATACATACATACATACATACATACATACATACATACATACATAGCCACATTGACTTTTATATATAAGATGACTGTCTGCCAACGCCGAGGTACTTTTTCGATTCCACGTCTGGGGAAATATGCTGGTTTGGAGTTAAGGACGTCATGAAGCCAAGTTTGTAAAGCTTCGTTATCAAAGAAATTCCCTTGAAGGTTGTTGGAGAGAGAGCGGAAAAGGTGGAAATATGAGGACGCAAGATCGGGAGAATATGGGAGCTGTGGAATCACCTCGCAACGAAGCTGCTAGGTAGCTGCTTCCGTCATTTAACGGAGTGGAGGCGTGTATAACCGTGTTGCAGCAGTCTTTCCTGTCGATTTTCTTCAATTGCGGCGCAAGGCGTCTGAGTTGACAATAAATGGCAGCAGTTATGGTTACATTCCTGGGAAGCAATTTGCAGCACACGACGCCTTCTTTATCCCAGCAGACGCACTATATTTTGTATGAGGTGTTGGTTGTGTGCTGAAACGGCAGAACTATTTTCTTGTAGTGCTCTTCAGTTAAACTCAAACGAAAGAATTTGTCGTAAGTGTTCGTCCCCCCCCCCCCACTTGACACACCATCTTCTTTAGCTCACAAATAGCACAGACTTTCTTCAAATCCACAATATTCAAGGCGTATTTATAAGGAGAACTCTCCAAATAACAAATTAGAAACGATAAACAATCCCCTAGCAACGCGTCGTGATGAACAAAAACGCTACGAACTTACGTATCAACCTAATATAGTATTAAAATAAATTGTCATTATTGATATTAAGTAACATATTATAAACTGATACATTTTCTTCCGTGTATTTCAATTCATCACCAAACATTTTGGAAAATAAAAATTTATGTGCACACTGTAGCCTACCATTTTCACATTCTTCTTCTTCTTCTTCTTCTACTTATTATTATTATTATTATTATTATTATTATTATTATTATTATTATTATTATTATTATTATTATTTATTCTGTAGTAAATGCTGGTGTATTTTAGTGTATGTGAATACTGGGTGTTCATTTCAAAGTGTGTCATGACGTCACTGTTGTTGGGTCACCGATTTGAAGCGAGTTTCAGTTTATATGTTAGAGAAGTTGCCTATTATTTAAGGCGTTCTTCAATCTGAACTTGAGAACGTGTACGGTATAACTTGAACGTCGTAGCAACAGATGGCTGTCTGTACGGTCTGTGTGCTACCATAACCTCTTTCGAACTGTGTTTTGCGCCGGCAAGTCGTACGCAGGGTATTTGTTATCATCGGTTGCGTACGGTAACATTCCACAACACAAATCAAATGCTCCGTGTCCATGTTGACCGTCGAAGTTAATGTCAACAAATACTGTACGCAAGTAATCGTCTTAACCCTCTCCCCATATCCCGACAGTACGTATTTCCAAACAGTTCACATTCCTGCCACTACCGGCGTTACCGTACGTATCGGCACGTACTCTTCAGAATGAACGCCGTACTTGCTAGCCAACTTCTCTGCCTCTTAGATTATACACCTGAGCTGCGGAAGTGTAGGAAGATTGAATTCTCTAGGCTCATCAGCTAGCCACATGACGGCATACAGCGAGCCAAGACACATTTTGAACTGAACACCCAGTATATTTAAAATTAGAAGTTAAAATTACATTACTTTACCTTACATTAGGTAGTTTGCAATTTGTGTGATTAGAAATGATTTCTGCTGTGTCATTCTGCAAATAATAATAGAAATAAGTTATAGGAAACATCAATTATAATTATAATAAAATAATAGGGCATATATTTAACTTAATTACTGTTGTTATTAGAAATATAAATAATGAAAAATAATTGGCCCGGTTGGCGTGGGTCGTGTAAATGAACCTAAAAGGGAGAGGTTAAACTAAGGGAAAGAAAGAAAGAAAGAAACAAACAAAGAAAGAAAGAAAGAATGAAAGAAAGAAAAATAATTGTATTATAATTCAATTCATTCAAATTTAATTTTGTATTGAATTTAACTTTCAGTTTATTTTGTTTATAATAATATGTATTGTAATATGTATTCCTGTAGTTACACAAGTATTTTCTATGAAATTTGTCACTTAGGCCCTTTTTCTATGTTGTAATTTCTTGCTTAATCCATATTAAAACAATATACCATGACTTTAAAGTGCTTTTCCAAATACACGTTTGTTTTCTGAGCAGTTAATGAGGATTACTTTAGTATCACGGAATTAGGATATCACTATCACGGTATTAGGAAACCACTATCACGGAATTTGGATCCCTGTCACGGATTTAGGAGCCACTGTATAATAATGAAGAATCATATATTATATACCAAACTTGTGAAACTGTTGACATTGAATGTTGTAAAAGCTGTAGCTAAAGGTCCAAATAACGTCATTTAGGAGGTTGTTATTTTAAAATGTTTAGTACAATTTTGGCATAAATATAGGCTTTATTAAATATGTCACGGAATTAGGCTACCTTACCCTACATTTCACAGCGGCAGTAAGTTAAAGTGAATTGCAGAAACACCACAAATTTAGAGCTTGTGCAATTTTCTAGAAGCTAAAAAAATTTCAGTTTGATTTTCTTTGCTTTTATAGGATTGAAGGAATTTTAAGAATTAGATATAATTTATGCTATTCACATAATTGAGCTTTTTTGTATTTTTGTGTACTTTTTTAATTTCTTGCCTTACATATACATTTAAGATTCTTTGTAAGATGGAAAATGTTGTCCTCCGTCTTCTTCACCTAAACATTGTTTTAAAGGAGTAAAATTATTGTTACTAGTCGTGAATTGCAGGAACTCCATATGTCCAAGTACAGTAATTCAGTTTTTTTTTTTCAGAAAATACTGAAGATATATAATTAAAGTTTATGTATGTCAAACACGCTTTTCAAGATAATCGGTTTTTTGTGCCTCCTGAAAAATTTACTCAAACGGACATGTGAGGTTTGTGCAATTCAAGATTCAATTGTGAATTAAGTACACTTCATTCGAAAAGTTAATTGAATGTGTCCAGTGCTGCTGGGTTCAAATGAATCCTCTAGATTCAAAACCCCCTAAAGACCATTTCGTTCAAAATTTATTTATGCCCACATATTCCTTGAAAAGAATGAATTCTAATGATTTACATAGTTTTAATTAAAAAAACCCACTGAATTTAAAGCAAAAGGTTTGTTAAAAGTCACTGTTAGGTTGAAAATTTCCTCTATTCGCCACCAGTTAGTGTCAAAATCCTTTAATTTGTGAAAGTGGATATAGGGGATTTTGAATCTATAGGATTCAAATAGTCTCTGTGCTATTAGTCATTTTTCACTTATTATTGTGCCTTAGTTCTCCTTTCCTAGATCTTAGTCTTTCTTTCCCTCTCCTATTCTATATTGTTTGCAACTCAACACGCGATGTAGGTCTGGCACCTACAACAACACAGAACATCTCACTGGCAAACGCATCATTGTTTTAGATGTGCCATGGTCGTGGTTTCACTTCGCTTACACACTCTCAATTCACTTACTTAGAAACTAACAGTACAGAAATTATAGCTAATCTGCTATTCATGTTTCCTTAGCAACGAAGTATGTATTTATTGTACGGGGACATCATTTTATTTTTACTAACATTTTTAATATTAATTTGCCTATACCTCTGGATCAACGCCGTTTGCACCCGTTCACGACTGGAGTTCAATGATACTGGCGTAATATACAAACAAATCACTTTACTAGGTATAGGAGGGAAGAAAAGTAGTTCATCCATTTACGTAAACTAGGAAATATTGAGTTTGATAATTTTCATTAGGTTTTTGTTTAATTAAAATACAGTACATTGTCAACAATGAGTGTTTTTACTCACGAACTGAGCTGTCCATGTGGACGTATTCATTATGCAGTGTATATTATACTGTCTACAGCACATTAGCGTACAATATAGAGAATGAAGTTAAATTGAAAAATAATCATAATATGGATATTTAAACACATTTTTTAAAATGGTGGCCGTTCATTTCGATACAGGCTTCAGTTCTAATGTGCATATTATCGCATTATAGACTATTGCACCTAATTCCAATTACCAGGTTCGTATTTCGTATCAGTAACTAATGCTGAAATAATTCTGTACCTACTCTATAAAAGAATACCTTACGTACTGTAAATTCAATCTTCACTTCTGCCCGATCCGAAAAGATAAAATTACTCAGACATGCTATCTACTGTCCGCCCAAGTGGTTATGTCGTAGGGTCGTAGAAAGGGAGGAAATCACGTGACAGTTAATTACTTAATGAGGCCCTTTTATTTATTTTAAACAGTTGTATAATATTACGTAGACGTCCAGTTCCTAACAGAAATTAATGTTCTCAGAAAAGAGCTAAGACAGCCCAGCCACTAGCTGGCGAATAAAAGCTGGTGGGGGAAACCGGGATGCGACGTAGGCAAATGGACGATAGTACCTGTGCGTAAATGATTCAATATTGAAAGCTTTTTCGTCACTGGAAAACGCGAACATATTTTTGGATCGTTCTGTTTACTATGACCGTAAGGCTACTATGACTGTATATACGATCTTGGTTCTGTGTGGAGGACGGTTGAACTTCATTAGTAGAAGGGGTGGGAGTGAAGCACATTCAAAAACTCAGGTACAATAAAAATTGAAGTAAAAATAAAATGATGTCTCTGTATATAATACTTTAACATTCTGATTTCTGCAATTATGGTTCTCACAACAGAGGAGAAGGTGCTTATCGTCGAGCATTACTTTCAGTCATACGGAGTACTGAAATTACAAACATACTCTGAAAATCAAGACAAGTCATTATAACATGCAAGAGGACATAAAACTGAACTTCACGACGACAGCTAGCATTGTTGTGTTATTTGTTGAATCGCTCCCGGTGCTGCTGTTTAACGTGGCGCAAGCTCTGCCCATTCTGACGCCCCACTCCGTATGACTGAAAATAATGCTCCACGATAAACATGTTCTCCTCTGTTGTAAGAACTATAATTGCAGCAGTAACCCCAAAACTGAATATACAATATATCAAACTATCATATAAAATGAATAAATACTTGGTTGCTAGGGAAACGCGGACAGCAGATGAGCGATAATTTCAGTATTTTTGTTTTGGTGCATACCATACTTCAATTTAAAGACAATAAAAGTCTCTGTCATCTGAAGTTTGCTGTTCACCTAATATACTGTGTCTGAAAACAGTAGCCTACCGAATATTATTCGTAACTTCATAATACATACTAGGTTCAAAAAGTTCCCGGAATTTGCTAGCATCATAGAACCAACGTACCTTAAACACTATTCTACAGCATTTCCTTCAAAATAGTTGCCTTCCGCAACTACACACTTTTGCCAACGCGTGTAGAGTTCCTGGAAGCAGGCCTGGAAGCCATTTTGTGAAACCCGTCTTAGTGCTCTCGTCGCGTTTGCGATAACCTCTTCAGCATTGAATCTCCGTCCTTTCAGATGACTTTTCAGACGGGGAAACAGAAAGTAATCAGGTGGTGAGAGATCAGGAGAGTATGGTGGGTGATCCAAAGCAGTTATGTTGTGCCTGGCAAGAAAATTCTTTACAATAATTGCGCGATGAGCAGGTGCATTGTCATGCATAAGGAACCAGTTGTTTTCTACCCACTTTTCTGGACGTTTCCTTCTCACTGCGTCCCAGAGGCGACGGAGGGTTTCTACGTACAATTCTTTCGTTACAGTACGACCTTCTGGAATGAACTCATGGTGCATGAGACCCTGAGAGTCGAAGAAAACTTCCAACATAACTTTGCTTTAAGTGTGCTTAAATGCGACAGGCTCATGTCAGTAGATTTACTGGCATGTGAAAGAACTCCTGCGGGACAAAATTCCGGCACATCCGGCGATGCTGATATAACCTCTGCAGTTGCGAGCGTCGTTAAATAAAACATAACATTTAAAATAACTTTGCCTTTGGAAGTGTCCCTAGGAAATTTTTGCTTCCGAGGAGATGTTTTCGATTTCCACTCAGATGACTGTCGTTTAGGGACTGGGTCGTAAAAGTAGCACCAGTTTCATTTTGTTTAAGAAATCACCATCTTCATCAGCCATACTGATCATGTCCCCAGCAAAACACAGAACTTGATGTTTGTACTTTGCTCTGTGGACATAATTACAAAATGCGACGAACAAACAAAACACTATGATAAACAATTGCCTACAACTCAAAACCAATAATTGTCATTATCAACAAACTTTAAGGAAATGACATCATGAATGTTACCAACAAAACAAATGTATAATATCCCTTGTTATATATAAATACGAAAAATGGTAGTAAAATTCCGGGAACTTTTTGAACCTAGTAGTATATCAAACTATCATATAAAATAAATAAATACTTGGTTGCTAGGGAAACGTGGACAGCAGATGAGCGATAATTTCAGTATTTTTGTTTTGGTGCATACCATACTTCAATTTAAAGACAATAAAAGTCTCTGCCATCTGAATTTTACGGTTCACCTAATATACTGTGTCTGAAAACAGTAGCCTACCGAATATTATTCGTAACTTCATAATATTTACTTTCACCTTAAAATCTTATATACAAAAGTTCTTACAAATAGATCAAGTAATGTGCCAGTGTTTCAGAAAAAGGAACTTTTTTTGTGGAACTGACCATGGTCTGTGTCAAAATACATATTTTTAAGTATTTCATTAATTCTGAATACTCTTTTAAATACTAATGGAGTTTCTATCATGACCTTAAAATTTGTATGCGTATTCTTGTAGTGTAGTAGGCTACAGACGTGGACAAATTATTAGCAAAACTGAAGATTTTTATTATATATTTTTACAAAATATGATTCTTCAATAATTTAGACTACAGTTGACATTTTTGCGTATTTCCAAATTATTAGCAAAATTGAAGATTTGTATTGTATAGGCCTATTTTTAGAAAATTTAACTCTTCAATTTTGACTACATTTGATATTTTGCATATTTACAAATTGTTAACAAAACTGAAGGTTTTTATTATATATTTTTACAAAATTCGATTCTTCAATTTGGAATACAGTTGACATTTTGCATATTCCCAAATTATCAGCAAAACTGAAGATTTTTATTTTATAGTTTTACAAAATTTGATTCTTGAATTTAGACTGTAGTTGACATTTTTGCTAATTTACAAATTATTAACAAAATTGAAGATTTTTATTATATATTTTTACAAAATTTAACTCTTCAATTTAAACTACATTTGACATTTTTGCACATTTCTGTCTATTGTAATGATAGAAATATGCAAAATTGTCAACTGTAGTCTAAATTGAAAAATCAAATTTTGTAAACAGAATTATCATAAAAATCGTCAATTTTGTTAATAATTTGTCCACGTCTGTATATACGTAGGGTTTAATTCACAGTCGCCTTTGCCGCATTTTACTTACTTACTTACTTTTTTTTTATTTTATTGGCTTATTTTACGACGCTTTATCAACATCTAGGTTATTTAGCGTCTGAATGATATGAAGGTGATAATGCCGGTGAAATGACTCCGGGGTCCAGCACCGAAAGTTACCCAGCATTTGCTCGTATTGGGTTGAGGGAAAACCCCGGAAAAAACCTCAACCAGGTAACTTGCCCCGACCAGGATTCGAACCAGGGCCACCTGGTTTCGCGGCCAGACGCGCTGACCGTTACTCCACAGATGTGGACTTACTTACTTACTTACAAATGGCTTTTAAGGAACCCGAAGGTTCATTGCCGCCCTCACATAAGCCCGCCATCGGTCCCTATCCTGTGCAAGATTAATCCAGTCTCTATCATATCCCACCTCCCTCAAATCCATTTTAATATTATCCTCCCATCTACGTCTCGGCCTCCCCAAAGGTATTTTTCCCTCCGGTCTCTCAACTAACACTATATGCCACATTTTACTACTCGACTTAAATGAAGGCTTATACCTTCAATGCAGAAATGCGACAACCACATTGGACTTAAGAGAACTTCAGAAACGAAAATGATTATGGAGAAAATGAAGTCAGAGTTGTATAAGTAATGAACTAATTACTTCTGGAGAATCTTAATGCTAATGGAATGGGCAATATTCAAGAAGACATTGAGCAACAGATGTTCACGAATGGGTTTCAGAGAGATGGTACAATTCATGTATGTTACCAATCTAATTTCCTCTAATTGATTCAGTTGTACAATTTGCTGTAGGAATTCCATTGTATACTGTAAATTGTGAATGAGGATTTAGTTACATGAGTCTTGTAAAAACTGAAATTAGAGACCGTCTTTCAGTAAAAAGAATTAGCACTTTTCTAATAAATCTTGAAGGGCCTACTCGTAAAGAATTTTATTCCTCAAGTGTTTTCGATGTTCGGAATGCTCATAAAAGTAGATGTATTTTAATGTTATATAAATTCGACAGTTATTAGACTTAATTCTAAACATAGGTCTAGCGATTTACTTAGATAATGTCCTACCTAGAGTAGGGTAACATGGTGTTGAAAGTAAGCAAATTACATAATTTCTTTGTTTCTGCAAACCTTATTAATTTTATCTTTCTTTATAATTATTTAGAATGTTACACAATCTTTTCGCAGTTTGCACAAATATAATGGAATTCTGTATATGAACTGAAAAAAATGAATATGTTTCGTTTCTAATTTGAAATCGTTCATCATGGATTTCCTTGTTCTCTGAAAGGGAGAAAATAGAAGCCTCAATCTTGGTTGCTTATGGAGATAAAATGTGAGGGCACAGTAAGGTATACTATGTTATTTGTTTAAGGGAATAGGTACAGCTTACAGCAATAAAATTTTTGGAAAAATTTCAACATTTTTCCTCCATTACTGTATCTTGTACAACAATAAAAATAGGTATGTGTAAAACACTATCCTTCTGCTATACGAAAAAAAAAAATATTTTTACGATTTAAAAAAGTTATTTGTATTAATTTTTTTCATTATTGAAAATAGTGCAGTTCACTGTGCAGTGATGAAGCGTTTCCCTCATAACTCATAAACTTGTTAACTTTTCATGTTCTGTCTCTTTTATTTTTTTGCTGAAACTCATGTTTACAATATCATGCTCTTTCAACTACATTCCTTAATAAATAATATATTTTTTTTATTTTGTGTTAGAAGAAAATACTGATGTTCGACGATTTTTTAAAATGAATTTATTTTTATCAGACAATCTATCAAAGGTAAAGAAGTGATTTTGCATCATATCGTACATATTATATGCATAAATACATACAAAAAATTTCATCACATAATGTTGGATAGTTTTTGAGTTATGAGGGAAACGCTTCATCACTTCACAGTGAACTGGCATCATTTTGAATTTTGAAAAAAATATATAAATAATTTTTTTTAATCATAAAAATATTTTTTTCATATAGCAGAAGGACAGTGTTTTACACATATCAATTTTCATTATTGTACAAGATACAGTAATGGAAGAAAAGTTTTTTGAATATTTCCAAAATTTTACTGCTGAAAGCTGTACCTAACCCCTTAATGAAGTGCACGTAGATAGGAACATAACACAATTGACAATTGATATCTGTAAAAAATATCAGCATTAATATACAAGATATGAATTTTGAATACCTTAGTCATTGACATTAGAGAAAATGGCATTCTTACACAATATAGATTTTGCAAGATTATGTTAAGTCTATTGTGACGGAAAAAATGAGTTCCTTGGGACATTAATTGATAAAAAATAAGTAGATAAAAACCCAGATCTTTTAAGAGATACCTATAATTATTTCAGATGAGGCAACTTCGTTAAAATCGTCATAATGTTGATGCTGGTTTCCTAGCAACTGTCGTCAGAACCTTCAGAAAGTGAAGTTTAACGTAAACAGCAAAGTTGATTTTTTTTTTTTTTTTTTTTTTTTTTTTTTTGTAGAAGGAAATTTTAACACTGATAAGTGACTTATATACAGCTTTTGCATGTCTACGTTCCCATCTTGCAGACAGTTGTTTTCCAGCGTTATTAAGGGGAACATCTGATTTCAGCAAGGTCGTACTCCTGCACATGTTTTGAGAGAAGGAATGGATTTCGTAAACAAAATGCTCCGTGGTAAATGGAACGGAAGAAGAGGACATAGCCTATTGCGTGGCCGGCTAGATCACCTGACTTGACCTGACCTGATGAAGTCCAAGGTGTATCGCGGTGAAAAAAAGTTGAAGACCCGAAGGAAAGAAGTAGAAATGATGCGCAACAATTTAATCCTGTGACTGTCGAAAGCAATGTAGCTATAATTTTTTAGATAGATTGGGACATTGGCTGTGAATGGTTCTTACTTCGAGAATATATTGTGAAGATTGTAAAGTGTGGTTTGAATTGATGTTATAATTTGATGGGTAATTGTCAGGTTAAGACTATAAAACTATGGATCTAATAAACTCAAAAAAAAAACTTTCAATTTAAAATTGATAAATCATGGAGAAATGTTGCTTTCAAGACATAAAAAAATTAACAATATGGGTTCCAAATTGTAAAAAATTAATATACAGTGAAACCTCTCATTTACTGACCGGACGTAACAATCTGTCCGCATCTGGGAGGTGTCCTTTATTGGGAGGGAGGCTCCCCAATCTAACAGTAAATTTATAATATGCATTATGTATCCCTTCATACTTTAAATGAAATTTATTACTGTAGTTTAATTTTAAATACAGCATACTACAGTAAATTCTTTACAACTTTGAACTACAGTAGATAAGGCCGAAAAAGGAAAATACAGTATTGTGCCATGCAATTTTATTCTAGGTCTAAAGTTATGCGGTACTGTAATTTACAGTTTTCAACTTAACCTTTACGTTCAGGTGCCATGTCTCTCGAAACAGAACATCTGATTGAAGTGAAAAGAATAATCCTACTAACCCTATCATGTGTCGAATACAATTTCACGGTCGCGGAAACCTTGGACCCATCAGACAGGTTAAATTTTATGACTTTGTTTATCCACCCGCTTCCAGCTAACAAGGGGTAGCCGGCTGGGCTAGTGGTAGCCTACGAGACCCTTATGTTATGTTTCATGTTTAGGAATTTCTGCACAGTTCTCAAAACTAAATTTTCCATTTTTGTAACACATTAGGTCTTGAAATCCAAGTTCTGTCTGCAGTCAGGAGGTAAAGCAAGCTTTAGGACTGTGAAACAGCTGTCCGTGTCCGTGTCTGAGAGTGTCCGTAAACGAGAGTTAAATTTATCATTATTTCTATATTATTTCAGTTGGGACATAAAAATCTGTCGTATATGAGGAGTGTCCGTATCTTGGGGGTGTCCGTAAGGAAATTTAAAAAATACGCTTGTGCCACATTATGTATAGTCTACTTGAATATTTTTTTCTGAATGACTGGCATTGTATTACATGATATATTTCCAACAGCTTTTCTATACATCATCAGGCTTCGAGACTTTGGACCCGATACAATAAGTACTGTGCATGCACTATAGGTTGTTGACTCGCTGCAGGTAGATAGAGATGTGTTGAGGTAACAACGTTGGTATCTAGAGTAGAGTACGGTAGTATGGGGAAACACACATATGTACATTCTGAAAGTAAATATACATTACACAATGATAATGTCAAAAGAATATGAAACGCATTTATTCTTCTGTCTTTTATAAGCATTTGTGTTTAATTATACACAGTGTTAATGGTGGAAATAAGCATGTAGCAATTTGAATTTTTTCATTTATCCCATTGGTCGTCTTTAGGAAGTGCAGTTACAGTACCGAATTGCAATGTACCTACTACATGATACATTCTCAGTGTCTCAAACGAAAATCTTTTTCGGTTATCTGCCAAAGTTTGTACTGTAGAAAGCTGCGCTCTACGCCGCATGATGTGATAGGAGCAAAACGAAAAAACCTAACATCATTGCAGCTCTAAGAGACAGTCCTTTATTCTCGGGTGACTCTATGTCCACTAATTTGCTATTTATGTTGCACAATGTTCCATATCCGTTATTTTTACATAAAATTTATTTCCACTTCTGTTTTACACATTCAATAACCTATGTACTTGATGTCTCATTAATTCTCTGCATCATTTTCTAAAGTAATTTATTATTATTATTATTATTATTATTATTATTATTATTATTATTATTATTAATTATTCGTCAGAACCTTCAAATCCAGAGCGTTTTCCTTTGCGTATTTGTTGGCATTCTTTCTACAGTACCCCCACCCACTGTACGCTTTACCACTATACTCAGCACGCCGTTATGCGGATTTCCCACTGAACTGCTCTATTGGGTCCGAAGTCTCGAAGCCTGTACATCATTTTATCTAAAAAATTGTACATTCACGAGTGATACTTCACGACTATTTGACAGAGTGTATACTAAAAGAGATTTCTGGTTTCTGAATAATATCAAAAACTGTCAACATAATTACTTTCTAACTTCGTGATGTTTGTAAGGATGGAGATGGGTATAATATAATGAAGGATGATGACGGTGGTGACGGTCTTCGTCACAATAATCAAGAAGGTAACGATTCTTCAGCTTTCACAAGGTTGTCCGTGCTGGCAGTAACGGCCTGTCTTCTCAAGTCGGGTTTTATTGTGCAGTGAATCACTGTCCCTACCAGAAGGGACACACACAACGCCACGTTGGCCCACATCGCCCCTAGTTCAGTCAGCATCGCGCTGTAAGCGAGTGTGAACAAGGTGCCCGATACCTGTGTCGGCACAGTCAGAAGGCCGGACGTCATTCCTTCAGGTTCCGGGTACGTCAGTTCGGCGCAGAAATCGTAAGCAATGGGCATGTATCCTCCCAAGAAGCACCTGAAACCAACACACTGTTTGTGGAAACCAAGATAATACAGAGACATCATTTTATTTTTACTTCCATTTTTATTGTACCTGAGTTTTTTAATGTACTTCACTCCCACCCCTTCTACTAACGAAGTTCAACCGTCCTCCACACAAAACCAAGACCGCATATACAGTCATAGTAGCCTTACGGTCATAGTAAACAGTACGTTCCAAAAATATGTTCGCGTTTTTCAGTGACGAAAAGGCTTTCAATATTGAATCATTTTCGCACAGGTACTGTCGTCCATTTGCCTACGTCGCATCCCGGTTTCCCCCACCAGCTTTTATTCGTCAGCTAGTGGCTGGGCTCTGTTAGCTCTTTTCTGAGAACATTAATTTCTGTTAGGAATTGGACGTCTACGTAATATTATACAACTGTTTAAAGTAACTTAAATAAAAGAGCCTCGTTAAGTAATTAACTGTCACGTGATTTCCTCCCTTTCTACAACCCTACGACATAACCAGTTGGACGGACAGTAGATAGTATGTCTGAGTAATTTTATCTTTTCGGGTCGGGCAGAAGTGAAGATTGAATTTACAGTACGTAAGGTACTCTTTTATAGAGTAGGTACAGAATTATTGCAATATGAGTTACTAGTACGAAGGACGAAACTGGCACTTGGGTTTGAGTACAATAGTCTATAGTGCGATAATATGCACATTAGAACTGAAGCCTGTATCGAAATGAACGGGCACCATTTTAAAAAATGTGTTTAAATATCCATATTATGATTATTTTTCAATTTAACTTCATTCTCTATATTGTACGCTAATGTGCTATAGACAGTAGTCTATAATATACACTGCATAATGAATACGTCCACATGGACAGCTCAGTTCGTGAGTAAAAACACTCATTATTAACAGTGTACTGTATTTTAATTAAACAAAAACCTAATGAAAATGATCAAACTCAAAAGCGCAATATTTCCTAGTTTACGTAAATGGATGAACTACTTTTCTTCTCTCCTATACCTAGTAAAGTGATTTGTTTGTATATTACGCCAGTATCATTGAACTCCAGTCGTGGAAGGGGGTAGCAAACGGCGTTGATCCAGAGGTATAGGCAAATTAATATTAAAAATGTTAGTAAAAATAAAATGATGTCCCTGTAGTTCTTAACCATTTTCATTGTATAATATTTACTAAGATTTTAGTTAATTACAATTTATTATTTATTATTTTGATGTTAACATATGTTAACATATAATGTTGATGTTACCTTATAAAATCAACAATAGATAACAAATGTTATTTAAATAAAATGGATTGATATTATATCACCATTCTACTCATAATTCCTCGGAATTAATTAGCTACAAATTCAACAATTGAGTTTTTTCACCAATATTTTATTAATTTGCTGATATTCGTAATTCTGTTAATGATTTAATGCAGGATATAATATGTAACACCTTTGTCAATTTTAGTTATTTTATATGTGTTTTGTAACATGAGTTATATGTACCAGAAATCATATCGACATTTTCCAAATTTACATTTCCTGGAAATCTTTTTTAAAATAAACCTTTTTCATTAATAAGACATAATTGCATAAAACTCATGAAAGTCCATTTTGTCATGCATAACACTATGTACATTTTAATTTGTTCAAGGTTTAGATTTCGTGTTTCTTAACAATATCTCATGATCCCGAAAAGGCGAAAACGTTAATATTCCATATACCGGTACCATGTTATAGCAAATAAACATTTGCAAAATAGATAAATCTTATAGATTGAACTTGAAACTTTTATTATATTGAACTAGATTTATCTGAAAACAAAATGAATTGTAAAATATTCAGTAATTATGGAGACTGATATATGATGAAAATGATTGTGGAATCTAGGCAGAAATGTTAGAATTACGACAAGCAAACGGCAGTAGTTTACTTCGAGGAAACTAGCCATAGTCCGTTTTTCCCTGCCGCATCTGTATTTAAACGGCATTTCAAAATGTGTCTGCTTCATGGGCACTAATTGTGCGGTTGTGCTGAAATATAATGAACACTAGTGTACTCACCCGAGCACGCCGGAACAGATGTACACCACGATCTCGTTCTGCAATTCAAGGGTGAAGGTGAAGGCAATCATCCCCACCAGACTCATCGCGAAGACGCCTAATGTTATCACTCTGAAACATGAGACCATTATACATTATTCATGTACTATCATACACAAAGCGGCAAGCGATAACTTGAGATTTTAATAGTCGTAAGACTATGGTTGTTGAAATGATGCAACTGTACCAATCATCAGTTAGCTAACGACAAAAATATTTTTTTTAAGATTGCATCTTATCTTTAAAAAAATATATCGCCCATCCAAACTTCCACCCCTCCATCCACCCACCCACCCGTCCATCCATCCACCCTTCCATCCATACAGCCATCCACCCATCCATACATCCATTCACCCACCTATCCATCCATACGGCCATCCACCCACCCATTCATTCACCCATCCATACAGCAATCCATCCACCCATTCATCCATCCATACAGCCATCCACTCACCCATTCATCCACCCATCCATACAGCCATCCACCCACCCACACATCCATCCATCCACTCACCCATTCATCCATACAGCCATCCACCCACCCACACATCCATCCATCCACTCACCCATTCATCCACCCATCCATACAGCCATCCACCAACCCACACATCCATCCATCCACTCATTCATTCATTCATCCATCCATACAGCCATCCACCCAACCACACATCCATCCACTGATTCATTCATTCATTCATTCATTCATTCATCCATCCATACAACCATCCACCCACCCACACATCCATCCACTCATTCATCCATCCAACCATTCATACAGCCATCCACCCAACCACACATCCATCCATCCACTCATTCATTCATTCATTCATTCATTCATCCATCCATACAACCATCCACCCACCCACACATCCATCCATTCATTCTTTCATCCATCCATACAGCCATCCACCCAACCACACATCCATCCACTCATTCATTCATTCATCCATCCATGCAACCATCCACCCACCCACACATCCATCCACTCATTCATCCATCCATTCATACAGCCATCCACCCAACCACACATCCATCCATCCACTCATTCATTCATTCATTCATCCATCCATACAACCATCCAACCACCCACACATCCATCCACTCATTCATCCATCCATCCATTCATACAGCCATCCACCCATCCACTCATTCATTCATTCATTCATTCATTCATTCATCCATCCATACAGCCATCCACCCAACCATACATCCATCCATCCATTCATACAACCATCCACCCAACCACACATCCATCCATCCACTCATTCATTCATTCATTCATTCATTCATTCATCCATCCATACAGCCATCCACCCACCCACACATCCATCCACTCATTCATTCATCCATCCATCCATTCATACAACCATCCACCCACACATCCATCCATCCACTCATTCATTCATCCATCCATCCATACAGCCATCCACCCAGCCACACATCCATCCATTCATTCATACAACCATCCACCCAACCACACATCCATCCATCCACTCATTCATTCATCCATCCATACAGCCATCCACCCACCCACACATCCATCCACTCATTCATCCATCCATGCATTCATACAACCATCCACCCACCCACACATCCATCCATTAATACAACCATCCACCCAACCACACATCCATCCATCCATCCATCCACTCATTCATTCATTCATTCATCCATCCATCCATTCATACAGCCATCCACCCACCCACACATCCATCCATCCACTCATTCATTCATTCATCCATCCATACAGCCATCCACCCACCCACACATCCATCCATCCACTCATTCATTCATTCATCCATCCATCCATTCATACAACCATCCACCCACCCACACATCCATCCATCCACTCATTCATTCATCCATCCATACAGCCATCCACCCAACCACACATCCATCCATCCATTCATACAACCATCCACCCAATCACACATCCATCCATCCACTCATTCATTCATTCATCCATCCATACAACCATCCACCCACCCACACATCCATCAATCCACTCATTCATTCATTCATCCATCCATACAGCCATCCACCCAACCACACATCCATCCATCCATTCATACAACCATCCACCCAACCACACATCCATCCATCCACTCATTCATTCATTCATTCATTCATCCATCCATACAACCATCCACCCACCCACACATCCATCCACTCATTCATCCATCCATCCATTCATACAACCATCCACCCACCCACACATCCATCTATCCACTCATTCATTCATCCATCCATACAGCCATCCACCCACCCACATATCCATCCACTCATTCATTCATTCATCCATCCATTTATCCATCCATTCATACAACCATCCACCCACCCACACATCCATCCATCCACTCATTCATTCATCCATCCATCCATACAGCCATCCACCCACCCACACATCCATCCACTCATTCATTCATCCATCCATCCATCCATCCATCCATCCATACAGCCATCCACGCAAGCACCCACCCACACATCCATCCATCCACTCATTTATTCATCCATCCATCCATACAGCCATCCACCCACCCACACATCCATCCATCCACTCATTTATTCATCCATCCATCCATACAGCCATCCACCCACCCATCCATCCATCCACTCATTCATTCATTCATTCATTCATTCACCCATCTATACAGCCACCCACCCACTCACCCACACATCTATCCATCCACTCATTTATTCATCCATCCATCCATACAGCCATGCACCCACCCATCCATCCATCCATCCATTCATTCATCCATCCATCCATACAACCATCCATACAGCCAATCACCCATCCATCCATCCACTCATTTATTAATCCATACAGCCACCCACCCATTCATCCATCCATACAGCCATCCACCCAACCACACATCCATCCATCCATTCATACAACCATCCACCCAATCACACATCCATCCATCCATCCACTCATTCATTCATTCATCCATCCATCCATACAACCATCCACCCACCCACACATCCATCAATCCACTCATTCATTCATTCATTCATTCATTCATTCATTCATTCATCCATCCATACAGCCATCCACCCAACCACACATCCATCCATCCATTCATACAACCATCCACCCAACCACACATCCATCCATCCACTCATTCATTCATTCATTCATTCATTCATCCATCCATACAACCATCCACCCACCCACACATCCATCCACTCATTCATCCATCCATCCATTCATACAACCATCCATCCACCCACCCATCCATCCATCCACTCATTCATTCATCCATCTATACAGCCATTCACCCACCCACCCATCCATCCATCCACTCATTCATTAATCCATCCATCCATTCAGCCACCCACCCATTCATCCATCCATCCACCCATTCATTCATCTATCCAGCCATTCACCCACCCACCCACCCATCCATCCATCCATCCATCCACTCATTCATTAATCTATCCATCCATACAGCCACCCACCCATCCATCCACCCATTCATTCATCTATCCATCCATACAGCCACACACCATCCATCCATCCATCCATCCATCCATCCATCTATCCATCCATCCATCCATCCACCCATTCATCCACCTGTCCGTCCGAATTTACCTACCATCCGTTCATCCATCCATCCATCTGTAAAGTTTTGTGTACCGGACGGACTTGAACGTTTGCATTACATTATACAGAAATAGTGTGATCCACGACAGCTCACTGACAGTGGACAAACATCAATGGAATGCAACCCGTGACCATTAGTCTCTGTACGGACCTGAATCTGCGCGTGGCGTCCAAGAGGATCCCGAACACCACGCCGCCCGTCATCCCCACGATGATGAAGACCAGGCCGACCCGGCCTCCAAACGCTTCTCCATCCTGCGAACAAAGGCACATGAATTATGAGAATATAACTAGCTGGGAATCATGTGTGATATGGCGACGTGGGACGCTGTTATGACGTTTGAAGCTTCGCAATGTCTTTGTGGGACTTACAGACTATGAGTGTTGCTGTTCCCATTTTCTCTTCAAGGTTGTTCGACATGCAGTTTTTAACTTTCCAAGGAAGAAATGACAGATTGCAGAAAGTGATTAATGTTGACTTCTTGACAGAATTGCTTATATTCCGCTTTAAAATGTGGTTTATGTTTCGAATATTTTTTTCAAAGAAGTGCTGGCTACAAAACTGTACCTATTAAGGTGAGGCAGACATCAATATCTCAATATCCACATTTTGTATCCGATTTTCTTTTAAATTAATCTGTGCACTAGTCATGTTATTAGTAATGGACAAAAACAATCAACTTTCTAAGGGCAATAGTCTTACAAATGTTAATTATTTTATATGATTTTGTATCGTTTGATATAAAATGATTCATGTGCCATTTTATAACATTTTCAAGTATCAGGCCATTGTGTAAAAAATAGGAATATAATTATTTTTGTATTTAATTTCATATTTTCTATAAATTCATTACTATTTCAGATTATAATGCTAGGAAACGTATTAATTGCATAGTAAAAATGGATACCGGTACTTCCTAGTCAAGAATGCATTATTGCTTATTTTGTGAAAATTTCACTCTGATCACTGATCATACAAAATTTGTGATATGTGGAGCATTTTCAAATCTCAAATGCAAGAAAATTTGAAGTAGAGAAAATAATTTGATACTTTTCACACGTATGATATAATATAATATAATATAATATAATATAATATAATATAGCTGAATGACAGCTGTGAGCAGTATGAGATGAAGATAAATGCAAATAAGACGAAGACCATGGACATAGGAAGAAAAATAAAGAAGGTAAACTTGCGAATTCTAAATGAGGCAGTAGAGCAAGTGGACAGCTTCAAATACTTGGGGTGTACTATAAGCAGTAACATGAGCTGCTGCCAGGAAGTCAAAAGGAGGGTAGCAATGGCAAAGGAAGCTTTTAATAGAAAAAGGAGCATCTGCGGACCTCTGGAAAAAGAACCAAGGAAGAGACTAGTGAAGTGCTTTTTTGGAGTGTGGCATTGTATGGTGCAGAAATATGGACATTACGACGAAGTGAAGAGAAACGAATAGAAGTATTTGAAATGTGGATATGGAGAAGAATTGAGCGTGTGAAGTGGAATAAGAAATGAAGTTGTGTTGGAAAGAGTGGTGAAGGAAGAATGATGCTGAAACTGATCAGGAAGAGGAAAAGGAATTGGTTGGGTCACTGGCTGAGAAGAAACTGCTTACTGAAGGATGCACTGGAAGGAATGGTGAACCGGAGAAGAGTTCTGGGCAGAAGAAGATATCAGATGATAGACGACATTAAGATATATGAATCATATGCGGAGACAAAGAGAAAGGCAAAAAATAGGAAAGATTGGAGAATGATGAGTTTGCAGCGAAAGACCTGCCCTTGGGCAGAACACTGAATAAATGAACATAACATAACATAACATATCATAACATAACATATCATAACATATCACAACATAACATAACATAACATACCGTAACATAACATAACATATAACATAACATATCACAACATAACATAACACAACATAACATAACATATCATAACATAACATAATATATCACAACATAACATAACATAACATAACATAACATGACATAACATGACATGACATGACATGACATGACATGACATAACATAACATAACATAACATAACATATCATAACATAACATAACATAACATATCATAACATAACATAACATAACATATCATAACATAACATAACATAACATAACATAACATGACATAACATAACATAACATAACATAACATATCATAACATAACATATCACAACATAACATAACATATCATAACATAACATGACATAACATAACATATCATAACATAACATAACATAACATAACATAACATAACATAACATAACATGACATAACATAACATATCATAACATAACATATCATAACATAACATAACATAGCATGACATAACATGACATAACATAACATAACATATCATAACATAACATAACATAACATAACATGACATAACATAACATAACATAACATAACATAACATATCATAACATAACATAACATATCACAACATAACATAACATATCATAACATAACATGACATAACATAACATAACATAACATATCATAACATAACATAACATAACATAACATGACATAACATAACATAACATATCATAACATAACATATCATAACATAACATAACATAGCATGACATAACATGACATAACATAACATAACATAACATAACATAACATAACATAACATATCATAACATAACATAACATAACATGACATAACATATCATAACATAACATAACATGACATAACATGACATAACATAACATAACATATCATAACATAACATAACATAACATAACATAACATAACATAACCATGCTCGCGTTTTGTAGCATGTCACTCGCTGCATGGTAGATTCAATTTCCTCGATTTTTGGGCAACTTTGGATGAAAATATAGCAGCAAATGTAGAGCTTGGTACAAAAAAATAAATCTGTGCTAAAATATTTGGCCAATATACAGACTCACCTGCTAAATCCACCGTTTTGTCAAGAGCCTTGCTCGCGTGGTTATTCACTGTCCGCCATTACTGTCCACCCGTCCATTCCCCCGCGGTGTCTTTGGAATAACTTATGTGATATGAGAGTAGGGAAGAAAGCATCAGAAGCTGAAGTTATAAACTTACCACTTGATAAACTCAATGAATATTTTACCTCACATCCCACTATACGACCTGAAAAACAATCAAAACTAATATAATTAATACTCTTCCAGCTAATCCTCCTTCTCGCGAAAATCTTTTCTTCTCCCACATACAGATTCTGAAGTAAGGAGAGCTCTTAAAAAGCATTAAATCTAAAGCACGAGGCGCTGATAACATAAGCATAGTCTTTATCAATAAGTTAATCGGTGCCGTGCTTCCTTTAATAGCCCATATTTTCAATTCTTAAATTTTCACATCTGCTTATCCGCAACTGTGGAAAACAGCTTTGGTACGTCCACTTCCTAAAGCGAATTCACCTACTTCTGCCAAAGAATATAGGCCAATCTCCAGTCTTCCCGTTTTATCTAAAGCCCTGGAACGCATCATTCATAAGCAGTTGTCAGACTATCTAATCGAATTTAATCTTTTAGTCCCTTTACAATCAGGACTCAGAAATGGCCGTATCACTTCTACTGTTTTATTGAATGTTACTGAGGATATACGCGCAGCCATGGATAAACGACAGGCTACTGTACTAACTTTATTGGATTGTAGCATAGCCTTTGACTCTGTTGACGTAGATCCACTGTTGACATTAATTTTCTTCGCTGTGTCGAAATGGTAGTTCCTGTTTCGCTAAACATCACACGTATTAGTCAAGCTCTTTAAAATCGATCTACTCTTTTTAACTTTTTTCATTGTGAGACTCAATTTCAACCCTTGATTTATGGAATGCAAAAGAATGTGAATTCTACGACTCTGAATATGAATTCTCGTAGTAGGAAACACAATAGGCCTAAATCTGTCGAATTGAGAAAAACTACAAATTCAGCAGTTACGTAGACCTTCGCCTCCCCCCCTACTACCAATAATGCATAGCACAAAGTCAATACGGCGGTTGCTGTCGTCTGCGATACAACGAACTTTTCTGTTGATTTTCTAGTTTGGCATTTTTTCCGGTTATTATATCCTTATTTAAGTTGTGTTAACTCCCGCTAGTGGTTTTATATTTTATTTTATCCGTCTTAGTATTTATTTTATTATTGTAATTTTTATTTTGTTTTATTATTATTATTATTATTATTATTATTATTATTATTATTAATGAATTAATTTGTATTACTATCTTTGTATCATCTCCGTCACGGTTATTCTGTTATTATTATTATTATTATTGTTATTATTATTATTATTGTTACTGTTATTTCTATCATCAACATTATTATTGATCTCTGTAAAATTTATGTAGACTACTGGACTGTACCCGAGCACGAGCATATGCTCATTTCGGGTATCAATTCATATGTATAATTTCAAATGTAAATTGTGAATAAATTAGAATTAATTAATTAGAAAAAAATTAGTGTCTCTTCACTATAGTTTTCAAATGAGTGAAGCCCTCGTGTCCTTGATGTGTTCTTATGTCACATGTCCGACATTAGATCTAACATTCGTTCATGACATCACACCCGCAAAGGCAGACTAAATTTTCATAGAGATATTTACGAAAATGTTTCGCAAAACTTTTTCCCGCACAATTTTCCGTTCTACACGTGTTGATATCACGAGAATAGACATGGGCGGTCACTGTCAGTCATTTGTTTCTTTTCTGTATATGGCACCGATGAAAAACTACAATGTTTAATAGTTTCTGTGCTACTGTTTCACTAGCCATATCCTATTAAAGCAATGAAACGAACACAACGCTTGAATAGTACATTATGCAACGAGCCTATAATGGTAGTAATTAAGACGCGAGTATGTTTATGAAACGAGCGCAAGCGAGTTTCATAATTTTCATACGAGCGTCTTAATTACCATTATAGGCAAGTTTCATACGACTTTTTATGCTCGACCATATTTCTAACTTTAAATTATTCACAAGTATTCATATTATTCTTATCTGACTGGGGAGCGGAACTGACCTTGTGCAATATCTCGTAAATTGTGAGATGTGCGCAGACGCGAAAGTATTGATTTTTTTCCGAGAAACAAATGTCATTGACCTTGATATAATCTAGAGAGTAAAATAAACATTAATCTTGATATAACCTTGAAATTGATTTAGACATTGAAAAACGAGATGACAAATTGAATTTATTTGAATATTATTTACAATTACAATATTATTATAGTAACAGAACATAACCTTCTGCGACAGTATTGGATTTCCAGCCTCCGTGACGTTTCGCTAGTTGTCTTTCGATTGCATATGCGAGAATAATCGATACTTGCGCTTTCATATTGCTACAATGCTGTTTTCTGATTGGTGGAACACCTGAACTTTAATGAATAGGTGTACTTTAATGAGGTGCATTAAAGGGCTGCTACCAGGTGTATAATTGCTACATTTCGGCATGGTCGAGCATAAAAATTATTCAAGTCAACGTTACAGGGAGCTGTTCCTGAAAAGACAGATTTGTATAATAAAACACTTTGCTGAGTGCCATGCGAAGTGGGCACATGTACGGACTCGGCCTGAAAGCTCCCGAAAGCAAAGATGCACTTGTGACAAATCCAGGAAGTGTCACATAGATATATTTCCTAACTTTTCTTCCGCGCTTATCTGCCACTATCTACCGTTAGGATGAGGGTAGGAGGAATGCTCTTACTTGCAACGTCGCGCTCTGGATCTGTACGTTCCACGTGCTTCACCAGAGACGTCGCGACCATTGCAGTAATGCGGTGAGCACGTTGCAACGACTTGGTCCTTGGCTGGCTATTTCAGGGCAGTAGCGGCCGGTGATCGAAATCCTCGGTGAGGTCAGATGCAACTAGTTTAAGTGCTTCCGATAGGAAATGGTTGTTTTTGATATTAATTATTATTGTTATTATATTATTAATATCATTATTACTGTATTATTATTATTATTATTATTATTATTATTATTATTATTACTACTACTACTATTAGTCTATTCTTATTACTATCAAGAAAAATAATAATTTCACTCACCAAATAAGCTGTTATGCTCTGAGTTTCAATGATTGTTTCAGTGTGATGAAGCATCCCATATTATGTGTTGGAATTCCCCTTTCTTTCTTTTCTTTTTATTTTTTTCCTTTGACAGCAACAAACAAGGCAAGAGAAGTTTATTTTGCCTCACATTACCACATAACCATTTATGTTGCCCATACCAGGATGCAATAGAAACTCGCGTTCTAAGATTATGTGTCAGAAAAATTATCAGCGATGTCGTAGGTAGTCTCTCTCTTTATTTAAAACTTCCTTTCTTTCAGTATTATTTCTTCTCGAAAAAGGACACTCTAACAATGAATTAACTTCTCCAGCATTATTTCTCTCATTTGTTTCTGTTTATATTTTCCCGAAATACATAACAACATTGGCTCAGATTCACTACTGTACTACGAAGTACAATAGTACAACACCCTCGCTTATTTCATGAACTGAGACATAAGGGGAGAGAATCGAGTGGGTCTCTGCCTGCCAAAGAGCTGGAATTTTGTTATTTATGGCCTAGTTAGGAAGACAAGTCACCACTGCTATTCCCACCCCACATTACCCTTGAGGCCGGTCCATGGATGGGACGAGTGAAACCTGACCAGGCCAGCCGAATTGTGCCTCAGCTACAACGTTTTAAGCGTAAACTCAAAGCCCGCGAAAGGACATGAAATGCATTAAACCAGACTCGGCACGAACGATTCTGGCCTCAGGAACAAATTTTACTGCAAAACAGGTCTATATACATCACAAGCCAGACCCGGCACGAGCGATCCCGGCCTCAGGAACAAATTTTACTGCAAAAGAGTTCTATATACATCAAAGTTTTCAAATGCTTCTACAGCGATGTATGCTTCATTCAGATAACTAATATATTATATAAAAACACAAAATTTGATTTCAGTTAAGCCAAGTGACTGAGGCCCGGCCTCACTTGCCTCAGTCAATCAGCCGCCACTGTTTCAGGGAGACCCTACATGCCACTCCAAACATTAAGCGACAAACATGAATAAAATAAAAGAAAACAACAAAGAAATAGAGAAAGAAATAAAGAGAGCGAAAAAGAAAGAAGGAAAGAAAGAAATATTTCAATGCGACATTCTATTTAGACAGATAGTCCTTCTTTCTTTTTAATTTCTTTGGCCACGCACACGTGAACTTACTTTGAAGTACATGAGTATCAGACGATTAAGCAGGGTGGAGTACGCGTTGAAGACCCCTTGGTTGATGGCGTACATCAGCACCACTAGAACATAACTTCTATTACGAAGCAGTCTCTTCAATAGTTTCAGGAAGCCGTCTTCGTTCTTCGAGGCGTTTTCTTTTTGCATTGCCTGCTGAGGACTTGGCGGTGTGGGAGGCCGGTCCTGGAAGACTGTGGAAATATAGTTCAGATTATATAATTTTATTATCTAACTAGCCTTACCCGTGCGCTCCGCTGCACCCGTTATAAATAAATATAAAGTAATTACATAATTAAAATAGGATATTTGATCCAGGGAACATTCATGTTTGATAAAAGGATAAATAGTTTATTATGTTACTTAATTTAAATTGTATTAAAACATTAAAATGCGGTCAATTTGATTCAGAGACCACTCATTTGGTCATAAAAATTATTTTAGGAAATACAGGAAACGAATGCCTATCAAGTTTTCTGTGCATAAGAAGCTATTTTAATCTTACCTGTCCTCGATTCACTCAGAAGTTACTGTAATAACATTATAGCATTATGTCCATCTAGAGAAACTACACTTTCCAATGGTGAATTAATAATTAATTATACAAATCGGTTAATTTAGCTTCCGATATTACCCTTCATACAAACACGGAAACATTCTCTGTAGGCTGTCATATGTTTTATAGCTTTCGATTGTTGATGTCCAAGGCCCCCTTATAGACGAAGTCATTTGTTTTTTATTTCATTACACCGCCTTAGATGGGGTTGTTATTTTAATTTCGAAACTCATTTATCTCATTAAATATCAGTCCTATCAAAATGTTGCATGGAATAAAACTTATCGGAAATTATTTTTAAAGAAACTTTTGTTATGTAATATTTGTCATGAAAATTAATAATATGTGAGATATTTCGATTTATTTAATTCAAGCCCCCTTATAAGCCCTCTTTTAAATAAAATATTTTGAATGCCATATAGTCTAAATTCTAAGTTACAACGAACTTAATTTATATTCCAATTTTCATATAAATCGGTTCAGCCATTATCGCGTGAAAAGTTAACAAACATCCAGACAGACAGACAGACAGACAGACATACAAACAAAATTTTCAAAAAAGCTATTTTCGGTTTCAGGGTGGTTAATTATATATGTTAGGACCAATTGTTTTTGGAAAATCGAAAATTACCATAAAAATTTTCTACTACAGATTTATTATTAGTAGGCCTATACATTTATTTTAACGGAAGACTACATTTGATATTCAGCTCCTATTCAAATTTTACGCTGCACCATAATTTCCTATTTTGAACACCAGATGCCTCTGTATTATACAGAAGTTATAAACCACATTTTGTGTCGAGTAGCAGAGAATATATTCTGTACAGTTTAATTGCAGCTGACTCATTATTATACTTGCTTTTTTATATAAAGATGGGACATGACAATAGCGCTGCGATCGGAAAAACGATTGAATGTCACATAGAGTGAGAAGTTTGTTGCTATGGCTAGCCAAGTTCCGATTACCGACGGCAGGAGTCCGAACTACTGAGCTCGTTGCATGTTTCTTGATTGTAGCGATAGCAGCGACCAAAGAGTTTGTAATACTTACAAACTCTTTGGCAGCGACCTAATCTCCAATCGGTAATAAGAAGTTGGTGGGCCTGTAGCCAGAGTTGAGCTGCTAAATTTATAGTTCTAACGTTTGAGTGCTGAATAGCCATTTGTTATGCACACACTGTTAAGGCTGGTTCACAATAAACCGGAAACGAGAATCGGAACGAAAACGAAAACGGTAAAATTGTTAAAATATATACATTTAAATGTGAGCATTCACAATTAACGAAAAACTTCCCGGAGCCCGAGATCGGGAACGGAGAGTTGGCCAAGTTTCAACTTTGGCGTTCACGTTTCCGATCACAGCCCACTAGATTCATTCTATTGCCATTTAAAAGCTATTTTGTCGTCATATATTTTGTAGCAAGAAGACCGTGACATAACCTATGCATTATTTTGTTCTGTGCTGTGCATCATGGGGCTAGTTTTATTTCATGAGATTCTAATATTGAAATCCTCACGTTTACGATAAGCGGCGCGCCTCGTATAAAGATGAGAAAATAAAGGAGAATACGTGGCTTTCAATAGCTACGTCTTCGAACACCGATCGGAAGCGAATCATATTTTATTACTGTATTGTTTTTGTTCTATTACAAATGTTTCTTCTCTAATTATTTTACGTTATGGTAGACTTAAAATAGGTTGTGATAATAAAGATGCATGGGCACATTTATAGTACCGTACCTAATGAAATGTTTCAGTTGAAATTTCGAAGTTGGTTAACCTGTGTTTATGTAGGCTGCCTTGTACTCATGAGAGAACGCCATTGGTCAATTATACACAAATAACATCAGAATGCGTAATATCGACTTCACATATCGTTACTGACATACATATCGATATGCATAGTCATATACGTTCTCGGTTTATTGTGAATAGAAAATTTTTATATTCACGTCCTCTGCTTCTCGTTTTCATTCTGGTTCTCGTTCCCGGTTTATTGTGAACCAGCCTTTAGGATTAATACGTTTCGTGTTTCATTCTCTGTCGATTTTTGTGCTGTTTTTTTTTTGCATTCGCGTCAATTGTCAATGAATGTTTTAATGTCAGCCATCTAACCACTGGAAGCACTCATTATTAAATATCTCGAGTGAAATATCTCATAGAAATTCCTTGAGATTTCCGTCTGCTCCCTTACAGTATTACAGCGCCAGTATTTTGCGTCCGGGACGCAAGTTAAAATTTCGCAAAACGCAATACTATTTGTCGTGAGAAATATTTTTCTCTGGAAATTCCAATTTTCGCCGTTGCCATTCCACGCCAACTAATCATTCAGGAAACAATATTTCATAGAAACTAATTCCATTACAATTTGTACGGCGAACGCAATAATTAATTCAATACATGTCCCAGGGAATAATTTTCCCCTAGGAAAATTTAATCTCTCCGGGATGAACTACGATCAGGTATTCGTTTCACCGTACTATGTAAAAGGATAATATTATTACTTGCAGAGACTAATATCACTGTTGATTTAGGACATTGGAATTTCTACATTAAGAGTTGGATTCAACTACTTGTACTTTATTTATAACAAGTATGCATCCTCATCTTCATCTCAGTCAGTCTTCTGAGGTTACAGAAGGACATCTCGAAAACAGGAGTTCTAAGATAATAATTACGATATACAAATTTCAGCGCTTTATGTTTCCGCCCGGAAAGAAAATGTCTTGGCTTTTGAACATCGGAAGAAAATTAAATGGAGCAAGCAGTCATGATAATACGGATGTCTGACACAATCCCGTCTGTATATTTCAAAGATACTTACACAACAGGGCAAGGATGAAGATTACAGTTGAGAAGCCGGCTGTGCCATAGAAAAGAACTTCGAGCTCCTCACCGATCTCTGCGATGCTGTCTTTGTTTTCCACAATCACGGGAGGCAGCAGGAATCCCAAGGCGATACCCATCTGCCGTAACAGAGTAAGCACCCATGGATATCAAATGTCACGGTCGTGAAGTTCTCAACAAATATCGGTTAAAATTCTGTTATGTCCACACTAAATTTTTGGGCAGTCATTCTAAAATGCCTTATGCAAATATAAGCTAAATTAGTTACTCTTAAAATCTTCAATACATATTGTGATATAATATACACCTTAGAGTTTTTATTTTTCTTCAGTCATGTTCAACAATATGAAGAAAAACAGTACTGAAAAATCACACCCACATAATAGGTGTACTAACATAAGGTGCTAAGGAAAATATTTGGGGCTAAGCGGGATGAAGTTACAGGAGAATGGAGAAAGTTACACAACACAGAACTGCACGCATTGTATTCTTCACCTGACATAATTAGGAACATTAAATCCAGACGTTTGAGATGGGCAGGGCATGTAGCACGTATGGGCGAATCCAGAAATGCATATAGAGTGTTAGTTGGGAGACCGGAGGGAAAAAGACCTTTAGGGAGGCCGAGACGTAGATGGGAGGATAATATTAAAATGGATTTGAGGGAGGTGGGGTATGATGATAGAGACTGGATTAATCTTGCACAGGATAGGGACCGCTGGCGGGCTTATGTGAGGGCGGCAATGAACCTTCGGGTTCCTTAAAAGCCATTTGTAAGTAAGTAACATATAACTATTAATGTTACATCTGCACATAATTCGGTGGCAAGACATTCAAAATTATTTGAAATATACAGGGTGTTTCCGAGGTGGTGTTACAAACTTTCAGGGATGATGGTGAAGGGCACATGTATCAATTTGAGATCAGGAACCATGGTCCGGAAATGACTGAGTCGAACGTTACAAGCAAAAATAGTTGTGTGGAAATGGAATTGTAATTTGGCACCACGTGCCCTCCTTCCCTTAACCTTTGGAACAGTCGTGGAAAAATGGTATGGATCGGATGTCTCCTACGTGGGTACTCGCCCGATACAATCTCTGAGCTTCTCTACTGTTCCCATTGGCTCATCCGTATTCGAAAATCAGGTCTGCTTATTCCGCTCTCGTGTACTCCTCCATTTCACTAGGACTGATCGACTGGACACTGCAACTTGTACACATACACTGCTGTCTACAGACGTGCATATCAGGACCGACCATGTCCGTTACACATTACGCCATCTGCATTGCTTTAGTGTAGTTTCCTGTCCCCATCCCTCAGACAGCGCACTGAATGGAATGCTGCAAGTAGACAACGTAAACAAAGTCAGATGAATACAGTATGTGTAAGATGTACAGATAAATACACATAAATAAGGTGTACAGAGGAATAAAATTATTTTATTTCCACACAACTATTTTTGCTTGTAACTTTCGACTCGGTCATTTCCGGACCAGGGTTCCTTATCTCAAATTGATACATGTGCCCTTCACCATCATCCCTGAAAGTTTGTAACACCACCTCAGAAACACCCTGTAGAATATGGTGGCAATGGGAAGGAGAATGGTCTGCACTAGAAGGAAATAAATTGCGAAATATAAAGAATATCGTCCGAGTTTAGGATTCGTCAACAAGAACGTCACGACACGAAGAAGTTTTACTCACCCGGTTGAGGATTGGGCACTGTCATCTGACACATGGTCATCTGCTACGAGATGAACCTCAACCGGAGTGTGAGATATGCCATGTAACAATTACGGTCCAGCATATTTTATTGCATTGCAGGAAGTATGACCGTCGACAATGTGCAATTCGGCAGATGGTGCGTTGCTGCTGTAGCCAATTTTCAGCAAAATGTGACGCCAAAATATGCATGATGAGGAGCGCAGTGGGAGGCCAACCATCATCACAGACGACCTTGTGGAGCAACGCACCATCTGCTTGCTCATGACGTTAGGCCCATAGACCTGGCACAGCTGACGATCGATTTCAATCGGCGCTATGCCCTGTGCATTCAAAAACTTTATCGCTGATCGCACTTCACAGGCGGCGGGAGCTGGAATAGGAACGTCCATCTTCAACCAATGCAACGAAGCTACTGAGAGCACTCGGGAAGTTCCGCTTGCGCATGCGTCATGCCAGGACATTACTCTATCACGTACACGCAGTCGCTTCGCGCAACATATGGTTTGCTAGCTGTGGGACGAGTGGGAAACTTACTTTATGGACGCGCCTCGTATGTATGAAATAATACAGTATGTGAGACTGTTGTACCTTTAGCATAGTGTACCTTTGAACATTTTTTGTTTTTTTATTTTTTGCTGCTACCCAGACGACTCAAACTGAAGTAGATTGTAGGGAAAGCCGCTAAGTAGCTCTGGTCGTAGTTTTGGTTTGATTTATTGCAAAGTGTGAGTTCTGTGAACGAAAGAATCTTCTTTAGTAGCAAAAGTAAATATTTCGTTCATTGGTATGTTATCTAACATAAAACCAGATTGTATATGTTACCATCCATTAAGTACAGTGTGTTCCGTATTATCTGGTGAGTAATAACATATTTTCATTTTCATTATTTATTCGAATCTCTAGTTTTGGTAGCCATATTTGTTTAAACGTGCACCCTCTTGTACCTTTGAACACAGAACATCTTGTACCACGGAACATGTTCCAAGGTACATAATGCTATTGGTTTTTGTTTTTATTTTATTTTAAGATCATACAACGAAGTAAATCTGGAATTAAGAGGTCCCCAATTGATCCGGAAGCCTTGAAGAAAGCTGTTGAAGCTGTTATTGCTCCTCCAGGAAATAAAATCTCAATCAGAGAAGCCTGCTCTGGTTTATGATGGCAAATACATTTTAAAATGATTGTCAGTTCTTACAACTATATTCCCACCTATATTACATGTGTTCCAACTTACAAGAGGGTATGTTCTAAGGTACATGATCCTGTTGTACCTTTGAACATATTACATTTTATTTTTTCCATCCTTAATAGATGTGTAGAACAGTAAAATATATACACGAAGTTGTAAAGGAATCTTCAATAATTATTTAAAGTATTTTTTAATTTAAAAAATATCATTTCCCAAAATTAAAAAAAAAAAATAAAATGTGAAAAGTGTTTAAAGGTACAACAGTCTCCCCTACCGGTATTTGTACGGATGGGTTACAAGACATCGCGGACACATAGTAGACACTGCGCTATCCAATAAAACGCAGGATGTGCCCTAGCCTGGGTTTGAACCAGTACTGTAGATTGCACGCACGATTCTTTCTCATGTCACAGCTGACAGAATCGTTCCTAAGATAATAATTTGTTATCTGATTAATCAACTGATGTTTGCAATCAAGATAGTAGTAATTGTCAGACTTGATTATATGAAGTGCTTTTATCCTAGATGTCAATAACATGGCCAAAGCTCAGCTGTAATCGTTGGACTTCACCACTTATCAGTTTGAACATATTATTGAGATTTAGCTTGACTATCAAAATCATGTCGCATCAAAACTTGTAATACCACTTCAGTATGAAGTTTTTTATGCATATGAATTTTGTATCTTATCGTTTTTTAAACAGCTGCAGTGTTTGCTAGACTTCGATAAAAATTCATGGAATTTACTAAACTGAAAGACAACAATGCGAAAGAAACAAAACAGCCGAGGCTCTCCGCACCGCTATCTTTGCGAAAAGTCATGAGTGTATTACTTCATATAATTATTACGTCACACTTCCTCATTCAGTAATTATAATGGAAAAATCGGTATAATTTATAATGCAAGTAACAGCTGCAAAAAATACCGTACATACAGTTAAAAATCTTGGCATTTTTATGGATAGCGATCTAAATTTGAACACTCAAATAACACATACTTGCAAAAAAATATTTTCTCAACTTCACTCCTTGTTTCGTGTGAAAGAATTTCTACCGCTTAGACTAAAACAGAATCTTATTTCAGACGCTTGTAATGCCCCATTTTGATTATTGCGATTCCTTGCTAACTAATGTAAGTTCACTCTTAGCTGAGAGACTACAACGTGTTCATAATGTGTGCATACGATTCATCTGCAATATTCTTAAATTTGACCGTATAACGCCTTCCTTCCAGTTACTTTCATGGGTGCGTCTGAAGGAACGAAGAACAATACATTCACTGTCTCTTCTCTTTAGAATCATGCATACTTCTACTCCGAATTATCTGTTATCGCGCTTTCAATTTCTTACAACTCTTCGAAACCGACTTCAAGCACTTCTTTCTATCCCTCATCATGGAACGTCTTTATACTCATCTTCCTATACTGTAGAAATACCTCGCCTCTGGAATTCGTTACCTAATGACGTCAGGGACTGCTGGACTTTATCACAATTCAAAATGAAATTGAAAAATTTTGTCTTATGTAGTGCTTTTTAGATATTGCTAGAAGTGTTGATTTGTGTTTTTTACTCTAGATTAAAATTGCAAGTTTCTTGTTTATGTTAGTTAATTAGTTAGGATACAATTTAATTACGATACTTAATCACTCATCTGAAGTTTGTGTGCCTGCAACCTGTGTCTATTTTTGTGTGGCTTTACTTTGTTTATAGTGTGATTTTTCTTTTTTTTTCCTATTATTCTATTGTATTTCTGGTGGTGTGGAAGAGAAGGCCTGATGACCTTAACTACAACAAAATAAATAAATAAAATAAATAAATAATATAAGAAAATAAATAAATAAACAAATAAATAAATAATTGAATAAATAAATAAATAAATAAATAAAATAGATAAACTAATAAATAAATAAATAAAATCAGTAAGTAAATAAATAAAAATTAATAAATAAAATAAGTAAATAAATAAATAAACAAATAAATATATAAAATAAGTAAATAAATAAATAAATAAACAAATAAATAAATAAAATAAGTAAATAAAGAAAGAAAGAAATAAACTAAGCAAATGAATAAATAAATAAACAAATAAATAAATAAAATAGATAAATAAATAAATAAACAAATAAATAAAATAAGTAAATAAATAAATAAACAAATAAGTAAATAAAATAAGTAAGTAAATAAATAAACAAACAAATAAATAAATAAAATAAGTAAACAAATAAATAAATAAATAAATAAAATAAGTAAATAAATAAACAAATAAATAAATAAAATAAGTAAGTAAATATATAAACAAATAAATTAATACATAAATAAGTAAGTATATAAATAAATAAAATAAGTAAATAAATAAATAAACAAATAAATAAATAAAATAAGTAAACAAATAAATTAATGAAATAAGTAAGTAAATAAATAAATAAATAAACAAATAAATAAAATAAGTAAGTAAATAAATAAATAAACAAATAAATAAATAAATAAAATAAGTAAGTAAATAAATAAATAAGTAAACAAATAAATAAATAAAATAAGTAAGTAAATAAATAAATAAGTAAACAAATAAATAAATAAGTAAATAAGTAAATAAAGAAATAAATAAAATAAGGAAGTAAATAAATAAATAAACAAATAAATAAATAAAATAAGTAAGTAAATTAATAAATAAGCAAACAAATACATAAATAAAATAAGTAAATAAATAAACAAATAAATAAATAAAATAAGTAAGTAAATAAATAAACAAATAAATAAATACATAAATAAGTAAGTAAATAAATAAATGAAATAAGTAAATAAATAAACAAATAAATAAATAAAATAAGTAAGTAAATAAATAAACAAATAAATTAATACATAAATAAGTAAGTAAATAAATAAATAAAATAAGTAAATAAATAAATAAACAAATAAATAAATAAAATAAGTAAACAAATGAATGAATAAAATAAGTAAGTAAATAAATAAATAAATAAATAAATAAAATAAGTAAATAAATAAATAAAGAAATAAATAAAATAAGTAAGTAAATAAATAAATAAACAAATAAATAAAGAAATAAATAAAAAGAAATAAATATATAAATAAAAAAAAACGTTAAACGTCAGGAACATGAGACATGTTTTCTTTTCGGTGCCTCATTAGAACTGTTTTATATTGAGTTAACGCTGGCAGGCATTTCGGTAAGCAGTTCATCAATTCATGTAAGTAACGTTAAGTAAAGATTCATCTTACCTTAGTAAAGACAATTCGTTTTGGTTGTCTATAATTAGGTTTCCGAGATTTCCGAAAATGTAATAACCCGTTTAATTAAAAATAGAAGCAGAAAGGAAAACCCGTGCAACGCTGGGTGCTTTCAGCAAGTTACTCAATAAATCCATCTATCTATCTACTACCTCTTGCACGGGCTAAACAATGGTGTCGGCTACAGGCTGTATACCGGGTGTTTCAGACCACCCGTATCAGGCTTTTTCCTCGTAAACTATATTTATTTATGATACTGGTTGTTTATAAAAAAAATTGATAACCAAAACCTATGTAAATAATCGATTGGTAGTAGTACCATTTCCCGTAACAAACCGGGAGTGGAGGTACCTGTCGTCAACTTTGAAATTTCAAATGAGAACATAGTCACTGAAGATATCATTGGAAACTACTTTTAAAAAGAAGCAACTTTTATTGAAAATTTTTTTTCTAACTTCTATTGTTTGCTCACAAAGCAACAAGAATGGTATCTTGTGAGGAATGCTACTTACAGCTACAGTCACGGTGGTTCAGACTACCTGATTTCCGAAGACCCCGATAGCGCAGGCGGTGGACACCTCGTTAGCGCCGAACCAGGCGGCGGCGATGCTTGGGGGAAGGCTGAGCATGAAGATCTGGGAGACCGCGACTATGGTCTGGCCGAGGAACGTCACCCAGAACAAGTCGGGCCGTACGGAGATCACCTTTAACCAGGCGCCCACTGCCGTGCCGAACGTGCCGATCAGTATGCAGATTCTCAGACCCTGCGGGTAACAACAAGTGAACAATATCATCTTCACAGTAACCATAACAACCATCACTGCCATTACTGCTACTTGAAGATTATACGTGGTACAGTCATTAAGTTCTGACACTGACGCCTGAAGGGTAGGCACCCACAAGAATCTGGATGTCTCAGAAGATGCCGCGTGATACGGCGTACACTTATACAGATCGACATCCTCCCTCAATATAGTCGCCGTTGGCCGCTATGCACGTCTGCCAACGTTGGTGTAGCTGCTGGAAGCACCGCTGAAAGATGTTGGCAGGAAGATGCCGTACGGCTTCTCTTGTGGCAGTCATGACCTTTTCGGCCGCATAAAAATTACGCCCTCGTAGGATTGATTTCATGAGGGGAAAGAGAAAAAAAATCGCATGGTGCGAGATCAGGTGAGTACGGAGGGTGTGGCAAAACAGTGACCTGTTGCCTTGCAAGTTCCTCTTGGACAAGGATGGAGCGATGTGCAGGGGCGTTGTCGTATAGCAACAGCCAATTCTTCCTATGCCAAAGCTCAGGACGCTTACGACGAATTGAATTGCTTAAACGGCCAAGAATCTCTTTGTAGAGGATCTTGTCTACAGTTGCACCTTGTGGGATGAATTCTATGTGAACAATTCCATTTGAATAAAAAAAAACTGTTAAAGCATCGCCTTGCCTTTTGACCTGTCTTGTTGCGGATTTTTCTTTCGTGGAAATAATGGCGTTTTCCAGGTGGCGGATTGTCGCTTCAGTTGCGGATCGTAAAGGAAACACCATGTTTCGTCTCCAGTTATGATCGGTTATAGCAGTTTCGCCTAATTTCTGACAGAACGTGACGTTTGCCCGTTGCTCAAACTGCAACATACTCGAGTTCCGACGCGCGCATTCAAATCACCGTCACAACAAGGACCGTAATTCTGCTTACAGTGCATGCACTCAACCGTCTCTTGTTGGGTCGAGAGACTAACTGACAAGGTATCATACCATGGCGCCACCTATGCGCTATAGTGCACCACAACGCCACTATGCGCTCAGTATTAGAACTTAATGACGGTACCACGTATTATTAGACTAGTGGCTTGTGCAGCAAATGCTGCAAACTAAGTTAGACGTTCATGTAAAATTTTTTTCAGATTTATTTTCAATGAAGAATACCAACATTTTGAAAGTTATTTGCTTCCGTATTGATGAAACATACTCCCTCTGAATGTTTTTTTTATGCCAAATACTTTTTCTAGAACCTATCCACCTTCAGTTTTTTAGTTTCAACGCGAAAACGCAAGTAACAATGTCAAGACGATCAGTGGGTTTTTCATGTGGGAGTAAAGCAAAGCTATTTCAGGTCATTGTGGATTCTAGGTGAAAGTTAAAAAAAATGTCAGATTTGCTGAGCTTTCGAACAATAGACATAGCATCTTGGTATAGCTGCTGCATATAGAGCTTGAAATGTAGAGGGTAAAATAATTTTATCCTGCTAAGAGCTTTTGCTGAAATGGTCGGGAGACTACAAAATTTTGTAGGCCTCTTATTTTATCAGTAAGTAATACCTTTTGGTCTTTCCTTAGGAACTGTAATTTTTGTGCTCGAGCCAATACTGAAGAGAATGACGCATATAAATATCTACACCACACCGCCATTAAGTATATGAAAAAGACCCAACCCCACTTGATTAATAAATATAAAAATATTTGATTTTAATAACAGTATTATTATCTTACGTAAGTTTTGTAGTTATATACTATATTGCTGCCACTCAGTAAATTATACAAATGAAGATCTAATTTAAGATATTCGCTACATCTACTTACATAACCCCAAAACGTTTCACTTTCATATCATCAATATAACATTAATATGTATAATTAATGAAAAATAGTCACATCATGGCATTAACTATAATAATATTTAATTTCTATTGGTAATAATTAGACTTCGTGGATTTGCCACGAGAATCGTAAGGTTTACTACGCACGCGGTATAGACTGTATGAGAAAGGGACGTGCAACGGATGGAGTGTGTGTAAACACTGAGTAGTATACTGCGGTTACAATAAAACCTGTATCCTGCATTCAAGAAATATAATGAATGATCATTGAAGTTGGAAACGTCTAAACATGTAAATACACAATTATTTTGTAGTGAGATATATTAACTCTTAAAATTTAATGTAATATACTCATATCATCCTTGAATATGTGCATTGCAGTGAAGAGTTACGTACAGTTACCCTTAAAAAGAATGAGACGATTCTTGGTCGTCGGAAGTTAAAGTTCTACAGCGCGGTTCACTCGATATCGACATAACGATACATACCATGACAAATAGTACAAGAATTGTTACAAGGACTACAACAAGGACAAGGGCCAGAATAAAGATCACGAAGAAGATTGCCATTTAAGGCCAGGATTTCACAACATAGCTCGAGTCCCAAAATATCATTGCTTCACTGTACCGAATGGCAAATGCCTGCTAAGGGATCTACATTCTGGACTGCTGCTGTCCCTGTCTTGTCTCGGTAGCTCATATAGTAGCGTGTCGGTTGTACTGTATAACCGAGACGTCTCGTGTTCGATCCTGGGTAAAACTTTTTTTTATTGAGGTGTAATTAATTTGTTCAGAGTTCCTCGACTGTCTAATTTGTCGAAAAATATAGAATAATTTATGCCAATTTCTGGGTCTTACAAGTGGGCTGAACCTCGTCAAAAAAATAAATTTTACTTGGAAGTTAAAAGTATTTTTCCTCAAACAAAAATCATAAGAAACAAAAAAAGACCTGTTAACTTAAAATCTTATCCACATGCCATTAGCTTCTATTACAGCTCTAAGTCGATCCGGCATGGATGTCACGAGATTGTAGAATAAGCTCTGATCCCCGGCGAGATCTTCCCAGGTGTCAACAACTTGATCCCACAATTCGTCTCGATTTCGAGGGCGTCGGTGGGATAGGTGGCTATCCTTCTCTTTTTCAATTCCGCCCATAAATTTTCGATGACATTCAAATCAGGTGACTTCGGAGGCCAATTGATGATTTCGATCTCGGATCTCCTTTGAAACCATCTTTCAATGCTTGCAGCATAGTGCACGGGATGGTTATCCTACTGGAACAGAAATGTTCCTTCGGGAAAACGTTCTAGGGGCGGAAGGAAGGAATATATTTTCCAGAATGTGCTCGTAAGTTCCCGTATTAAACCGGCCATCGATGCGTTCTATAACGCCAGGTCCATCGTAAGACATCCACACCAACACGATATGCTAAAGCGCCCCGATCTTTCACGTCGGTGCACATAGCGCTGGTCATGTCGGAGACCATCCTCACGATAGACACGGACAGGACCTTCGTAATCACTCGAGATGGTTGTTTCGTCGGAGAAAATTACATTTCTCCAATCGAAATCCACTCGATTGGTAGCAAAGGCGAGACGGTCGACAGCTTGTGCTTCCCCCAATATTTCCATTTGCGCAGCCCTCCGGCTCCTAATACCGCGGTTCCTCAACCTGTTGATCACAGTCTGTGAAGAGCCGGGAAAGTTAGATGCTGCTCTTATTTCGTTAGCAGTCAGAAAGGGGTCCTGTCGAACTGTCTCGAATAAGAGAGCATCCTCTTCCAATGAAGAAATCCGCGGACGCCCAGGAATAGGGCGATTTTCGACCTCCCCTAAATTTTGGTAACGATGAACCCACCTCGCGGCTGTACTTCCAGAAACACCGACCAAACGGCCAGCAGATCTAGCCCCATATCCAGCCTCAACTAGAGCTATAACTCGCTGTCTCATGTCACGTCGGTTTGCCATTACGATGAGAAATGAGGGATGACGGTAATACTTTAGTGTAGACAATGACCATTTAACGTGACATAGAATTATTGAAATAAGAGGCATCTTGCATAGTAAGAGTTAATAAATGAACCCTAAATTAAATATCTAAATAACAGGATATAACAGGAAGTCCAATTGTTGCGATACTAATCAAATTAAATCTAATTACATTAAGTAAACAAACCCCAAGCTATGACACCACATTGCTACAGCTAAATTGTATGTTATTAACATAAGCATTGGATAGGTCCGCGGTTGTGCGTTGGACAACAAAACCAAACATCGAAATTTCGAATCTTGCCGAGGAATGTAACTTACTGCTTTTTATAATGTAAATCAGACTTATAACTACAATCATTCATATTTCTTACATTATTTATTAATATTTATAGCCAACATTGAATTTGTAAAGAAAAGACTTTAGAAATCTCATATGGAATTTGTGATCTGTAGTGACATAAACATAGATTATCTCTCGGAACTTTTCCGTAAAAGTAAATTAAATTCACTCCTTGAAACTGGAAACCTTAGTCGTAGAGTCATTTTCCCACAGCATACAAGCTGAAGTAGCACAGCCATTGATAAAAGTTTTGTACACAGAATTAGACTGAATTCCTATTCGACAGAACCTATAATCAATGGCTTGTCTGAACATGATAAACAAATCCTAAGTGTTTCCAATGTCACTGAACAATTTCAAAATATTAATTTAAAAACTAAGAAAGGATCGTAAATGCTTTATCTAGTGATTATTTACATTTATGTCTACAAACTGAATCTTAGAAAAACATATATGATACTGGTACTACTGATATTAAGAGTAAATGTATTGAATTTTTCACTTAATTTCATAATCATTTCAGTGGATGTTCTCCACTCAATGTTGTGAAAAAATTCAAAAGTAAAAACATGTAGATAACGCAGGGACTTCAAAATCTCATGTATTAAAAACAATAATCTATATGTAATGAGTTGCAATGTAATGATCCTCATGTTCTTAAATACTGCAAGAAGTACAGTGTAATTTATAAAAAATTATGAAAGAGGGAAATAGACTGTATTTGAATAGAAAAGTACAAAATTCAGATAATGCAATTAAACCTATTCGGAATATTATTAAATTTAAACTTGTAGATATCCTAGGAAAGAAAATATTTTTTCATTAAAACCAATGATTATAAAGTAGAGGATCCCAAATCTATTGCTAATTCTTTTAACGTATTATAGTATATAGTACAGAAATATTATTGACAACTTAAACATTCAAGATTTTGCAAAACATACTCAATTGGTTACTTAACAGATGCATTTAATAATTAGTATTAATATATGTAATTAGTCAATAACTGCAACAGTGCTTTTTCATTCAATCATATCATGAATAAAATTGAATGCACATTAAATTAAACACTATTGCAAACACGTAGATAAAATAGTTAAAATTAACTGAAGGGGTGAGAATGAAATAATCCAAAGCCACACTTTTAACAAAAATTGTTTTGTGCGAGTGCATTTCTTACACATATGGGAAAGCTATTAATAAAATATTGTAATAATTACTCAATAAATGACATAGCCTAAGGACTCTAAACCTTTGTAAAAGTTTGTCTATTAATATATATTTTTTTTAAATTTCATTTTAATTGTTAGTTTTTAATATATATGCATTTACATTGTATGTGTGTGTGTGTATAAATGCATTAATTAGATTAACGTTTATAATAGTATAACTTGTAATTTTATATTGTTTGCGATCATTAACACTTAATCTCAGGACTTTGTAAAACTCTATTTCAACGTTACTTAGCTATTTCAACGTTATTTAGACAAAAAAAAATCGTTGTGTAGACTAAGAATCGAACTCGCACTCTTCTACACAACACGCAGAAGTCTTACCGTCTGAGCTATTGAAACGACACGAAAGCTTTCCTTTCTGTGCGGAGTGTTATCTAGTCATGAAGGTCCATTGTCGATTTAACTACACGATTTATGTATATATATATATATATATATATATATATATATATATTTTATTTACGTAATATTATCATATTTTTTGCAGTTTTTGAAGTGAATTTCGGAACGATGCTAGTAACAAACCAAATAGCCTGAATTTAAGTAACTCAGTATTCGTTATCTTGTGTATCAGTGCTCTGGTCTCCGATCACGCGCAGTGTCTTACATCTGAGACTTAGGAATATTCAATCGTCTCATCCTTTTCCAGGGAAACTGTACATTTTGAGCGACTGCAAAGTAACCTCCTCCGATGGTCACTTAAACAGTTTTTATATTGGAAAAATGTACGTTCAACAACACACGATGTAATACGTGCATATTTGAAGAACGGAAAGTCACTACTTTTTAGTAAACCAATTTCAGACGTCTTGTCGTGACCTGATAGTACATAATTTATAATACGAAGTTGTGAATAGGCAGAATTTTTACCAATAATGTTTCTCAACTTACATTTCACTTTTTCTGAAATTAGTGAATTGTTATTTTGGATAACGGTTTGTGATACTTTATACACTATATTAAGGGCTTCTGAGAGTTGTAGTTTAGACGATTCTAGCAGGGTGCTGCTTTTGGACACGATTTTAAAATTAGAATCAATGAACAGAATATCTTCCAATAGCTGTTCAGAAGGCAATGATTTTACAGCTGCAACGGCAGAACTGTCAGTGCTATCCAATGCATCAATTACCTCCATTATTTTGCCGTAATATTTTGCATAATAATTAACAGCATCCAACCACGTTTTCCAACGGGTCAAGACTGGCTGCGGGGGTAAGGATATTCCAGGGTCAATTGTTTGGATCAGCAACACTCTCATTGTAGTATGTTTGATTGAATTCTTGTCTGCACTGAACAAATGTTAAGCTTTGACTATTCCAACCACAGTCATGCAAAAACAAGTGCTTACATAGGTATACATTAGCTGTAGCTGCTATATCTATTTGGACCGGTCACATCTCTTAACATGAACTGCTTATACTACGAGACAAGGTGGTCGCTCACCTCTTCTATACTGCTGTACATCGTCAACCTGATTGCATGCTGCGTGTGGCAATTCAACGAAGTCTAGTAATAATGTAATCAAACCACCTCAAGTTTTGTAGATTTCAATATCCAATACCCAGCTGTACTCAGAAAATTACACACCGCAGAATCAGATCTGTAAATTATTTTTAGTAATTCTTGAAGTTTTTAATAAACAATTGAATTTGAGCTCTAAATATGTCAGCAATCATGCAGGTCATGACCTTCGTGTAATATCCTATTGTTTATTGTAGTGTGTGTTTTGTTTTAAACTGAAATGCAATTAGTTCTCAAAACTGACGAAAGATGGATTTTGGAAAGTAGGAAAATTATGTAGGGCAACTAACACTTCACTGAATGTCACTATTTTCTGAAAATCCTTGGATGCCAAGCTTCAAAATGACGGGCCATTCATTAAAATCCGTTCAGCAGTTTTCCCGTTATTTCCATTACCAGTTCAAATTATACATATATAGATATTAAACAGTGTTAACAGAAGATGGAACATACAGGAACGAGACTTGGCGAAGTCTAGATTCAATTGAAGTAAATGACGTGATGAAGAATATCGACAAATGGTAGTATTTTAGGTTATGTTCACAGCAACTCTAAGCCTATGCTATGCTCTAAATCAGTGTTGTCAATGTATCGATTTTTAGGCGACAATTTTTTTTAAATACTTTTATTGCTTAAGTAGAAATTTATCGACTTTTTCAGTATCCTCTAGCCACAAAAATAAAAAAAAATTCTCCATTGATAATAAGGAATCTAACGACTTTTGAATTACGGTTTGACGACTTTCCATAGACTTCATTTGGCAGCACTACTTATAGTGTCATTTCATCTACCTTAAACCTTCGCTTTAAATTAATGTCACCTTATTAGTTTATCGTCATGGGATACTGACACATGCGTATAAAATCACTCGGCTGACAACAATGCTAACAAACTGCCAAAAATTCTCTAATAATAATAATTTATTTATTTATTTATTTATTTATTTAGAATATTAACGTGCAAAAACAACAGCACAAGGCCAATTACAGTTTTGCACGATACAAAACAGAATAAAACAACAAATGATGATGAGAATGAATGATAGAAAATGGCAATGAGATGAAATACAAACAATATAATGGTCTAAATAATCAATGATCAAATAATAATTATAAAATTATAAAATTAGTACAATGAGATAATTGAAATAATGGAATAGTCTACATTAATCAATTGACCAAATGCAAGAAATAAAATGGACAAATAATTATTAAAATAAGATCAGTGAGTTAAAAACTCAAAGATATACTACACATTAAATGGATCCAAGTTGAATCCATGCAAATTAGCATATTTAGTGCATCTGCAGACCGGAGAGAGAGATTTAGAATTCTTATTATAAAACAATTTATGAAATCTTAAACCATTAGCAGGAATACGAAGACTGATATTGCTTATGAAAGATTCACAATCAATATTACCCTTAATGACTTTGCAAAAAAATAAATAATCAAGATCCTGACGTCTGGTGAACAGACAACCGCAATTGAAATAATTGCATTTAATCTCATAGTTATAATCGGAATTTGGTAAAAATCTATAAGAACACAAGGAAATAAATTTTCTTTGAATATTCTCCAATTTAGCCGAGTCAGTGGAAGTAATGGAGTTCCATACAACAGATGCATATTCAAGCTTGGATCTAACCAACGTATAGTATAAAATTAATAAACACATAGGAGTGGAAAAAGAATAAGTTATAGACCTAATTAGACCAAGCATTCCTAACGAATGGGTATAAATATATTGCACATGATCATGGAAATATAATTTTGAATCAAGTAGGACACCAAGATCTCTAATACAATCTGTCCTAGTAATTACGACATTACTGAGAGAATAGTTAAATTTTAGGGAGATAGTTTTCCGTGAAAAGGAAATAACAGAAGTTTTGGATTGATTAATTTTCATTCCATTTTCAACAGACCATTGTGAAATTGAATTAATGTCATTTTGAAGAATTTGACAATCAACCAAACTATTAATTTTGCGAAAGATTTTGAGATAATCCGCAAATAAAATAATAATAATAATAATAATAATAATAATAATAATAATAATAATAATACCGTAATAATAATGTTAATATAAAATACCCTAATAATAACAATACTAATAATTCCGTAATAATAATAATGTCGTAATAATAATTTATTTATTTATAATATTATTTATTTATAATATTAATGTGCGAAACAACAGCACAAGGCCAATTACAGTAATGTTAATAATAATAATAATAATAATAATAATAATAATAATAATAATAATAATAATAACAATAATAATACCGTAATAATAATAGTGTTAATAATAATACTCTAACAATAATAATAATACCGTAATAATAATAATAATAATAATGTTAATAATAATAATAATGTTAATAATAATAATAATAATAATAATACCGTAATAATAATAATAATAATAATAATAATACCGTAATAATAATAATAATAATATTAATAATAATAATATTAATAATAATAATGTTAATAATAATAATAATAATGTTAATAATAATACCCTAATAATAACAACAATAATAATAATACCGTAATAATAATAATAATAATAATAATAATAATAATAATAATAATAATAATAATACCGTAATAATAATAATAATATTAATAATAATAATGTTAATAATAATAATAATGTTAATAATAATACCCTAATAATAACAATAATAATAATAATACCGTAATAATAATAATAATAATAATAATAATAATAATAATAATAATAATGTTAATAATAATAATAATAATGTTAATAATAATAATAATATTAATAATAATAATGTTAATAATAATAATAATGTTAATAATAATAATAATAATAATAATAACTCCATCTTACTCTCTTGTCCAGGAAGTAGGACGCAGGGAACACGAGCGGTATGTACGTGACCATGAATATCATGGACAACCACTCCACAGCCGAACTGGAGACGCTGTAGTACTTCTCGATAACATTGGAGATGATGGAATATTGAATCCACTGCAAAGCGTTTATCCCGGAGAAGGTGGCGAATATGAAGAGGATCAGCCATCTGCGGTAGTACAGCACGCACTCGATGTTCTCGGGCTTGGTGTCCTGAGGAGGAGACTCGCTTTTCTCGTCGGCAGACATCTTCGCTTCGGTCGACATTTGTGCTAAACTTCGTTCCCTTGAGCTTCATTATATGCGCGCCACATCAACTTGAACGAACCGGCTTGATTAGATAGGTGCTTTGGTATCCCACTCACTCTGACACAATCTGCGGAGGATGTGGCACAGTTTTAAACCTTCAAGTGTCACACAGTGCACAATGACCAGGTTTTTATAACATTCCTGTGTAGGCCTTATCTTCAGGGGTTTTACTGTCCTTAACATGTGTTGGCCTTCATATTTCACGTAGGCGTCGTTTCACTGTTAGCTCGACGTTGGGAAGGTTACCACGTCGTCAGATACCAAACTTTTAATTTAATACTTATTTTATTCTATACAGAAATGTTTCTTGTTATCACTTATATAATAACTATATTTGAACGTGCTGTGTAATATTTCCTGTTTATATAACTTTCGTGAAACTCTGAAATGGAAGACAGCATTAACTTATTTACGTCTAGTGCAGGCATACCTACTGCTTAGTCACTCTTCCTACAAGATATTCCGCAGTTGAAATCAGATAGATAGATAGATAGATAGATAGATAGATAGATAGATAGATAGATAGATAGATAGATAGATAGATACATAGATAGATAGATAGATAGATAGATAGATAGATAGATAGATAGATAGATAGATAGATAGATAGATAGACAGATAGACAGACAGATAGACAGATAGATAGATAGATAGATAGATAGATAGATAGATAGATAGATAGATAGATAGATAGATAGATAGATAGATAGATAGATAGATAGATAGATAGATAGATTAGATAGATAGATTAGATAGATTACATAGATAGATTAGATAGATAGATAGATAGATAGATAGATAGATAGATAGA